>NW_024081169.1:846694-996097 GCF_003009895.1 Hyaena hyaena
GGAATGAATCCCACTTGATCTTGGTGGATAATTCTTTTTATGTGCTGTTGGATTCGATTTGCAAGTATCTTGTTGAGGATTTTTGCATATGTATTCATCAAGGCTATTGGCCTGTAGTTCTCCTTTTATGCTGGGTCTTTGTCTGGCTTGGGAATCAAAGTGATGCTGGCTTCATAAAATGAGTCTGGAAGTTTTCCTTCGATTTCTATTTTTTGGAATAGTTTGAGAAGAATAGGTATTAACTGTTTTAAATGTCTGGTAGAATTCCCCAGGGAAGCCATCTGGCCCAGGGCTCTTATTTGTTGGGAGATTTTTGATAACCAATTCGATTTCCTCACTTGTTATGGGTTTGTTCAGGTTTTCTATCTCTTTTGGTGTGAATTTTGGTAGTGAATGTGTATTTTGGAATTTGTCCATTTCTTCTAAGTTGTCCAATTTGTTGGTATATAGTTTTTCATAATATTCCCTGATAATTGCTTTTATTCCTGAGGGGTTGATTGTAATCAGTCCATTTTCACTGATGATTTTTTTTTTAATTCATTGATGATTTTGTCTATTTGAGTGCTCTCTCTTTTCTTTTTGAGAAGCCTGGCTAGAGGTTTGTCAATTTTGTTTATTTTTTCATAAAGCCAATTCTTGGTTTCATTGATCTGTTCAACTGTTTCTTTGCTTTCTATACTGTTTATATCTGCCCTGATTTTATTTATTCCTCTTCTTCTACTGGGTTTGGGGTGCTCTTGTTGCTCTCCCTCTAGTTGCTTTAGGTGCGCTGTTAGATTTTGCACTTTTGCTTTTTCTCATTTCTTGAAATAGGCCTGGAGTGCAATGTACTTTCCTCTTCCGACTGCTTTCACCACATCCCATAGATTTTGGATTGTTGTATTTTCATTTTCATTTGTTTCCATATATTTTTTAATTTCTTCTCTAATTGCCTAATTGGCCCATTCGTTTTTTAGTAGGGTGTTCTTTAGCTTCCATGTTTTTGGGGGTTTTCCAGACTTCTTCCTGTGATTAATTTCGAGTTTCATAGCATTGTGATATGAAAGTGTGCATGGTATGATCTCAATTCTTTTTTATTTATTGCTGTATACAACTCTTAACTTTTACTTCCATGCATATGTTTTCAAACATTGCCAACATAGTGAAACAACCTGGTAACTGAATGCTGCATTCCGCACAGTGTTGTTTCTCAGAGTTGAGCACAGTGCACTTCCATCATTGGTCTCCACATCTGTGTTCTAACAAAATTATCATAGTGAATCATGAAGTTAGTTGTATGAGGCGTTCACCACCAATTTCTTTCACAGAATTGAGTACATACCACTAAGGCTTATAGTCCCATGCATGTGTTTTCAAAATTTACCAACTTAGTGAACCAACCTGGTAACGAAATGCTGCATTCTGTACAGTTGTTTCACGGAGTTGATTACACTGCATTTCCCTCATTGGTCTCTGCCACTGTATTCTAACACTACAAACATAGTGAAATGAGACGTATGGGCCTGATGCTTACCCCACCGTGTTCATGCACTTAGCTGAGTATATAACACTTAGCTTATGCATCCACATATATGTTTGCAAACATTATCAACTTAGTGAAACAACCTGGTAACTGAATGATGCATCGCACAGAGTGTTATTTCACAAATGAGTACAATTGTACTTCCTCCTTTGGTCTCTATAGGTGTTTTCAAATATTACTGAGTGAAACAAAAAGTTAGTTGAATGATGTGTTCCCCACAGTGTTCATTCACAGAGTTGAGGATATAACACTTAGCCTATACTTCCATGCATGTGTTTTCAACATTGTTAAAGTGGCGAAACAACACGGTAACTGAATGCTGCATCATTCAACTAAAGTCATGGTTCACAGTGTTAGTAGCATTAGAATACAGATGCGAAGACCAGTGAAGGAAGCGCAGCATGCTCAACTCGGTGAACAAAGATGGTGTGCAATGCAGCATTCCGTTACCATGTTGTTTCACTGACTTAGTAATGTTTGAAAACACAAGCATGGACGTATAAACTAAGTATGATATACCGTACTGTGTGCAAGAACATCGTGGGGTACGCGTCATTCAGCTAATGTCATGTTCACGATGTTAGTAGCATTAGAATACAGAAGCAGAGATCAATGAGGGAAATGCAGGGTGGCCAACTCTGTGAAACAACACGGTGCAGAAGGCAGCATTCAGTTACCAGGTTGGTTCACTATGTTGGTAAAGTTTGAAAACACATGCATGGAACTATAAGTGTAGTGGTATGTGCTCAAGTCTGTGAAAGAACACTGTGGGGAACCCATTATTCAACTAACTTCTTTCACTATGTTACCTGTGTTTGAAAACACAGAGATGAATGATGGAAATGCACTGTGCTTTACTCTGAGAAACAACACTAGGCGGAATGCAGCACTCGGTTACCAGGTTGTTTCACTACATTGGTAATGTTTGAAAACACATGCATGGACATATTCGCTACATGTTGTATAATCAACTCTGTGCATGAACACTCTGTGAGGAAAGCATCACTCAGCTAACGTCATGTTTCCCTATGTTAAATGTGTCAGAATACAAGTGGGGAGACATTTGAGGGAAGTGCAGTGCGCTCAACTCTCTGAAACAACACTGTGCGGAAAGCAACACTCAGTTATCAGGATGTTTCACTAAGTTAGTAATGTGTGAAAACACATGCATGGAAGTATAAGCTAAGTGTTTTGTACTCAACTCTGAGAGTAAAAACTGTGGTGAATGCATGAATCAACTAATTTCACATTTCACCATGTTAGGGGTATTAGAATACAGATGCAGAGGACCCCCTAGGTGGCTCAGTAGGTGAAGCGTCTGGCTTTGGCTCAGGTCATGATATCACAGTGTGTGGGTAGGAGCCCCGCGTTGGGCTCTGTGCTAACAGCTATCTTAGAGCCTGGAGCGTCTTTCGGATTCTGTGTCTCCCTCTCTTACCTGCACTTCCTCACGCTCTCCCTCTCTCTCTCTCTCTGAAATAAATAAAACATGTAAAAAATTAAAAACAAAAGAATACAGATGCGGAGACCTATGAGAGAAGTGCAGACTGCTCAACTCTGTAAAACAACACTGTGCGGAATGTAGCATTCGGTTATAGGCTTGCTTCACTCAGTAATGTTTGTAAACACATGCATGGAAGTATAAGACAAGTGTTGCATACTCAGCTTTGTGAAAGAACACCACGAGGAACGCATCATTCCACGAACCTCTCGTTTCACTATGTCAGTAGTGTTAGATGACAGATGCAGAATGCTCACCTCTGAAAGAACACTGTGCGGCATGCCTCATTCAGTTACTGTGTGGTTTCACTAAGTTGGCAATGTTTGTAAATACATGCTAAGGTTTGTAAATATAAGCTAAGTGTTATATACTAAACTCTGAATGAACACTATGGGGAAAGTATAATTCAACTAACTTCTTGCTTCTCTATGTTCGTAGTGTTTGAAAACACATATAGAGACCAATGGAGGAAGTACAATTGGGCTCATCTGTGAAACAACACTCTGCGGAATGCATCATCACTGAGTTACCATGTTGTTTCACTAAGTTGGTAATGTTTGAAAACACGTGCATTGATGCATAAGCTAAGTGGTATATACTCAACCAAGTACATGACCACTGTAGGGAGCGCATCATTCAACTAACGTCATGTTTCACTATGCTAATATTGTAAGAATACAGTTGCAGAGACCAATGAGGGAATTGAACTGTGCTAAACTCTGAGAAACAACACGGTACGGAATGCAGCGTTCAGTTACGATGTTGTTTCACTAAGTTAGTCATCTTTGAAAACACAAGCATGGAAGTATAAAGTGTTATATACTTACTCTGTGCATAAAGTAAGTGTTATATACTTACTCTGTGCATAAAGTAAGTGTTATATACTTACTCTGTGCATAAAGTAAGTGTTATATGTCGGAGACCGGCTCCGGCTGGGGTCCAGGGGTCCCTGAAGGATGGACGGAGTCGGCGAGGGAGGGACGAGAGAGCCGCAAGAATCTTTCTGATCACCAGGCAGGCATCTCTGCTCTGACTAGGGCTCAACTTTATTTTATAATTAAGTGTTTGGGGCACGGCATAGAAGTGGCATTTGCCTTAGACAATGACAAACTTTGATATGTAAGAATTTCCCAGAACATAGATTTGTAGAAGACTCCTGCATAACCTTTATCAATAGTGATTGAGGTAGGTGATTTAGATGCTTATCCTATGGGGAAGGAAGGCATCTTTAGCATATAAGACAGTGTTTTTAGCATAAAAAGGGTGAAGTTACTTCTTTGTGAGCAGGGGTCAAACAGGTCTTTCAGGAAATACCTCTGCTCCCATAATCACAAAAGAAGAAGTTTCTCAATGGGTCACTCCAAATACAATATGCCTTGGGGGGGGGGGCGTGCTCCGCAGAAACATGGTGTGGGTGGGTATCTGCCCTTAACTCTAAATTAGGCTCTTTGTCTCAGGGACAGACTCAATTGTAACTCGTGTTCTTAGCCCCCTTTATTATGTAAGTCATGGATCTGCAAGGCCTATAGGAAGAGCCTTTTGACAATCATCCACAATGTTTTCATCTGAAGTCTCTTTGGAAAAGGCAGGAATATGCTTTTCTTTATGAGGAATCTGTGTGGGGGAATATTGGTCTGATCTGGAATATTTGAGGCCTGGTCAATACCAGAAGCCTCATTTCCAACATGAGCCAGTAGTAGAAGAAGGAGATACCAGTTTTCATTTCTCATGGCAGGAGCTGTGCAAATGCTACCATTTCCTTGCTGTGACTGCCATCCAGTGAAGCCAGTGCGGCGGCTCCCTGCAGTTATATACTTACTCTGTGCAAGACAACTGTGGGGAATGCATCATTCAGCTAACGTCATGTTAGAAGTGTCAATATCACAGCGGTGACCTTTGAGGGAAGTGCAGAATACTCCACAATATGACACAACACTGTACAGAAAGCAGCATTCAGGTACAGTCTTGCTTCATTAAGTTAGTAAGGTTTGAAGACACACGCATGGATGCATAAGGTCAGTGTTGTGTAGTCAACTCTGTGAATGAACACTCTGGGGGATGCCTCATTCAACTAAGGTCTTGTTACACTATGCTAGTAGTGTCAGAATACAAATGCAGAGACCACCGAGGAAAGCATAGAAGTCTAAACTCTGAGAAACAACACTGTACGGAATGCAGCATTCAGTGACCTGGTTGTTTCACTAAGTTAGCGATGCTTGAAGACTCATGCATGGAAGAATAAGCTAAGTGTTATATACTCAGTTCTGTGAAGGAACACTGGGGGGCAGGCCTCATTCAACTAAAGTCATGATTCACTGTGTTCGTAGTGTTGGAATACAGTTGTGGAGACCAATGTGGGAAGTGCCCTGCGCTCAGTCTGAGAAACCGCACTTGTGGAATGCAGCATTCAATTACCAGGTCGTTTTCACTACGTTGTTACTCTTTGAAAACACATGCATGGAAGCTTCAGTGAAGTGTTACATACTCACCTCAGTGCATGAACACTGTGGGGCAGGCCTCATTCAGCTAACGTCATAATTCAGTGTCCATAGTGTTAGAATACCCTTGCGGAGACATATGATGGGAGTACAGAAGGCTCAACTCTGTGCAACAACGCTCTGGGGAATGCAGCATTCAGTTACCTTGTTGTTTCACTAAGTTAGCGATGTTTGAAGACTCATGCGTATTAGAACACGCTAAGTGTTATATACTCAGCTCTGAGAAGGAACACTGTGGGGCAGGCCTCATTCAACTCACGTCATGATTCACTGTGTTCGTAGGTTAGAATACAGTTGTGGAAACCAATGTGGGGAAGTACATATGCTTAATCTGTGTAACAACACTATGCAGATTGCAGCATTCCATTACCAGGTTGTTTCACTACATTGGTACTCTTTTTTTTTTTTTTTTTAAATATTTTTATTTATTTCTAGGAAAGAGAGAGAAAGACAGCATGAGCAGGGGAGGGTCAGAGAGAGAGAGAGACACAGACTCTGAAACAGGCTCCAGGCTCTGAGCTGGCAGTCAGCACAGAGCCCGACGCGGGGCTCGAACCCACGAACCGCGAGATCATGACCTAAGCGAAAGTCGGACGCTTAACCGACTAAGCCACCCAGGCGCCCCACATTGGTACTCTTTGAAAACACATGCATGGAAGCTTCAGTGAAGTGTTACATACTCACCTCGGTACATGAACACTGTGGGGAACGCCTCATTCAACTAAGGTCTTGTTTCACTATGTTAGTAGTGTCGGAATAGAGGTGCAGAGACCTATGAGGGAAGTGCAGAAGCCTCAACTCTGTGAAACAACACTGTGAGGAATAGAGCACAGTGACCCGGTTGTTTCACGACGTTGGTAATGTTTGAAAACTCATGCGTGGAAGTATAAGCTAGGTGTTTTGTACTCAACTGTGAGAGTAATAGTGTGGTGAACGCATGGTTCAACTAACTTCATGATTCACTATGTTAATAGTGTTAGAACACAGATTTAGAGACCTATGAGGGAAATGCAGAATGCTCAACTCTGTGAAAGAACACTGTGTGATATGCAGCATTCAGTTACTGTGTTGTTTCACTAAGTTCGTCAGGTTTGAAAACACATGTGTTGACGTAGAAGCTTCGTAGTATGTACTTAACTTTCTGAATACTGTGGGTAACGCTTCATTCAACTAACATCACAATTTACTGTTGTAAAGTAAATCTGTTAGAATACACTTGAGACCAATGTGGGACGTGCACTGTGATGAACTCAGAGAAACAATAGGATGTGGACTGCAGCGTTTAGTTATCAGGTTGTTTCACGATATTGGTAATGCTTGAAAGTACACGCATGGAAGCATAAGGCCACTGTTACATACTCAACTCTGTGCAGCAACACTGTGGGGAAAGCATCTCTCAGCTAACGTAATCTTTCCCTATGTAAGAAGTGTCAGAATACAAGTGCAGAGACCTTGATGAAAGTGCATTTCGCTCAACTCTGGAACCACAGTGTGCGGAATGCATCATTCAGTGACAGTCTTGTTTCCTTATGTTTGCTAGTGTTTGATAACAACAGGCATGGAAGTATAAGTGTTATACTTATAACTCTGTGAATGAACACTACGGGGAACCCATCATTCAAGTAATGTCATGTTCACTATGTTAGTAATGTTAGAATACAGATGCGGAGACCAATGAGGGAAGTGCCGTACGCTCAACTCTATGAACCAAACTGTGCGGAATACAGCCTTTAATCACAATCATGTTTCACTAAGTTAGTAATGTCTGGAGAAACATGCATGAGAGCATAACGTAAGTGTTAGATACTCAGCTCCGGGCATGAACCATGTGGGAAACACTTCATTCCACTAACGTCATGTTTCACTTTGTTAGTAGTGTTAGAATACAGATGTGGAGACAAAGGAAGGAAATGCAGCATGCTCCCCTCTGTGAACAAACACGGTGTGCAATGCAGCATTTACTTACCATGTTGTTTCAATAAGTTAGTTATCTTTGAAAACAAGCATGGAAGGAAGTATAAACTAAGTGTTATAGACGCTACTCTATGGAAGAACACTGTGGGGAACATATTGTTCAACGAACATCATGTTTCACTATGTTAGCAGCATTAGAATACAGATGCGGAGACCAGTGAAGGAAGTGCAGCATGCTCAACTCGGTGAAAAGACGGTGCGCAATGCAGCATTCCGTTACCATGTTGTTTCACTGACTTAGTAATGTTTGAAAACACAAGCATGGAAGTTTAAACTAAGTGTGATATACTGTACTCTGTGCAAGAACACTGTGCGGTATGCGTCATTCAGCTAATGTCATGTTTCACTATGTTAGTAGTGTTAGAATGCAGAGGCAGAGACCAATGAGGGAAATGCAGGGTGGCCAACTCTGTGAAACAACACGGTGCAGAAGGCAGCATTCAGTTACCCGGTTGGTTCCCTACGTTGGTAAAGTTTGAAAACACATGCATAGTGGTATGTACTCAAGTCTGTGGAGGAACACTGTGGGGAACCCATTGTTCAAATAACTTCTTTCACTATGTTACCTGTGTTTGAAAACACAGATAGAGAGATGAATGATGAAAATGCATGGTGCTTAACTACGAGAAACAACACTAGGCAGAATGCAGCACTCAGTTACCAGGTTGTTTCACTACGTTGGTCCTCTTTGAAAACACATGCATGGACATATTCGCTACATGTTGTATAATCAACTCTGTGCATGAACACTCTGTGGGGAAAGCATCACTCAGCTAACGTCATATTTCCCTATGTTAGAAGTGTCAGAATACGAGTACGGAGACATTTGAGGGAAGTACAGTGCGCTCAACTCTCTGAAACAACACTGTGCGGAAAGCAACACTCAGTTATCAGGATGTTTCACTAAGTTAGTAATGTGTGAAAACACATGCATGGAAGTATAAGCTAAGTGTTTTGTACTCAACTCTGAGAGTAAAAACTGTGGTGAATGCATGAATCAACTAACTTCATGTTTCACCATGTTAGGGGTATTAGAATACAGATGCGGACAAAACCCTAGAGGAGAAAGCAGGAAACACCTCCTTGACCTCCACCACAGCAATTACTCTCTTGACACATCCCCAAAAGCAAGGGAATCAAGAGCAAAAGTAGACTATTGGGACCTCATCAAGATTAAAAGCTTCTGCACAGCAAAGGAAACAATCCATAAAACTAATAGGCAACTGCCGGAATGGGAAAAGATAGTTGCAAATGACATATCAGATAAAGGGTTAATATCCAAAATCTATAAGGAACTCATCAAACTTCACACCCGAAAAACAAACAATCCAGTGAAGAAATGGGCAGAAGATATGAACAGACACTTCTCCAAAGAGGACATCCAGATGGCCAACAGACACATGAAACGATGCTCAGCATCCCTCCTCATCAGGGAAATACAAATCAAAACCACACTGAGATACCACCTCACTCCAGTCAGAGTGGCTAAAATGAGCAACTCAGAGGACTCTAGATGCTGGCGAGGATGTGGAGAAACGGACACCCTCCTACACTGTTGGTGGGAATGTAAACTGGTGCAGCCCCTCTGGAAAACAGTGTGGAGGTTCCTCAAAAAACTAACAATAGAACTCCCCTAGGACCCAGCAATAGCACTGCTAGGAATTTACCCAAGGGATACAGGAGTGCTGATGCATAGGGGCACATGGACCCTAGTGTTCATAGCAGCAGTCTCCACAACAGCCAACACATGGAAAGAGCCTAAGTGTCCATCAACGGATGAGTGGATCAAGAAGATGTGGTTTATCTATACGATGGAATACTCCTTGGCAATGAGAAAGAATGAAATCTGGCCACATGTAGCAATATGGATGGAACTTGAGGGTGTTATCCTGAGCGAAATAAGTCAGGCAGAGAAGGACAGCTACCGTATGTTTGCACGTATAGGAGGATTAGGAGGAACTTAACGTAGGACCATGGAGGAGAAGAAGGGGGGAAATAGTCGGGGAGAGGGAGGGAGGCAAACCATGAGAGACTCTTGAATGTTGAGAACAAACTGAGGACTGATGAGTATCGGGGGGAAGGGATGGGGGGTGATGGGCATGGAGGAGGGCACTTGTGGGGATGAGCACTGGGTGTTATATGGAAACTAACTTGACAATAAACTATTAAAAAAGGGGGGGGGGAAAGGAGGGGACAAGATGGTGGGACAGCAAAAAAATAAAATAAAATAAAATAAAAATATACAACTATATGTTGCCTACAAGGAGAACATGGAGATACTAATATATTAAAATAAAAAGATGGAGAAAGATATGTATGCTATATGAACAATAGTCAGAAGGAAGTTGGAGTAGCTGTATTAACATCAGCTATAATAGATTTCAGAGCAAGATCTGTTCCCAGAATAAGGTAACAAAGACGTGAGTTCATCAAGAGGACATAATAATCCCACAAGTGTCCACACCTAAGGCGGCTCCAAAGCACATGATGCATACTGATAGAACTGCAAAGAGGAATAGATAAATTCACACTGTAGAACAAGTAGAGTGAATACAGCAAGGATACAGTAGGCTTGAACTACACCATCAACAAACTTTACTTGATTAACCTTTATAGAGTACTCCACCCAGCAATAGCACAGTCTTCTCGAGAGCACACATATATAATGCCTCTTGTGATACTGCCATTATTTCTTAGTTATGTACCCTGGAACAGATTATTTAACCTCACTCTGCTTCAATTTCTCTATTGGAGAGTGGGATAATAATAACACATATCACACAGAGTTGTTTTCAGGAGTGAAAAATACATAAATGCACTTGAAGCATTTAGAATAATGCCTCGCACAGAGTGAGCTCTCGATATGGTAGCCTCCATTAACAGTATTGCAGCTACAACTGAAATGTTGATGGCCGAGCCTGAAAAATGTTAGAATTATGATAATTGCAAAGTCTTGTTCTCCTCTGAGTGAAAACAGTCCCCTGAAAATATAAGGGGACAACTCTTTACTGTGAGCCTTCTACAAGGTCCTCAATTAGAAAAACAATGTGGTTGCGGGGGAGAAGAAGGGGGGAAGTAGGGGGGAGATTGAGGGAGGCAAACCATGAGAGACTCTTGAATGCTGAGAACAAACTGAGGACTGATGGGTATGGGGGGAGGGGGAGGGGAGAGATGGGCATGGAGGAAGACACTTGTGGGGATGAGCACTGGGTGTTATATGGAAACCAACTTGACAATAAACTATTAAAAAAAAAAAAGAGCAACAAAAAAAGAAATCCAAAAAAAGCAAAAGAAAAAAAAGAAAGAAAAAGAAAAACAATGTCGCTACAAAAAGAGGAGACTGGGGTGGGGATAGTGAGCCTGCAGTGGCTCTAGGGGAGGGGGGAGCCTAGGGGCAAGGTGAGGCAATAGCAGGATGGCTCAACCTAGCCTGTGAACTCGGGCTGACACAAGTCTGGGAGGCGCGAGACCCTCCCTGGGGCTGAGAGGTGGGCACTGACTCTTCCAAAGGTGCCACTGAGTCCTCCTCTCCTCCCACCCTCAGCACTGGGCAAAGGGGAGAGAATATTTGGAGGGAAGCAGATATGGGGGTACATGGTGGAAGGCGTTCCTCACTCTCTTCTGCTCTACTTAAGAGTGTGACCAACCTAGGGCCACATGTCCCTCAGCACACATTCATAAAAGATCTGCTCCTGTAAGAAAAAGCCCAAAGCACAGAACTCTGTTAAAAGTCTTGCCCCCGGGACGGTGCCAGGGCTTCTCATCATTTATAGACTGGGGTGAAATGCAAGAGTTATGGTAGATTAGTGCCCTTCACCCAGCACTAATCCCCAAAAGCCCGTCAGAGACCACACATCTACAGAGCTGCAGTGACCCATAAGATGACCATCACAGGGGAAAAGAATGACCTGAGGGACACCTCTTATAAAGTATCACTTTCTATTTCTAAAATGTGGTAGTCAACGTGTATCCGTCAGCACGGGGCGCTAGGACAGAGTTCTCACTGATCACGTTGAGAGAGGCATAGGGAATGGCAGATGACCACTTTGTTTACTGTGATTCTGAGTGATGAGACTCCACTGTGAAAACCACAGTGACCCGTGAAAACAATATTCAGAGCTCTGGTGTTCAGAAAAACCACGGGGGCATACTTCTCAGGCTATCCAAGACTTGATCACAAATTAAGGGGCAAGTGAATACCAAAAAAGTGAAATGCACTGCTTTGCTTCCCAATCAAGGATATTGTTTATTTGCTGATCCAAACTTGAAGGAACATTATGTAAAAAAGGGACTGGAAGAAGAACAAAGTGCTGTTTGGCTAAATGAATGTTTGTTCAGCGTATGGCTCTGTGTTGTTAAATGACTGTGGACTGCCCGATTACTTGTTTGAGTTCTTGACACTTTTTGCCTTGGATTATTGAGCTCTAGCGGTAGCTGGTGCTATTTCTCCCTGTTTGGGGATTAATTGTTCTCCTATCAATCTCCTGAAAAGCACAATGATCACGGAGAGGGCTAAGAAGAGAAGGCGTATTAACATAATGGACACAATCTGAACTGAGGCAGGCACCTCTTCTGTCAGGATTCTCGCTGGTCCACTGTTCATGCTTCCTCCATACCCTGTCTCCTCACAGTAGGGAGGCGCCCAGCCATAAATGCAGTGGCAGTTTTTTTTATTGTTGCAAATGCCTCGGTGGTTGCACTTCTTAGGCTCACAGTCAAACTCAAGGACTGAGCTAGGCATACAAGTACCGTTAATACACACCCGGTCCACACCGCAGGGGGTACCATCATTTACTACACCTATGTCAGGTATGCCCATGGGTATCATGGATTTATGGTAGCCTGTCCCCCAGCAAATGAGGTTTTCATCTCGCAGATAAGTAGAGATGATGGTAGTATGATCTGGCAGATCAGGGATGGTGTGGACGTTTATACACTGTAGCCTGCCGCATACTGCATTTTGCGCGGTACATGTTTTATAGGCATGGACTCCCACAATCCCACAGTTCCCATATTGGTCACCCATTATGTTAACTGCTTCATAGCACTGACTGGGGGCCTCCCTGGCACCAGGTCCAAAAATGCTTTGGCACTGCCTATATCTGGAATGGCAACCTTTTCTGTAACAATAGGAATCATGCTTGCAAGGGGTTCCGTCCTGTTTATACGTGTCTTCTGGGCAGAAAGCGGAGTTTCCAACGCAGTACTCTGGAAGGTCACATTCATTTTCTTCCTTCCGACACGTGTGCCCAAGTGGACGAAATTGACAGTTATGACAGCAAAGTCCGGTGCTACAGCTGGTACCAGGCATGAGTTTACAATCCGATTTGCAACACCTATCACTTCTGCAGTCCTCTACTGAACCACAATCACATTCTTCACCCTCTTCCACAATTCTGTTCCCACATCTGCTAATCACATAACCCAGTCCTGGGATATCATTTAGACAGTCTCCGTTTGAATGTATGTAACTATGATAATTGATATAACTACAATTACTAAACCCATCAATCCCAGTGCCCATGATACAAGTTCTCTTACCCTTGCAACAACAGTCTTTTGTGTCATGTTGCATTCCAATACCATGGCCCAGTTCGTGAGCAGACCATCGGCTGGCTTCAAGGATATTTAGACTTGTAAAACTACTGACTGATCCACTAAAGTTCTGTGAACATGCACCTCCGACATAGGCCCATCCAAGACAATGAATAAAGGCAGTTGTAACATACAAATGTGTCCAATCTGCTGGAATTTGAGGAGAGAGGTGTGTTCTAAGATATTTCAAAAATGCTTCTAGAATTTTGCTTGTGTTCATTTGGCGAATATTTATCCTGTCTCCACTTGTCCATATTTCAATACCTTTTAGATGTACCCTCACATTGATTTCCGTAAAGAAGGCATCCAAAATCCCAGCCAAAAGAACGGCATCATGTATGATTTTAGTAGCATTGGACTTCAAGAAGATATATCTACTGTGATCAAAGACCATGACTGTTTCCACGTACCTCTGATGTGAATAGGATTCAGCCAAGTCCCTAAGCCTAGCCACATCCTCACCTCGGGCCATCTGTTTCTCTAGTTTGTCATTAGTTAAGCCACAGGACTGATTCTGAAATCTGTCCTCTTTCTTCAGGAGATACATCACATGTTCAAAACTGGAAGAGGCTTTGAGGGGCTCGATTTGGTAATGTTCATCATAAATTTTCAGTATGCCCCGGAGACCCCCAGTGCATGTACTGAAAGTCGCTTCGGAATCCTGAGTTCCTTCAACCAAGCCTATATAGTAGCAATCCCTGGGCACGTAAGGGTGATCCTCCAGGAGTTTCCCCTGTTCTGTGAAGGAGAGAACCTTCAGATTTCGGGGCAATAGAAGCCTTCTGGGCCGCAAGTGGAGGACGTACTTCTTGCCTTTAACCTGCAGGAGGTAGGACATTTGCTTGACTGAGCCCTGCTGCCCCTCCCGGAAGCTCAGCTGCTTGGGAATGATGATTTCATAGGACTCAAATCCCCACTCAGGGTGAAAAATTAAATCCTCGCCAAGAGCATCAGCCAGGAGCCCCGCGAGGAATAGCACCGGGAACACGCGGCCTGGAGAGAGTAAGGTCCTCCCTGACCTCATAGCAGCCCCGGCGAGTCAGTCCCCGCAGCCAACCTGCGAGTCAGGTTCCAGGGGCGGCCGCTAGGGGCGTGGGAGCTCACGGCCGCAGGGCCCGCACGGCAGGGGCTGCGGGAACCCCAGCCTCCGCGGTGCCATCTGGTCTGTTGACCTTCCCAGAACGTATCTAGTTCCGTTTTCCGCGCCGTGCCGTTGGCCGCACGAGGGAGGACTGAGGGAGAGTTGAGCGAGAAGAAAACGGAAGAGGGGCTGTTGGGCAGAGAGCAGCCTGGGGAAAGAAGGACTAGAGAAACAGGAACAAAAGAGATCTTGCTAAAGGGTCGCTGCGTCCTGGGCCATCTCGTCTGTCTCTAGACGCCCTAGGACACATCTGGTATTTTCCATCGGAGGGAATCTGATGTTTCCTAGGCCAGCGTGCGCGCCTCGCAGTCACACCATTCCCAGTTTTTCCGCTGGGGTCGCCTGCGCCGCAGAGCCGGAGAGTACCAAGGTGGGGTCTAATCCTCGACCCGACGCGAGGCACGGAGCTCCAGGCTGCGGGCAAGAGGAAGTTTCCAGCTCATTTGGTCAGGTGGCTCTTTTTGTCGTGTGTCCTTGGGGTGTGTGTGTGTGTTTGCGCGCGCAGGAGAGGAGAATGTAGGAGGAGAAAAACACTTGCGAGAGCAGACCCGACCCCCCCCCCCCCCCNGGTGGCTCTTTTTGTCGTGTGTCCTTGGGGTGTGTGTGTGTGTTTGCGCGCGCAGGAGAGGAGAATGTAGGAGGAGAAAAACACTTGCGAGAGCAGTCCCCCCCCCCCCCCCCCCCCCCCGAGTTCTCGGAGAAAGGCAAACGGGTGGTTATGTTGTAGTATGAATGGTGGGTGGGGGCGGAAGACCACAAAGGGCTGCGGTTCAAGAGGATTCCGAAACGACTGACGGTACCAAATTTTGATGCGGGTGTAGAATGATAACTCTACATAAGTCATCTAACTGGGTAAACCACGTTAGAAAGCCGATTAGCAGGAAGATGCAGACCATATGACTCAGCAATTCCACGCCTAGAGACATGCCCTACAGTAATGTGTGCATAAATTCACCAGGGCATTTGGAAGCAGCAAAATTCCCCAAATTCCATCAGGGGTGACTGCAGCAACAGAGATGATGGATCAGAGTTATGCACCGCATGAATGAATGTTACAGGTAAGAACAGAACACAAATAAACGTCAAGGTCAAAATCGGGGGAAAAAAATGAAACTTTATTTTTAGGGATGCATGCCCTGTTGGTAAAATAAATCAGGGAAATAATTACCAGAGCCGTGAGGATGACCTGTCATCCTAATTCGAGTGAACAGAAGGGGCTGTAATCAGGAGTGTATGGGGGAGGGGCAGGTAATGGTTCAGGTAGCTTCTAGAGTGCTAGCCTGTTGGTAGTGTATGTCTTGACCACCGGGGTTTGCTGTACATATTTGTTAAACTGTGCCTAAACATTTATACTCATTTTTGTGTATATTTCACAATGGAAAAATGTTTTAATCATGTAAACATTTGTTTCGGAGATGAAACAAATAGGCTTTGGAATCATTAATCTTGAGGCTGACAGATTAGCTTGTTGTCATAAAGATACTCTTGAAAGGATAGTGCCAGTAGATTAAATATGAGCAATTTTTTAAACTTACATTGTAAGACTTTATATCGCCATTGTATTTTGTCCCTTCCTATCTTCTTTTTTTTTAAAGAATATTTACAAGTTTGTGAGAGGTCCATCATTCATTCATAATGTCCCTTTTGGACAAGAATTATTAAAACTTTATAGATAAAAAGCCTCTGACTTGATATTAAGATAAAACCAAGCACAGTACAGAGCGATGTTTATTTCTCTACAAAAGTTACTTTCTGTATCAGTCTGGGTTCAGTCAGGAGAAAGAATCCACATCAGAGTTGAAGAGGGAAATGTAATATAGAGAATTATTAATCTGAATAGGGAAGAGGAGGAATACGAGATTTGCTGATAAATTGTAAAGAGAATTCTAAAGAATACTGGAATTGTGGGGCGCCTGTGTGGCTCAGTTGGTTGGGTGGCCGACTTTGGCTCAGGTCGTGATCTCACGGTTTGTGTGTTGAGCCCTGCATTGGGCTCTGTGCTGACAGCTAGCTCAGAGCCTGGAGCCTGTTTTGGATTCTGTGTCTCCCCCTCTCTCTGACCCTCCCCTGCTCATGCTGTCTCTCGCTCTCAGAAAAAAAAAAAAAAAGAATAAAGAATACTGAAATTGTGGCTATAATACTTAATATGGCAGACATGCAATAATATAATAAGATATGGTATAATATAATATAAATAAAATATAATATGATATATATGTAGTATACCTAGCAACCCTAGGGGTGAAATAGGCCACCCAGGAAGAGCTAGCCTCCTAGGACTGAGTTCAGATCTTGTTAAATGCCACAGCCTTGGACACTGAATGGCAGAGAAGTCAGTGAGGTGTCAGAGTGATCCACTCTGGTGGATCTTGTCAGAAGTCCGACCCCTAATGTACTGGGGAAGCTTGTTATACTAGGACAGGTCCTAGTATTGTCCTGATTGTACATCAGGACAATCAGGAAGGTGTCTCACCAAGGCGCCTAGGGCACTGGGGAAGGTTGTTCACGAAAACACATCTCCCTGGGACACTAATACACTCTGCTACAACCGTCTGGGAAAAGGGGCTGCCTGGAATCGCCACGGGCTGCTGACTACTGTACCCTGCAGACACTGGATGCTGGAGAAGCTGCCTGCACTTTAGGAGCCTGGCAGTTGGGAAGCTACTTACACTAAGGCTGCAGGGGGGCAGGGGGTTGGGGAGGGGATGTCGGAATGAAGCCTAGAACTGGGAAGGAAAGCCTTACTCTTACAGGATCTCTCCAGCACCCTCTACTGATAAAGCTCAACAGTGCCAGCTAGCAAAGCAAACATAGTTAAAGGACCAAGACCCATTTTCATCGAGTTGACAGTGAGGATGACTTCAGAGCTAAGAGGCAATGAATTGAAAATCGACAAGTCTGCTCTTAGGAATTAGATCTCAGTCAGGAGAGGCAAGATTACAGAATTCTAGTTAGCGCTCGCTTGCTTTCACACAGATATTTGAGGCTGGGACAAGGAATGAGGACTACATGCTTCTGGGATGATACAGAGGCCTCTAAATCCCTAGCCCCCAACACCTCAGCTTTTTTCAGCTGACATGGCTTCCTAGGCTCCTATATCCCACAGCCAGAGGCATCTGATTTCTTTTCCCATTTGGTTGGAGCCAATAATCACTAATAGGAAAGATTCTGTGTTTTATTTTTTAAAAAATCAACTTCCTCTTGTCCTGTTTAATGGCTCAGGTCCTAACAGTTTATATTTCTTCTTGGATTTTTTATGAAGTGGTCTATAAGTAATGACTTTCCATTTTTCCTGGCCAGAAACATGGACTCCCAGATCAAGTTGAATAAAACATGTGAGAGTTGTGCAGCTGCTCTGGAAAACAGTGTGGAGATTCCTAAAAAAAAAAAAAAAAAAAGGAACTATCCTAGGACCCAGCAATAGCACTACTAGGAATTCATCCAAAGGATACAGGAGTGCTGATGCATAGGGGCACATGTACCCAATGTTGATAGCAGCACTACCAACAACAGCCAAAACATGGAAAGAGCCTAAATGTCCATCAATTGATGAATGGATAAAGAAGATGTGTTTTATATACACAATGGCATACTACTTGGCAATAAGAAAGGATGAAATCATGCCATTTGCAGCAATGTGGATGGAACTGGAAGGTATTGTGCTGAATAAAATAAGTCAGAGAAGGACAGATATTATTGGTTTACACTCACATGCGGATCTTGAGAAAGTTAATAGAAGTCCATGGGGAAAGGGAAGGGGAAATAATAAAGGGGAAAAAACAGAGAGAGAGGGAGGCAAACCAAAAGAGACTCTTAAATTCATAGTATTCCCTGATAATTGCTTGTATTTCTGAGGGGTTGGTTGTAATAAGTCCATTTTCATTCATGATTTTGTGTATTTGAGTGCTCTCTCTTTTCTTTTCGAGAAGCCTGGCTAGAGGTTTGTCAATTTTGTTTATTTTTTCAAAAAACCAGCTCTTGCTTTCATTGATCTCTTCAACTGTTTCTTTGGTTTTTATATTGGTTATATCTGCCCTGATTTTTATTATTTCCCTTCTTCTACTGGGTTTGGGGTGCTCTTGTTTCTCTCTCTAGTTGCTTTAGGTGCGCTGTTAGATTTTGCACTTGCACTTTTTCTAATTTCTTGAAATAGGCATGGAGTGCAATGTACTATGTGCAAACAAGCTGAACAACTTAGAGGAAATGGAAAAATTCCTAAACACACACTCAATACCAAAATTCACACGAGAAGAGATAGAAAACCTGAACAGACCCGTAACGAGTGAGGAAATTGAATCAGTTATCAAAAATCTCCCAACAAATAAGAGCCCTGGGCCAGATGGCTTCCCTGGGGAATTCTAACAGACATTTAAAACAGAATTAATACCTATTCTTCTCAAACTATTCCAAAAAATAGAAATCAAAGGAAAACTTCCAGACTCATTTTATGAAGCCAGCATCACTCTGATTCCCAAGCCAGACAGATATCCAGCAAAAAAAGAGAACTACAGGCCAATATCCTTGATGAATACGTATGCAAAAATCGTCAACAAGATACTTGCAAATCGAATCCAGCAGCACATAAAAAGAATTATCCACCAAGATCAAGTGGGATTCATTCCTGGGTTACAGGGCTGGTTCAACATTCGCAAATCAATCCATGTGATACATCACATCAACAAAAGAAAAGATAAAAATCATATGATCCTGTTGATAGATGCAGAAAAAGCATTTGACAAAATAAAGCCATCTTTTCTTGATGAAAATCTTTAAGAAAGTAGGTATAGTAGGGACCATACCTCAACTTCATAAAAGCCATCTATGAGAAGCCCTCAGCTAACATCATCCTCAACAGGGAAAAACTAAGAGCTTTCCCCCTGAGATCAGGAACACGACAGGGATGTCCACTCTCACCACTGTTGTTTAACATAGTGTTGGAAGTCCTAGCATCAGCCATCAGACAACAAAAGGAAATAAAAGGCATCACAAGTGGCGGCAAAGAAGAAGTCAAACTTTCACTTTTTGAAGATGACATGATACTCTACATAGAAAACTTGGCAGACTCCACCAGAAGCCTACTAGAACTGATCCGAGAATTCAGCAAAATTGCAGTGTACAAAATCAACGTACAGAAATCGGTTGCATTTTTTTTTTTTACAAATAGTTTATTGTCAAATTAGTTTACACATAACACTCAGTGCTCATCCCCACAAGTGTCCTCCTCCATAATCGGTTGCATTTTTATATGCCAACAATGAAACAACATAAAGAGAAAGCAAGAAACTGGTCCCATTCACAATTGCACAAAAAACCATAAAATACCTAGGAATAAACTTAACCAAGGATATAAGAGATCTGTATGATGAAAACTATAGAAAACTTATGAAGGAAATTGAAGACACAAAGAAATGGAAAAACATTCCATGCTCATGGATTGTAAGAATAAATACAGTTAAAATGTCATTACTACCCAAAGCAATCTACACAGTCTATGCAATCCCAATCAAAATTGCACCAGCATCCTTCTCAAAACTAGAACACATTATCCTAAAATTTGTATGGAACCACAAAAGACCCTGAATATCCAAAGGAATATTGAAGAAGAAACCAAAACGGGAGACATGACCATCCCAGACTTTAGCCTCTAATACAAAGCTGTCATCATCAAGACAGTATGGTATTAGCACAAAAACAGACACATAGACCAATGGAATAGAATTGAGAACTCAGAATTGGACCCCAAAGTGTACAGACAACTAATATTTGACAAAGCAGGGAAGAGTATCCAATGGAAAAAAGACAGCCTCTTTAACAGATGGTGCTGGGAGAACTGGACAGCAACATGCAGAAGAATGAAACTAGATCATTTTCTCACACCATACACAAAAATAAACTCAAAATGGAAAAAGGACCTGAATGTAAGACAGGAAACCATCAAAACCCTAGAGGAGAAAGCAGGAAACAACCTCCTTGACCTCCACTGCAGGAAAAGCAAGGGAATCAAGAGCAAAAATGAACTACTGGAACCTCATCAAGATAAAAAGCTTCTGCACGGCAAAGGAAACAATCCATAAAACTAATAGGCAACCGATAGAATGGGAAAAGATAGTTGCAAATGACATATCAGATAAAGGGCTAGTATCCAAAATCTATAAGGAACACACCAAACTCCATGCCCGAAAAACAATCCAGTGAAGAAATGGGCAGAAGACATGAACAGACACTTCTCCAAAGAGAACATCCAGATGGCCAACAGACACATGAAACGACGCTCAGCATCCCTCCTCATCAGGGAAATACAAATCAAAACCACACTGAGATACCACCTCATGCCAGTCAGAGTGGCTAAAATGAGCAATTCAGAGGACTCCAGATGCTGGCGAGGATGTGGAGAAACGGGCACCCTCCTACACTGTTGGTGGGAATCAAAACTGGTACAGCCCCTCTGGAAAACAGTGTGGAGGTTCCTCAAAAAATTAACAATAGAACTCCCCTATGACCCAGCAGTAGCACTGCTAGGAATTTACCCAAGGGATACAGGAGTGCTGATGCATAGGGGCACATGGACCCCAATGTTCATAGCAGCACTCTCCACAACAGCCAAAACATGGAAAGAGCCTAAGTGTCCATCAACTGATGAATGGATCAAAAAGATGTGGTTTATCTATGCGATGGAATACTCCTTGGCAATGAGAAAGAATGAAATCTGGCCATGTGTAGCAACATGGATGGAACTTGAGGGTGTTATGCTGAGCGAAATAAGTCAGGCAGAGAAGGACAGCTACAATATGTTTGCATGTATAGGAAGATTAGGAGGAACTTAACGGAGGACTGTGGGGGAGAAGAAGAGGGAAATGGTGGGGGAGAGGGAGGGAGGCAAACCATGAGAGACTCTTGAATATTGAGAACAAACTGAGGACTGATGGGTATGGGGGGAGGGGAAGGGGGGTGATGGGCATGGAGGAGGGCACTTGTGGGAATGAGCACTGGGTGTTGTATGGAAACCAACTTGAGAATAAACTATTTGTAAAAAAAAATATTTAAAAAAAGGGACTCAAATACAGAGAACAAACTGAGGGTGGATAGGCATGAGGGAGAGGGGAAAATGGGTGATGGGTATTGAGGAGGGCACGTGTTGGGATGAGCACTAGGTGTTGTACGGAAGCCAACTTGACAATAAATTATATACATATATAAAAAAAAGAACATGTGAGAGCTGGCATCTGTGGGATACCTAACCTCAAAGGAAGCAAATTTGTAAGTTCATCATTAAGTATGATAGCTGTAGGTTATAGTAGATACCTTTTGTTAGTTTTAGGAAGTTCCTCTTGGTTTCTAATTTGATGTTTTTATAATTTTTGTCATGAAGATTTAATTTTCCGAATACTTTGTTGAGTCTATTGAAATGTTTGCATGGGTTGACTTTTTGATGTGGTGACATCTATTAACTAATGTTTACCATCCTTTCTTTCCTAAGGGAAAAATATTCTTAGTCATGATGGATTTATATATTATTTATTGCTTGTTTTGGTTTGGTAATAATTGATTTATGATTTTTGCACTTATGCTTATAGGTAAGATAGATCTATAATTTTCCTTACTTACATTGTCTTTGTAGGGTTTTGCTACCAAAGTAATAGGTTCACAGGAATATTTTATTTTTAATTTTCTGGAAGGTTTATGATAAGGACTATCTTTTAAAGTTTAGTAGAAATTACCCAGTATAAAAGCTATGGCTTGTTTTTTTCCCAAATATATTAGAATAAATTTGTTTATATTCATGATGTTTAATCTCCTGTGTCTGCCCCAAATCCTTTATGTCCCTAATACTGTTAATTGTGCCTTCTTTATAATTTTATTATTGACTCTTGCCAGAGAGTATTCTATCTTATGCCTTTCAAATAACCAGCTTTTAGTTAATTTAATTACCTCTATTACTTTTTTTTTCCAGTTAGCTTATTAACTTCTGTTTACCTTGATTATTTCCTACCTTTTACTTCTTTAGATTTAGATTATGGAGTTCTTTGTCTTATTTCTTGAATAAAATGCTTAGATTACTGATTCAGTCTTTCTGCTGTCATATAAGTATTTAGGCTAAAGTTTCTCTATTTAAAGCTTTATAGTTCCTTTCTATAAGTTTTATTAACTGGTGTTTCAAAAGTAGTGGTACTATTTGATAAGTATTTTTGTACAGTTTCTAAATATCTTCTAACTTATATTTGTATTAATTCTGCATACACATAGGGCTGTTGGTTACATTTTTCTTTTTTCTTTTTTTTAGTTAAAAATTATTATTACTTTAATGAGAACATAAGTGGCAGGGAAAGGCAACATCCAAAGCATCATAGTCTGGAGCCTATCAAACATATGCTTTCTCCATCGGGCCTGATCCTAGTGTTGACCTTGGCCACGTCAATGTCACAGAGCTTCTTCATAGCCTGTTTAATCTCGTACCTGTTGGCCTTGACATCCACAATGAACTCAAGGGTGTTGTTATCTTCTGTTTTCTTCCTGGCTGACTCGGTAGTCTGGG
Source organism: Hyaena hyaena (assembly GCF_003009895.1). Taxonomy (NCBI): domain Eukaryota; kingdom Metazoa; phylum Chordata; class Mammalia; order Carnivora; family Hyaenidae; genus Hyaena; species Hyaena hyaena. The sequence continues at coordinate 869,459 of NW_024081169.1, forward strand.
GGAACCTGTGATGGCACAGTGGTCAGGCTTGTTTCTCTGGGGGTGGGGGGGTTGCTCTTTCAAAAATATTTGGGCTGCCTTCAAGATTCAGTGTCTTGGGCCATTGGAATGTAAGGGATATGTGGATCTTCTTTTTTTTTCTTTTTTTTGACTGTGGACGCCTTTCTTGGCTTTCAAAGCCTTTGCTTTGGCTTTGGCTCTGGGAGGGGCAGGGCCTTCCTTCTTCACCTTTGGCACCATTTTCATGAAAGGGGTCATTTCATTTTCAAAATACCGCCAGGCAGATGAGGAGGATCAAACCAGCCACACACACAGCTGGCCCAGACCAGTGTGTACTGGGAGAGCTTGCAGCAGCAGAGGCAGTAACTGAGCTCAGGACCCCCTTGCCCATTACATCCTGGGCTGCGTGCAGGCATCAAGGATGGCTGTTGTATTCATCATGCTCTAAAGAGGAACTCAGCCTCCTCTCCTTGGGCTGGGAGGCTCCTTAGCTGTGGGACTGAGGGAAGCACCAGCCCCACCCCTGGCCTACCTATGGTCTGGTGTCCAAGTCTGCTGTCCCAGCTGTGCGATGTGGCAGCCCTTGGCCTCCAGCCCTACTCTCACCTTGGGAGTTCATAGTTGGGAGAGCCCTGGTACCCTACACCACAATCAAGGGTGAGGTTTCTAGGCTTGCGATTGCAGCGGTAGGATGCAGTGAGCAAGTGAGTGGCCTGCAGCTCAGATCCAGAAAGCAGGTTTCCAGAAAGTCTTAGCTCCTAAATAGTCTGAAGGGGCCAGTCCAGCTCTGAGATGGCAGCCTGCAGATAACCAGCTTAGGCAAATCATTCTCTAGCTCTCAAATTCATTTTCCTTTTATGCCATTGCAAAACCTAACATGAAGACTCAAGTATGTTTTATATGAAATTACAATGCTGTCGGGAGAACCAGTATGTGCTATCAGTTGTGTTAAAGTATATGTGTGCAGATCTTGAATAAAGCTCCTTCATCTACTCAATGGAAGCATATTCTAAGATTTCTAGTCATTTAAGCAAGTATTTCTACTATTTAGAATTACATGTGTGATTCAAAAGTTTCTGCAAAGCAGGGCACCTGGGCAGCTGTCCATTAAGCATCTGACGTCGGCTCAGGTCATGATCTCACGGTTCAGGAGGTTGACCTCACCTTGGGCTCTGTGCTGACAGCTAAGAGCATAGAGACTGCTTTGAGTTCTGTGTCTCCCTCTCACTCTTCTCTCTCAAAAATAAACTTTTAAAAAAAGAAGTTTCTGCAAAACTAACAGAATATGGAAACAAACTCAATGCTGAAGTTGACACAAGACTGCTCATGCCATAAACATCACCAATGTCAAGTATCTGTGCTCAAATTTTGGTCTTCCTGATTGACTTCACAAATAAATGTATAAAGAAACTTGGTAACATATTTATAGGCAAAATACTATTTTAGAATTGTATATATTAAGTTCTATACAACATTTAATTTGGGGAATAATATTGAAAACTAATAGTTTAGATAACAGCATTTTCATTATTATCAGTTATAACCCACTTTTCAATTCTGAGTTGGCAAACACTCTCCATTCCCACTGGAAGGTACCTTGTCCTAAGCAAGTGTCTGTTTGCCACTAGCTAGTGTACAGAAAAGTGACTGTCCTGTGATGTTTCCTATTTGACAGAAGTTTTTTCCTCAAAAGCATTTATTTACAATCTGATTGGAGAATGAAAAAAAGAAGCCTAGTACTGGGCTTTGTGGGATTCAGAATGAAGAGAAAATTATTTCGCTCTCAGGGTATCATGACATCATGAGGTAGACAGACCACTGCAAGACCAGGAATGAAGGAATGGAAAATAAAAACTGCAATGTCACAGAGCTTGACATGTAATCTTTTTTATTTTGTGATAAAAATGCTTTCATATAAATTTCATCTTAACTACTTTAGAATGAAACTTTGAAAAGTAAAAACAATTTGCATTTTCCTTACTATGTATAGTTAGGAACATGCAGTCATTTTTTCTGGTTACTGGGTTTCTCATACAAACAGATATAGTATCACTTTTAAAAGAAATGTATACAAGGAAGGAGCCATAGTACCAGTTACAAGTGGGAGCGTCAGGTCATATCATTGTGTCTTCTCAAATAGTCATCATACATTCAACGTGTTGGTTAAAACCAAACTCTCCAAGCCACCTGCCCACAAAACATTATACCTTTGGTTCTTTTCTCTGCCAGAACTGTGTCCCAGCAAATGTAATAATGAGATGGTATAATGGGCTTGAGCAACAAGGCCTATTGCTCATGTCACCAAAGTCTTTAACTCTGTCTTTTACACCTTTCCCGCCCTCACCATCATGTAAGTCAGAAAATGATGCTTAAAACAAAACAGAAGAAATGAACAGAAAAATCTATCCCCAAAGGCAGACAGAAGAGGAGTCAAAGGAAAAATTTATAAAAACAAACCAAAACTGGGGAGAGGGTGACCTATACATGGCATAAAAGACGTGTCCTATAAAACTTGGTCTCTAATTCAGAACCCAAATGAGAAAGTGATTCTTTGTCTCACCTTCTCTTTTATTAGGTACTATACAACTGAAGGGTTCTTAGAATCTAAGGGATTGATAAATGCTTGAAAGGCAGTGTCTTCCTCATCACTGAGGCCCGTAGTCTGTAATGGCAGCTTTCACATTCCGTTTTCTCGAAACCCGAAGGATCCCAAGAAGGAGAAATAAGCAAGTTAGGCCTATATTGTGGTTGGGGAAGGAGGTAATAGAGGATGCAAGCTGTTGGGTCAGAGGCTGATACTTTCGGGAAGCGGAGAAGAAACAGAATGACAGAGAGGGTCTCCCCATCTGTGAATTAACAAATGGGCCCAAGGACAGAGAGTCACCGTTCAGAAGATAAAATCTTACGTGGTACGAAAGGGCTGGTAGAGTTGCCATATGAGAAAATATAAAATGTACAGTCTGCTTACCTTGGGGCAGAACCAGTTATTTCTGTTGGTTTGAGGAACTTGGGCAGGACTGAAAAAACAATTTGTAGATTGTGATGCTAACACACACACACGGGTTCCGTAAGGGGCCACAGCCAGATAAATCAGGTTAAGTGGAATGCTCTGATGGGCACTCCTAGCCAAGGCAGGAATGAAGACTATCATTCAAACCAAAACAGAGTAGGAAATTCACCTGTTATTATCTATAAAATGCCCCAGCATAACTAATTTCCCAGGTGTCATGACATCATAGCACCGGGTAGAGATCACAGTGTGGCCACAGGACCAACTATCAGCCGACTCAGGGACAAGAGCAAGAAAATGATATTCCTCCTATTTCTAGTGTTGACTAGAATGCTTCTGCCCTTGATAGGGTGTCACAGAAGGTGCCGAGACCACAAATACAGACAGCAGACTCAAGTAAACTCTAATCATAATCTGAGCATGAGAATGACAAAGACAGTAAGTCTTTAATTGTCCATCATTATCTACAAGGCAACTCTGGGAAAGGAAAGTGTCCCCAGTAAGTGTCTATGTTAGTTGCCTAGAAGGGAATGTCACGGCTGCCTCAAAGGAAAAGGTATGGTAGCAAAAAATAGCAGAGGCTGCCTCATAGTTCCAACCTTTGTACAGGGCTGGCTTGGACCCTAGAGAACTAGGTTAGCTTTTTATTTCTTGTACTTGAACACAGAAAACTCCATGCGCTGGGTGAGAATCTACTTGGGTGCACCGATAACTCGGACTACACGCACAGTGTGAAGGAAGGGCTGGTGAGCAAGCCTGTGGGCAGAAACAGTATCAGGAAGCAGAGACTGCGATCCCTCTGCAAAGGGAACATGGCCGGCATGGGGTCCCTTGAGCCGAGCAGAGTTCAGTTCTCAGTGGCGAGGAAGTATCGTTTGAGACATTTTCTTCTGTGGAGACAGATGGAAGGAAAGGCTCAACGGCTAAGGATGAGCAAGTGAAGGAGGCCGGGGGCTCTGAGATCTGGGACCAAATGTGTTTTGCACAGGCCATCAATGGAATGCTGGGCGGGAAGGAAAGGGACTTGTTCGTGGGTAACCACTTCTCACACGAGTTAGCTTATCTCTTGGTCATCCCAACATTCTACATCTTTGTTTTTTGTTTGTTTGAAGGGGGTCATAGTATCTGCACTGCCAACGATAAAACTTCACACTGACTAGGCCCACAAATGGAAAAACAACCAATTCTTATCCTTCTTCCTGGTAAGGTTATGTAAAGCCCTTCATGCAGGCAAGAGAATGAAGGTGCTGTCTCTTGAAAAGGTCTTCTGTCCCCAGAATGGGTTCAAAGGAAAGTATCTTGCTCCCCTTCCTCTTCTAGGAATGCCATTATGTAGGAGACTGCAATGACTCCATTTTCTAAAGGAACATACTTGAAAGGTGTATGCTGAGAACCATAACCGAAGCGAACCCTGTGATACTCCTTGGGACACTGGGAGAAGAGGGCAAAGAGGCTGAAGTTACCTTCCAGAGCAGGAATGATTAAAAGCACGTTGCCCTATACCATGCCAGAGGTGTGGGGGGAGTACAACCACAACGAGGTGCAAAAATTAAAGCACCAAATGAAGTCAAAAGAATTTCCAAGGAAGAGAGGAGGAGACAGGTCAACTTGGGCAGAATTCCAGCGTACAATTCCCAACAGGACTGTACAGTAAAATCTTCGCACAGATAAGGCAAAGCCCCCAGGGCTTAAAATGCAGTCCAATCTGCAAGAATGTCTGGGCTACAACAGGCATCCATTCTTTCCTCCAAACAGAAAAGAGTAAACACGGCCCGAAGTCTTCTATTCGTCTTACATTTCCACAAACTTGGCTTGATGGGTAAGAGATTAAAAGGAACCATGTTCCTCCCACCCCAAATCCTGGAGATACCCAGTGAAGCTGACAAAACTGCTTCTTGAATTATATAAAAGATAAAAGCATCTTCTTCCTCCTGCTTCCCGAGATTTCTTCATTTCTCTCCTGGATGACCTTCATTTGTTCCTCAGCAGCATGTATGATAGGCAGTTCTGTCCCTACATTGGAGGCAGACTCCTTCAGGCATAAACCTGCATGTTGCTGCGTGGCGGCTCAGACATGTGTGTCCCAGGTCCCCGCTGACCTCCTCCAGCACCTCCAGGGGTAGGGCTGGTGGTCACATCTGACCAGTCAGAAGCAGAGTGGGGTGATGAACTTGACCACTGGTCAGGAGACTCTGGGGATGGTGTCAGGTAGGGATGCTCACCCTGGAGGTGACCACTATGACTGGGTGTTCGCTCAGCAGCATTTGAGGAAGCATAACTATGCTGTGAAGGTGGTGTGGGATACTTGCCCACAGAGGCTGGAAAAGGATGATAGGCCGGGAGAATGGTCTGAGCAACCTGCCCATCCTGCTGGGGCATCATGGCAGTGGGAAAAGCCATATTAGGTAAACGAGCCATTTCTGGAATCTGGTACATGGTGGGCACAGGGCCTGCAACAGGTGGGGGGCAGTTGGACTGAGGCTGGGGAGTCCCTGCTGGCTGGGCAATACTGCCTTTAGGGATTAGCTGGAAAGTCACAATGGGGGGCAAGGGCTCCCGAGGGGTAGCTATATGCTTCCCTTCAGGTGGCCTGCTCTGGGGAGGGATGCCAGGGGGTGTGCCCTCAGCTGGGGCCAGAACCATACTGAACATCTCATTGTACTGGCTCTCATTCATCTCCATGCGGTTCATCCAATCTGCTGGAACAGTGACTGGGTGGAGTCTACCCAAGCTTCCCGTACTGCCACTGCCTGGGGGAACGATATGGTGGTGGGACAGCAGCTGGCTCACTGAGGGAAGCACAGTGTTGGCCCCATGAGCCAAAGGCTGCATTTCAGGCAGGTTAGAGAAAGACAGTGCATGCTGTGCATGGACTGGGGCAGCGGGTGCAGCCGTGGCCAGCACAGGGTTGGGGGAAGCCTGTAGGATCCCAGGGGATGTAATCATTGGAGAGGATGTGGTGTCAGAAACATATGTGTGAGGAGACTCTAAGGAATCAACTGGGGATAAAGTCACTGAACTCTCAGACAGCTGACCCTTGTCACTCAGAGACTTCTTCCTTCTACTACCCTTGGCATCCTTGGCCTCCTTGGAAAGGTTAGGGAGGCTAGTGGGCATGGCATTCTTGGTATTGGGCCGTCTAGGCTTCTTGCCCATCGGGGTGTGCTTTAGGCTGAGGAAAGATCTGTTGGGCCCACAGATGACTGGTGAGAGGGCAGAGGTCAGCACAGTGCCTGGAGGGCTTGGTGTCACATTGTACTCGTCTAGGAGGCGGACAATGTCATGGTGCATGCGGTCCCGAGCCACATCCCTGGGAAGACGATCCATGTGGTCTGTGATGTCCCGATTGGCAAAATGGTCTAACAGGATCTTGGCTGCTTCATAACTTCCCTCCCGGGCAGCAAGAAACAGAGGTGTCTCTTCCTACAGAAAAGGCCCATACAGCACATTAAAATCAGTAACACTCCTGACAATATGTCAGTGTTTCTCAAACTTTTTGTTATTATCAACCCCTCAGACATTTTTTCCCTAACTGCCTCCCCATATGAAATTTTAGTAACACTGATAAAACATCTATCTACCTATTCACTGAATGTATATCTGTAGCTTAAATTTTTTTTTACAGTTTATTTATTTAGAGAGAGAGAGACAGAGAGAGCAAGGGGGAGGGGCAGAGAGAGAGGGAGACAGAGAATCCCAAGCAGGCTGTGTGCTGTCAGCACAGAGCCCAACATGGGGCTCGCACTCATGAACAGCGAGTTCATGACCTGAGCTGAAACCAAGAACTGGACACCTACCTGACTGAGTCACCCAGGTACCCCGTGTATCTGTAGCTTTATGCATAAAAAGAGTATGATCATTCTACTCTTTCTCAACAATCAATTTTGCCCCATTGAGGGTGATGTCTCCTTTGTTGGAAATGTGTGAAATAAAGCATTCCCCTGAGCCAGAGGTTTGCTTGGAAGAGCACGGAGCTTATCAAAATAGGGTTCTAAGAAGAAAAGGAGTTAAAAATAAGAGAAGTAGGAGGGCAAGAACCTAAAGGAGGAGAATAAGGGGAAGCAGAAGCAAAAGGAAACAAAACATGTTTAAGAAAGAAGTAAAATGAGAGAAAAGAGTAAATACACATGAGAAGAGAAGATGAGCAAGAGGAGGGAAGCATGACCTGAAACTCAGAGGAAGAAAAGTGATCAGGAAAATACCATGGTGTCCAAGAACGGAAAACAAGAGCCATGGGAAGGAAAATGAAAAAGAACGAGAGAAACACAAGTGGGCATGAAGAGAACAGAGAACATGTAGATGTCAAAGAAGAGAAAGGCGGAAAAGGCTACAATGGAGTTGTTTACAGGGCAGCCTGATCCAGATGGAGTACTGCAGAGCCAGAGGACTGGCTCCGGACACTTCCCTGCGTGAGCCCAATACCTTCCCCTCAAACTCTGGATCCAGCTGCTGTCCATGCAGAGCCTTCCTCTGTCCATACCCCTCACAAGAGGAGCTAGGGGAGAAAAGGGAAGGGTCCATATCTTTTTTTTTTTTAATGTTTTATTGATTTCTAGGAGAGAGAGAGAGAGACAGCGTGAGCAGGGGAGGGTCAGAGAGAGAGGGAGTCACAGACCGAAATAGGCTCCACGCTCTGAGCTGGCAGTCAGCACAGAGCCCGACGCGGGGCTCGAACCCACGAACCGCGAGATCATGACCTAAGCGAAAGTCGGACGCTTAACCGACTAAGCCACCCAGGCACCCCAGGGAAGGGTCCATATCTGACGCACTGCCAGGTCTGCCCAGACTGTACCTTGTTGTCCTGCATGTCTCGGTTGGCCCCGTTTTTCAACAGCAAAAGAGTTGCCTCCACATTATTGACAGCAGCTGCCCAGTGAAGAGCAGATTTTCCTGCAGGGAAAAACACTTTTATAAGCAGACAGAGTAGAGGAACATGTCCTACTCCCAGTATAAGGAAGCATCATGGCTTATATAAGGAAACCATGAACTTCCCAGAGAGAAGCAAGCCGGTTGAGAGTGACTGCCTGCAGAAAAAAAACCAAAGTATTAGCTTTCCTTTCCCTCTGTCCTAGAAATACTTTAATACAGGCTGCTTAGCATTGGAAAGACAGGTAGGTAAAAGGAAGGATTCCCACGTCTTCTACATGGTAGAATCCCAAACTAAGGACAATAACCTATCTATTTATCACACACCAGAATGTCGATTTAAGATGTTGCTCACAATCCCTTAGTGAAGTCAGCTCACTAGTCCTCATATCCAGAGTGGTGTTCTTGGGAACCTACAGAGGCAAGCCTTTCACAGACTGGCTTTGGGTTCCAAAAACCCTCACTAAAAATCCCTTCCTATATTCGCCTATGGACTTCCCAGTGGCTTAGTTCTCTGAACTTAAAATGTTGAAAGGAAGAATAAATGAATGACAGACTCTTCACTAGATTTAAATCTGAGACAATTCTTTAAAGATCACATAATGATTTTCCCCCCTAAAGGCATGCTTTGCAGGTGAGAATCTGGCTCCCTGCCTCTCGGCCCTACCATGGTCGTCCACTGCATTCACATCTGCTTGGCAGTTGATCAGTTCTGCCACCATTCCCTCCACAGCCAGGCGGGCGGCCAGGATCAGTGGTGTAGTGCCGTCATTCATCCTGGCGTCCAGATCAGTCACTCGATTGCGGATCAGAATCTACAAGATGAGAAAGTACAGAGAAGACAGTCAACTAGATAAAAGAAAATAATGAAGTTAAGAGAAGAAACAAGAGCATTAGAATTGAGTTACACTGTAAGTTCCTGGAGGGCGGGGAATGCTTGTTGGCTTTGTGTCCATGATTCTATCACCCTCAATCAATAAATACTGAATGAATGCATGCATGAATGAACAAATGGGTGCTCAACCTCAATCAATAAATACTGAATGGATGCATGAATGAATGAAGAAACAAAGGGTGTTCAGGACACAATGTCTCATGGAAAGTGATATAAGGAAGAAATGGGGAAATATCACAACCTCAGTTATGGTATATATATAGTTTAGGATTAATTAGAATGCATGTTTCTTCACAAGGGTAAAAATAAAAGGGCATCAAGGAACACTGTGAATTCATGTCAAAAAAAACCCACCAAGAAGCATCTGGAAGCCCATATGGCCAGGTAAATCTACAGGGAGAAGCTGATACTAGTCGAAAACTTCATAACAGGTATCACTCCCATCTGATCTATTCATTTGGGAGGCATTTTGGCACATCAAAAAGAACAGTGATTAAGAATCAGAAAACTGGTGAGATCTGCTGTGAGCTCTACTGCTATCTGGATGTTCTGGTTAGGTCAGTCTGCTGCCACTCTTTTCCTGTTTTCCCATCCAGCAAGCATGATTCCATCTGCCCTATTCTCTCAGAGAATTACTGAATGAGCATAATTGGATAGTAAGTGCCTTAGCAAAGAGAAACCATTATAGATCGATAGGCAATCAGCTCTGCTCCTGTTCTTTACCTGGAAGACCCCTTGGGCATCAGCTGCCACGGCAGCATGGAGAGGGCAGCGGCCCATGTTGTCCTGGGCGTTGGCATCTGCACCTGCATCCAGGAGACGCTTAGCGGCATCAGCCCTTGAGTAGCGCGCTGCAAGGTGCAGGGCCATCTCACCAGTCCGGTCTGTCTGGGCCTGCAGGCTGGCACCCTGGTAGACCAAGTCTGTGATGATGTTGGCAGAAGAGTCCTCTCCATCTTCATCTTCATCACTCATATCTGAGCTGCCTCCTCGGAGAGAAGCCAGCATCAGTGGGGTGCACCCGTCTATAAGAAAGGAATTTTCCAAAAAACATTCAAGGAGGAGGAGGACATTACTGTTCAATTAATCCAGCTATTAGAATAGTTCTGTTTGAATAAAGTTATTCTTATGGGGAAAAAATATCTCTGAGTTTCTGTGGTAATTGGCAATTTGTTTTACATTTGCGACAGACTTTTTCCTCTGATAATGTCTTTTTGTAAAGAGTAATGGGAAAGTAAGAGCCTTTGTAAGCTGGGGCTCTTCTCTAAGTTAAATAAGACTTTCTGTTTGAATTCCTAAGTGCTGTTATTTTAAATTGAGCAACATTTTAAAATACCCAGTATTGGAGGGGGCAAGATGGCAGAGAAGCAGGGAACTCCGTACATTGCACTCGCCCCCATATCTCGCACAGAGAAGTCCTGAAGCCACAGGAACCTTTACAGAATCCAGGAGTTTGGGAGGAAAAGGAGACAGAGTCCGCTGAGAAAACCTTCTACAGTGAGTGCGAACTGGTGAAGATAAAATCGGGCAAGGACCAGAGACACAGAGGAAGGGGGGGATATCCCTCTGTGGGGAGTTAGAGGGGAAAGAGAATGGCTGAAACTGCTCAGGACACTGTCCCTGTCGTTGGAAAAGAGTAAAACCTCTGCTCGGGACACAGAGGGACCTGGTTTCCTGCTCTCCAGCTGACCCTAGGCAGGACACACTTGTCCCAGGCGACCCCCGGATGAAACTGCTCCTCGCTTGTCAACCCGACCTGGAGGAGACAGGAGCAGCAGCTTCTGGCTCAATCCCCAGGGGGGAGGCGAAAGGCTTGGGACTGCCCTGAGGGGATCGCCTGCGGGTTTGTGTTTCTGGCAAATTCAGTGGGGGCGCACAGAATGGAATCTGGAAACGAGGCCTGACCTGGGATATAGAGCACTGCCCACCTTGGCTGTGCCCCCGGCACAAGGAGTTTACACACCCAAAAAAGTGAGTTGCAGCACTTGGTTCAAGAGGGGACTGGAGCGCCACCACTCTTCTCCCCACAACCGCCAAGGACTCCCGCCTCACGCCTCACACACTGGATCAAACCACGCCCATCACTGCTAGAGAGCTGCCTACTTCCTTTTTTTTTTTTTTTTTTAACCGAAGCACTGCCCCGATTAATTTTGGTCACTGGCTTGCTTAAATAGTCACATTTAATCCACACCTACCTACCTTTTCATCTCTTTCTCTCCGGAGTAATCAGACTATATAGTTTCTTTGGTTAGCATCATCGTCATTTCTTTCGCCTCTTCTCCGACCACATTTCACTCTTTCACTCTTTGAAAAAAGCCTCTTATTCCTTCTGCCTGCTCATTTCATTTCCAATTTCGCCTCATTCCCACCCTGTCATTTCTCACTTTCTCTATGCTCTTCCACCAGCACTGCATACACCTGGCTATTTACTGGTAGCTGGAAAATCTGGTTATATGCTTTAAACTGTTCTTTGTCTATTGGGTTTCTTCTTTTTTCCTTTTATTTTTTTTTCTTTTTTATGTACTTTTATTTCTTATCATTCGCTATCCCTCCTTCCTCTTTTCTTTTTCGTCTTCCTTTTCGGTTTGCGTGTTTGTTGGATTTGTCAGTGTGTTTGTGTGCCGTTGTTCCCTATATTTGTCTGTCTGTTTTCTTTTCCAGGGCTACCTCAAGAAACAAGCCTAAGTACACACGGTGGAGAGTCCCAAATACCACTACGAGTAGGAAAATAAAATAACGAAGGACTCAACAAGAGAGACCAAGAGAAACCATTCAAAGAACACTTTCTGAACGGTCAGGCCCTGGACAGTCAAAGAGCCTTCTTTGATACAGCAGTGCCCATAGGTACAGAGTGCATAACAAGCTTTTAAAACTAACAAGAGATAGAAAGCTAACCAAAATGACGAAACGAAAGAGCTCTCCTCCAAAGAAATTCTAGGAAGAATTGACAGCTAAAGAACTGCTCAAAACAGACATAAGCAACATAACTGAATAAGAATTTAGAACAATAATCATAAAATTAATCGCTGGGCTTGAAAAAAGCACGAGGACATCAAAAACTATGGCTACAAACACCATGGAGCTTAAAAATAGTTATGATGAATTTAAAAATGCGATAAATGAGATACATAATAAACTGGAGGTGTCCAATGCACGGATTGAAGAGGCAGAAAGGAGAAAAAGTGATTTAAATTTTTTTTAATGTTTTATTTATTTCTGAGAGAGAGAGAGAGAGAGAGAGAGTGCGTGAGCAGGGGAGGGTCAGAGAGAGAGGGAGATACAGAATCCGAAACAGGCTCCAGGCTCTGAGCTGGCTGTCAGCACAGAGCCTGACGTGGGGCTCGAACCCATGAACGATGAGATCATGACCTGAGCCGAAGTCAGATGCTTAACCGACTGAGCCACCCAGGCGCCCCGAGAATAAGTGATTTAGAAGACACAATTATAGAAAAAGAAGAAACTGAGAAAAAGATAAACTGATCCAGGAACATGAAAGAAGAGTTCGAGAGCTCAGCAATACAATCAAATGGAACAATATCCATATCACAGGAATCCCAGAAGAGAAAGAGAGAGAGAGAAAGGTGCTGAAGGAGTCCTGGAACAAATTATAGCAGAGAACTTATAAGTAGTTCTCTACGTATAAGGGAAGTAGATGTTGAAATCCAAGAGGCACAGAGAACTCCCCTCAGACGTACTTGAATTGATCTTCTGCACGACATATCACAGTGAAACTGGCAAAATACAAGGACAAAACATAAGGACAAAGAGAATTCTGAAAGCAGCTAGGAAGAAAAGGGCCCTAACATACAAAGGGAAAACTTTCAAGTTTCAGTTATCTACTGAAACTTGGCAGGCCAGAAAGGAATGGCAGGAGATCTTCCATGTGATGAACGGAAAAAATATGCAGCCAAGAATCCTCTATCCAGCAAGCCTCTCATTCAGAATAGAAGGAGAGCTAAAAGTATTTCCAAATAAACAAAAATTGAAAGAATTTGTCACCACTAAACCAGACCTAAAGAAATCCTGAGGGGGACTCTCTGAGGGAAATGTTACAAGGAATACAAGATACAAGAGACACAACCACAAGAATGAATCCCACAAAAGACAAAATGACTCTAAACCCATAAATTTCAATAATAACACTGAATGTAAATGGACTAAATGCCCCAATCAAAAGACACAGGGTAGCAGAATGGATAAAAAAAACAAAATCCATCTATTTGCTGTCTACAAGAAACTCATTTTAGACTGGAGGACACCTTCAGATTGAGAGTAAAGGGGTGGAGAAATATCTATCATGCTACTGGAAGTAAAAAAAAAAAATCTGGAGTAGCTATACTTATATCAGACAAACTGGACTTTAAAGTAAAGGCAGTAACAAGGGATAAAGAAGGGCATTATATAATAATTAAAGGGTCTATCCATCAGGTAGAGCTAACAATTATAAATGTCTATGCACCAAACATGGAAGCACCTAAATACATAAAACAATCACAACCAGAAACACTCTTATCGATAAGAATGTGCTAATAGCAGGGGACTTTAATACTCCACTTACAGCAATGGACAGATCAGCTAGACAGAAAATCAGTAAAGACACAATGGACTTAAATGACATTGGACCAGATGGATTTGACAGATATATTTAGAACTCTACATCCTGAGGCTATGGAATTCACTTTCTTCTCCAGTGCACATGGCACATTCTCCAAGACAGATCGCATACGGGGACATAAAGCAGCCCTCAATAAATATAAAAGAATTTGGATCATACCATGCACACTTTCAGATCACAATGCTATGAAACTCGAAGTCAATCACAGGAGGAAGTCTGGAAAACCCCCAAAAACATGGAGGTTAAGGAACACCCTACTAAAGAACAAATGGGGCAATCAGGCAATTACAAAAGAAATTAAAAAATATATGGAAACAAATGAAAATGAAAATACTATCCAAAATCTATTGGATGCAGCGAAAGCAGTCCTAAGAGGAAAGTACACTGCACTCCAGGCCTATTTCAAGAAATGAGAAAAAGTGCAAGTGCAAAATCTAACAGCACACCTAAAGCAACTAGAGAGAGAAACAAGAGCACCCCAAACCCAGAAGAAGGGAAATAATAAAAATCAGGGCAGATATAAACAATACAGAAACCAAAGAAACAGTTGAAGAGATCAATGAAAGCAAGAGCTGGTTTTTTGAAAAAATAAACAAAATTGACAAACCTCTAGCCAGGCTTCTCGAAAAGAAAAGAGAGAGCACTCAAATACACAAAATCATGAATGAAAATGGACTGATTACAACCAACCCCTCAGAAATACAAGCAATTATCAGGGAATACTATGAAAAACTATATACCAACAAACTGTGCAACTTAGAAGAAATAGACAAATTCCAAAACACACATTCACTACCAAAATTCACACCAAAAGAGATAGAAAACCTGAACAAACCCATAACAAGTGAGGAAATCGAATCAGTATCAAAAATCTCCCAACAAATAAGAGCCCTGGGCCAGATGGCTTCCCTGGGGAATTCTATCAGACATTTAAAACAGAATTAATACCCATTCTTCTCAAGCTATTCCAAAAATAGAAATCGAAGGAAAACTTCCAGACTCATTCTACGAAGCCAGCATCACTTTGATTCCCAAGCCAGACAGAGACCCAGCAAAAAAGAACTACAGGCCAATAGCCTTGATGAATACGTATGCAAAAATCCTCAACAAGATACTTGCAAATCGAATACAACAGCACATAAAAAGAATTATCCACCAAGATCAAGTGGGATTCATTCCTGGGTTACAGGGCTGGATCAATATTTGCAAATCAATCTACGTGATACATCACATCAACAGAAGAAAAGATAAAAATCATATGATCCTGTCGATAGATGCAGAAAAAACATCAGACAAAATACAGCATCCCTTCTTAATAAAGACCCTCGAGAAAGTCGGTATAGAAGGAACTTACTTAAACATCACAAAAGCCATCTATGAGAAGCCCTCAGCTAATATCATCCTCAACGGGGAAAACCTGAGAGCTCTCCCCCTGAGATCAGGAACACGACAGGGATGTCCACTCTCACCACTGTTGTTTAACATAGTGCTGGAAGTCCTAGCATCAGCCATCAGACAACAAAAGGAAATAAAAGGCATCAGAAATGGCAAAGAAGAAGTCAAACTTTCACTCTTCGCAGATGACATGATAATCTACATGAAAACCCGGCAGACTCCACCAGACACCTGCTAGAACTGATCCAAGAATTCAGCCAACTTGCAGGGTACAAAGTCAACGTACAGAAACCGGTTGCATTTTTATACACCAACAATGAAGCAACAGAAAGAGAAATCAAGAAACTGATCCCATTCACAATTGTACAAAAAACCATAAAATACCTAGGAATAAACATAACCAAGGATACAAGAGATCTGTATGATGAAAACTATAGAAAACTTATGAAGGAAATTGAAGAAGACACAAAGAAATGGAAAAACATTCCATGCTCATGGATTGGAAGAATAAATATAGTTAAAATGTCATTACTACCCAAAGCAATCTACACATTCAATGCAATCCCAATCAAAATTACACCAGCATACTTCTCAAAACTAGAACAAACTATCCTAAAATATGTATGGAACCACAAAAGATCCCGAATAGCCAAAGGAATATTGAAGAAGAAAACCACAACGGGCCGCATCACCATCCCAGGCTTTAGCCTCTACTACAAAGCTGTCATCATCAAGACAGTACGGTATTAGCACAAAAACAGACACAGACCAATGGAATAGAATGGAGAACTCAGAATTGGACCCAAAAGTGTACAGCCAACTAATCTTTGACAAAGCAAGAAAGAGTATCCAGGGGAAAAAAGACAGCCTCTTTAACAGATGGTGTTGGGAGAACTGGACAGCAACACGCAGAAGAATGAAACTAGATCATTTTCTCACACCATACACAAAAATAAACTCAAAATGGATAAAGCACCTGAACGTGAGACAGGAAACCATCAAAACCCTAGAGGAGGAAGCAGGAAACAACCTCCTTGACCTCTACAGCAACAACTTCTTACTTGACACATCCCCAAAAGCAAGGGAATCAAGAGCAAAAATGAACTACTGGGACCTCATCAAGATAAAAACCTTCTGCAAAGCAAAGGAAACAAGCCATAAAACTAACTGGCAACCACTGGAATGGGAAAAGATCGTTGCAAATGATGTATCAGATAAAGGGTTAATATCCAAAATCTATAAGGAACTCACCAAACTCCACACCCGAAAAACAACCCAGTAAAGAAATGGGCAGAAGATATGAACAGACACTTCTCCAAAGAGGACATCCAGATGGCCAACAGACACATGAAACGATGCTCAGCATCCCTCCTCATCAGGGAAATACAAATCAAAACCACAGTGAGATACCACCTCACACCGGTCAGAGTGGCTAAAATGAGCAAATCAGAGGACTCTAGATGTTGGTAAGGATGTGGAGAAACGGGCACCCTCCTACACTGTTGGTGGGAATGTAAACTGGTACAGCCCCTCTGGAAAACAGTGTGGAGGTTCCTCAAAAAATTAACAATAGACTCCCCTAGGACCCAGCAGTAGCACTGCTAGGAATTTACCCAAGGGATATAGGAGTGCTGATGTATAGAGGCACATGGACCCCAATGTTCATAGCCCCACTCTCCACAACAGCTAAAACATGGAAAGAGCCTAAGTGTCCATCAACAGATGAATGGATCAAGATGTGGTTTATCTATGCGATGGAATACTACATGGCAATGAGAAAGAATGAAATCTGGCCATGTGTAGCAACATGGATGGAACTTGAGGGTGTTATGCTGAGCGAAATAAGTCAGGTAGAGAAGGACAAATACCATATGTTTGCACGTATAGGAAGATTAGGAGGAACTTAACGGAGGACCGTGAGGGAGAAGAAGTGGGGAAATAGTGGGGGAGAGGTAGAGAGGCAAACCATGAGAGACTCTTGAATGCTGAGAACAAACTGAGGACTGATGGGTGTTGGGGGGGGGAGGTGGTGTGATGGGCATGGAAGAGGGCACTTGTGGGGATGAGTACTGGGTGTTGTTGGAAACCAACGCAACAACAAACTCTTTATAAAAATAAATACCCAGTATTAATAGAATGATATGCACTAAGGTATCAAGTAAACTAAATTTTTAACCCTCTGCTTTGGGATATTATTTCTCTATCCTACTAAAATCTTTCCCATGTAATCAGCCTTCTGTTCCCAAGCATGCTGTAGGTGAGGCAAAATACATCCTTCCCTCTTACAAAAATTTATATTTTCTGCATGTCTGTATTCCTTACGTATTCATTTCCTCATGCTAATTTAGTCTGTGCCATTGGCAGGGGGCAGATCACCAAGTGCGGTAAACACAGGCACAACACAGAACCAAAGGCAGGCAGGGCAAGTTTGGAAAGTGGGTAGCTTGTGTGTGCTGACCTGGGCCACGGACATTCACGTCCAACACGTCCACCTCCTGCTCTGCCTGTGGAGGAGTGAGCGCCAGTGATGGCGTCCTGCGGATATCTGCAGCCTCAAGGTGCTGTTGTGTCCATGGACGTCGGTCAATGGCATCATCTTCTTCTGAGAGCAAAGCCTCGTCTTCAGCCTGACAAGGCAAAACAATGCTTTGTGTTGACCTGGCCTATCATTAGGAGTTGCAGACAAGGAAGTAGGTGTAGTCTCTTCTGACTCTACCTTCCAGGGCATCATTCACACCGCCTTCCTGCTGCTGCCGGAAGGGATTCTTATCACCTTCTCCTGTGCCATCTGAAGAATTCTCCCAACCTCCCCATTCCAAGCTCCAGGCTTCAGTCTTAACATACCATCTGGTTCACCTACCAAATATGCTATCTAGATACAGATCCCCAAACACCATTTCCTTGCTTCTGGACTTTTGCCTCGTTGTCCTCTCTGCCTGCCATGTCTTTTCCCAATTCTTTGTCTAACTCCTACCTACCCTTCAAACTGAACTGGACTTTAATTCTTCTTGTGGGTTCCAAAATACCCTCTGCTTACCTCTACTTAACTGACTATGTGTTAAGCGCTCACAAGGCACTATACAATAGTCTCTACCCCTAGATGGTAAGGTTCATGAGAACAGGAAACAAGCTTTGTTCAATATCACCTCCCTGTACTTAATACAACGCCCAGTGCATAGCGAACACCCCAAGAAAATATTTGTTGGGCAATAACTATTATAATTTAAAAGGCAGCTACCCTTTATTAAATATTCACTACATGACAGAAAATGGGTAAGATGCTTTACACGTATTACTATACTTAATCTTTGAAACAACCCCCTATTTTACATATGAAGATAATTAGGTACAAAGAGGTTAAGTACCAGAGTTTTGGACTTGAATCTAGTTCTGACTGTAACTAAGCAATGTTCTTAACCATCATGGTGTACTGCATGCCTATATTCCTCAAGCCTCATACCCTCAAGCTGCTTTAGAATATCCACGGATATATGCATATCCTAGCCATGTATAGCTATGGACGACTGTCTCCCTTTTCTCATCAGTATCTTTTCTAGCATCCTGGGCTCAAGATGCAAAACCTCTAAACTCAACGGTCACTGGCTTTCTTCTTTCCTATAGGGGGAGTATCCAGAGAAGACAGGGGGAGATTTAGCCATAAAGGAAACTCCTATTTACACACATTAGTCCTTATTCAGCTACCATCAGCATGATTCTTAAGGAAGGAGGTATGTTTGTTTTATTATTTTTAAAGAGCTCTTTTTTTTTTTTTCCAGTTTACTTACTTATTTTGAGAGAGGGAGAGCGAGCAAGTGCAAATGGGGTAAGGGCCTTTCATGATTCCTGCCTTTCATGACAACGTGGGTAGCCACTGCCTGGACAGCATATAAAGACTATCACCCTTTTCACCCATTCAGGACACTCTACATAGGAAGTAGCAAAGGACAGAAATTTGAAATGTGACCAGATGATGGCTCTACCATGCAGCTTACCTTGGCTTTCTTTGGCTGGGGCCCTTCATCATCAACCCAATGTTCACTTGTTCCTGAACCAATCAGGTTAGCCTCTGAGACTTGCACTGAGAGATTTCTGATAGGACAAGATTATGAAGGGGAAAAACAAGAGCAGAGGTTATGTCAGAAACTGATATAGTGGTTTTCAATACTTTTCCCTGACTATCCTCAAAGACTTCCAGGGGCCCTGGCCCCAAGAGTATGGGCAGTATTTTCCAACCCATTGCCTGAGTGAACACCTTTCCTTTCCGTGGATCAAGAGCTTACAACAAAAGGTGCCTCAACATACAAGCCGAGCACCACTGTTTTAATATGTACAGAATAGAAGCATCCACTCTGAATTGTGGTCAAGTGTGATAATGTGGTGTGGCCAGAGCTCAAAATTCATAATTCAATGAGATCTCCTTTCAGATCTACCCCTGCCATTACTACTGGGAACAGTAGCTCACTGGCAAACTGTCTTACTTCAGCCCCACGGCATCTTGTCCCACAGGCTCACGACGCTTGTGATTGCTGGAGTCTCGGCGCAGTGTGAACCCTTCAGGCAGCCAAAGGGAGCCGTGCTTGCGCTTTCGTTTCGCCATGATAACGCCCAGTAAGATAATAAACAGGATAATGACAACAGCAACAGCAAGTAGATAGAGTAGCTGAGTACCTTTTGGAGTCAGAGATTCACCTGGAAGTGCAGAGGGACAGGCAGAATGCTCAATAAATGTTTCAATGTTAGCATAAAATTCATTTAGAGGGCACGGACTGACTGACCTCACTGGCACTGAAAAACAGAGCTGCACACTGAAAAGTGTGCCCTTTTCTCACTGCCCCAAGTGACGTCTCCCCTGCCGCAAACTCTTCCCTCAACACCAGTGCTACTCACTGACGACAGACACAAGAGGGTAGGACAAGGTCCCCTGGATGGCGTGAGAAGCCAGAAGAGCTGCTGCTGCATCCGTGTTCTTGAAACACTGGTCTGAATCTTGAACACACTGGCGGTTGTCAATTTCCAGAAACACCTTAGAGCTGTAGGACGCCAAGGGAAGAGAGGAAAAGGGGAAATGGTGAGCAACACAGAGGGTGCCAGTCAAGGAAGTCGAGTTAGAAAGAACTGCATGGGCCTTCCTTCCTCACCTTCAGCACTGGGCTCATCATCTCTGTGATGGTGCATCCAAAAGACCTCAGAAATTAGGGTCCTGTCCCTTTGGATGCCAAACATGAATTCCCACTTGGACTACGTCTCTCCTTCCTTGGTCTGGCTGAGTCTGCGCCTCTGACTCAGGCAATGCAAGACAAAGGGAGGACCCCGGGTAAAGCTGGTCCCCATTCTCTGGGGTCTCTGCACCTGTATCTGAGGTAGCCATACAGCTGAAACTTGTGGGAAACACCAACAAATAGTGGGGTGCAGTGACCGTACAATTCATGTTTCTTACAGAGAGCCTTCTGTTACAAATGCATGGCCTTGAACAGAAGGCAAGGATTAATATAAAAGAAGAGTCATACTAAAGGGATCTGAGGCAACACTGGTGAAAGGTTACAGATTCTGGCCTTTGAGGAGGCCTTCCTGACATCCTGCCTTCTGCTTGCTCCAGCCCACCTTTCAGGGTACCAAGACCAAGGAAAACCTTGCCTTACACATACGTACTGCCATAATGGGTTTACTGTACTGGGTTGGCTGTTCTACTTGTCTGAGCTCTGCATTTTTCTATGTTCGGTTATGACTTCTGTGTGTCAAAGTACTAAGCTTTATAAGCTTTAAAAGGTTAAGAATTAAGCTTTAAGAAGTTTAAACCAAAAACCTACCCAACCACCTCCTGTTCTTGATCACCAGGAAGGGACCTGCGTGTCACCCTCTGCTTCTTCATGGCAGCGGACTTCTCACCGTAGTAGGGGTAGACCATGAGTGCCCCCTGGGAGTCCCGTTTAATCTGCAGGTTGGTACGGAGCAGGGTGCCCAGTGCCCGCAAAAAGCTGCGGGCATCCTGGAGCAGCTGCTCTGGGGGCATGAGCACCACTATAACCAGAGTGCCCTCCGCCAGGTTCTCTGGCCGGTCAGCAGCACAGTCCAACCCATCCCAGCCACACTCCTCGCTGTTGCATCCCTGGTCACAGTGGTTGTCCTTGAAGTGGTCTGCACAGTATTTGTCATACCTAGGCAGGGGGAGGTGGAAGAGGGAGAGAACAAGGGAAGGGCTCAGAACAGATGGCAGAGCTATTTGGTTTTCTGCCTGGAACTACTGGGACTTTTCTCATCTATCTTCTGTGGCCCAGATCAGGTGCCCTCACTGAATGTCCTGTCCCAACAGCACAGAGTACATATCATCTATCCTATTCAACACCAGTGAGCGCCCCCCAAAGGAGAAACAGCACTGTGGTCCCTAGGCTGCATGGCCTTAGAGCCGCCCAGGCAGCTGGTAATCTTGTGTAGTCAGATTTGTAAGCAAAGCTGCATACCTAAAACACAAATTAACCAGGTAAATGTTTCCTCTCTCTCTTTTTTTATCCACTGTCCCTGGTGAGGTAACAATGAGCTTTTGGAAATGAAAGGTGCCCCCAGGAACTGGGTACAGAGCCCTGAGCCAACAGGGCTCCAGAGAGGACCATGTCCATATGGCCCATTTCCTTCCCAAAAAAGACTGAATCCTAGCTCTGGAAGGCAAGTGGGGAGAGGTGTGTCCCAGACAAGATAACCAGATTTAAACTGTATGGCCTCTTTCAAATACTGGGAAAAGGAAATCAAGTCCCCAAACCTAAATGAGGCACACACTATTTCATCTCCACTCTCCTCCCCACTCTCACCCCTTGACAGCAGTTATGCCACTGGTGTCACCTGCCACACTGGCTCAACAAAGAGCCTGGGAGTCAGCAACAGCTGTCTGTGCTCTGGCACGTTCTCTAACCTCCCAGGTCTCAGTTCCCTCACCTGTGGAAGACCTGCTACCAGCACCTGCACCTCACAAGGCTGTAGAGCATTCACTGGGATTGATTAAATGTGACGGCTGCTCTGTAAACTAGAGAGCGCCTTGTAACCACCGCAGTGATGACCAGGAGGGTTATGTGGCCTGGTCTGGCTTAGGCCTCCTCATAAATCTAGATGGGGAAACTCTGTCAGAGGGCAAGGAATGGGGTGAAGAGACAGAAGTACAGACCTTTCCATCCATCCTGCAGGCAGGTTATGTGAGAGGCTGCCTGAGAGTGAGTACCACCACTTCCAAAAGTTATTTCCCCTAGGAGGTCGTGAGAGCAGCAGGTGAGAAGGCAGAGAGAGGCAGAGAGGGGTGGCTGTGCACGAGCATTCCCGGACCTCTGTCAGCAAGGGAGAGCACAGGGCAGCGTGCGACGGGGCAAGGCTGACACCCGGAAGAGGGCCTTGGGGCGCCAGTCTGAGAAGCAGAGGCAGCTTGGGCTGAAGCCCTGGAGTGGTTAGGAGCAAGAACGAGGAACCGAGGCATGTTAGTGACAGTCTCCCTTAGCTTCTGGGGCCCCTGGACCCTTACTTGCACGTCTTGCTGTTCCCCTGGCATTCAAAGTTGTCAAAAAGGCACTCGGCCGTGTTGCACAGCTCATCACACTGGTTGTTGATGTAATCCCAGCAGGGGAGTGGGGAAGAGCAGTTGGCCCAGGGGTCCTCCATGGTCAGGGAACAGTCGCCCCCATCCCACTGGCAGGCGTGGCTGTTGCAGGCCTCATCGCAGACGCCATCCCGAGCTTTGTCGGCACAGTACTGGCTCAGACAGGTGGCGGGAGGGGTGCTGGTGGGGGCCATGTGAAGCTCACAGTGGCTGCCCCAGAATGGTGGAGGGCACTGGCAGAAGTAATAGGGGGGCTGGCGCTGAGGGTAGCAGCTGCCCCCATGCTGGCAGGGGCTACTGGCACAGCCTGACTCGCAGTCCTGGGGGTGGGGGCAGAAGCAGCGGGGACCCGAGGCCGTGTGCACGCACTGCTCCCCCCTCCGGCACTTCACGTGTCCACAGCTGCTCTGGCATCGTGCCCCGGAGAAGCCCTGTTGAGATTGGCGAACGGATGAGGACGGCAGGCCCCACGCTCCCTCCCAATCCCCTCTCTGCCCCATCTCTAGATGGACAGACTAGACACATCTAGACACATGGCTAAGATTTCTCCATGAGCCTCTTGCACCGAGTCCTATGAAGGGGTTCCTTCAAGAGGTCCCACGAGACAAGTGTAGATGTTGCTTACTCTAAGAGCTCACTTCCAGAGAATAAGTCCACTGGTCATGGGGGATAAGACTGAGGTGCCACTGTATGTATAAGCACCTTCCCTAACATCATCAGACCACTCGCATAATGGCTTTCTGAGGGGAGAAGTTACTTCAGGGCTCTGGGTATCTCCCAGGCTTTCCCTGCCATTTCATGCTTACACTTCCATTTAGTCAGGCCAAGGTACAGCACAAGTTTCCTTTTGGTATGTCCACACACACGGTGATCTCTGTTTAGGGAGGTGTGCAGCCTCTGGCAGTGCCAGAAGAGTTTGCACAGCAAATTGCTAAAAACAGGCTTCCTCCTAGCATAACAAACAGCTTGCTCCCAAATAGGCCCTGCTAAGGAATGTAAGCAGTGTGGCATTTCCAACCAACTCTGCCCCAATCTGGGGGCAAGGCTGCCCTCAAGCACAGGAGCCAGAGGCCAGTGACACTAGCCTTGTTTTCAAGGGAACATTCCACCGCTTCCTGTGGACTTCTCTAAGTGCTTCTGAAGACTAAGAGTCACAGATTAGGGAGCTCACTGCTTCTGGAAGTATCTTTTACATGGGAAACTCTAGCACTTTTTGGTGAGGGAGCTAAAATCAAGAAATCTCCCCAGCAAGAAAGTTCCAAGTGGAGCTTGGAAAAACCAGGTTTAATCTCAGCTTTGTCCAGACCGTATGAAAGAGAGCAGACCCCCTCGATAGGCAACGTGGCACTTACCGGGGGACAACGACAAATGAAACCATCAGGCATGTTGCTGGCCACAGCACAAGTCCCCCCGTTCAGGCAAGGCATATGCGGACACACATCGACGAAAGTTTCACAGTGACGACCTCAAAGCAGAAAATGAAAAGGAGTTTTACAAGGCAGAAGTAGTAATTGCAGTATACTGAGCACCATGCTGCTGGGACGGGAGCTAGCCGAAGGGTGAGGGATGGGGCAAGAGGTGTGAGCTCAGTCCCAAGGCCAAGGGAACAGGAGAAGACGAGGGAAGCACTCAGTGGAACCCTGCCACACGACTGGCCTGCCCCTGGCTCGGGCCAGTACCCCCTTCTGTCTTGCCTACACAATAGGTACACAAGACATAGATTCCCGAACAGACTCACAAAACAAGATGGGCATGGACATGAAAAATCACTCTCATATGACCAAAACAAACAAAGAGAAGAGAGAAAGGAAGGGGAAGGGGAAGGAGGGGGGGGGAGGGGAGGAGAGGGGAGGGGAGGAGAGGGGAGGGGAGGCGAGAGGAGACCTTAGTTGTGTTTTTTTTTTTTTTTCTTTTGGAAGATAACTTTAGCTTTAGTAAGCCAAAAGAAACATTTACCAAAACTGTTCACTGTACTTTGTTACAACTGTCAACTTCACAGAGAGGCTGAGCCAGACCAGTGCATTCAAGTGCTAATTTGTAGCTTAGAAAATTTTTTCCATAATATCTCTTTTCAAGGTCCTTTTGCCTTTCTGGAATTTGATCAGCACTGCTTTAAGATACAGCTTACTATTTCTAGAGTTAATTTCTTCTAGAAACAGTTCTAAACAGAAGGCATCTCAAGACCACTGCTGTATGATAAAGTGAACTGAGCAACTGAAATCAAGGGGGAGACATGGGGGCCTGGCAGGAGGTGGGCCATCTGGCCTGCAGTCACTCACAAAGAGAAGAGGGGCTTTAAAAGGAAGTTAGGGGCACCTGAGTGGCCCAGTCGGTTGAGCATCCTACCCTTGATTTCAGCTCAGGTCATGATCTCATGGGTTGTGGGACAGAGCTGTAGATTGGGCTCCATGGTGACGGTGCAGAGCCTGCTTGGGATTCCCTCTCTCCCTCTCCGCTCTTCCCCTGCTCATGTGGATGCGGGTGCTCTCAAAATAAATAAATAAACATTAAAAAAAAATAAAGGAAATTAAAATGGTAACAACTTTGGCCAGCCAGAATTAAAAGGCAGGGTATTTATCTCTTCAAATCACAGCAGCAGCCATTATCCGAGAGCAGCGGTCACATGGACATGGGACTCAGGGACAGTCAGCCCCGCAATGTTCATCTCAGCAACAGTACCCCACAACAATTACAAGCAATGAGCTTGAGGGATTCTTTTCTTTTTTCTTTTTTTACTATTAATTTATTTTTGAGAGAGACAGAGCATGAGCAGGGTGAGGGGCAGAGAGAGGGAGACACAGGCTCCAGGCTCTGCGCTGTCAGCACAGAGCCTGATGTGGGGCTCAAACTCGTGAACCGTGAGATCATGACCTGAGCCGAAGTCAGTCGCTTAATCGCTTAACCGACTGAGCCACCCAGGAGCCCCTTGAGGGATTCTTTTCAATCACAAGTGTGGAAAATGCATTAACTCTACTTCCTGGTAGTGCGACCCTAATTCAAGGTGGTCCTTCCTTTATCTGCTTCCCCTTTCTTTGTAAGTGCTTTCAGTGTTTCTAGACAAAAGAAGCCTCAGAGGCAATGACAGAAACAGCAGCGGTTTTGCTACTCTGGTTTAGCACATCGTGGTTAATACACGGCTGTGGAGAGATGGCTCATACTCTTTCTGTCCAGCATTGCCTCAGTTGAGTGTGCTGTTCATAATGGATTCTCTTTTGATATTGCATCCAGGCACCCAGGCAAAATCCCTCCCATTCTTCATAAATTACCAAAGTTCTTCAATGTGACAGATCTTGAAAACTGGAAAGAAGGAAGTCTAGACATGGGCTGCAAATGTAGCAGAGTCCAGCTGGCAAATCAGTACTAAGTAGACTGCTGCATCCTATCATCTGTCTCCCAGGGAACACTACTACAGCACGAAGTTTAGAATGACTCCACAAATGCCAGGCAGACTTCTGAGTATGTGACAACACTGCCACAGTTGGATACTATTTTAGTGCCCCAATGTCCCTAAGCTGCCCATCTTCAGAGTAACTGATGCGTGCCTACGACAGGCCCTGTTCTGAGGCAGGGCTGGGTCATTTTTACGACGTGTGATGAAAAAGCAGCAGCTTGAGAAGAGATCTTAGCTACGCAGGTCATCCCCTGAAGCTTTCCAGAATGTACTCTCATGAATGGATTTGTGCTTAAACACCCCAATACGGACCAACTCCCCTTAGGTGACCTAGGAGATCCTAAGCTTCTCTGGGCCACAGAGGTGGAAAGAAGGTCGCTGTGGCAGTGGCTACCAGTAACCCAGGTCATTATGTGCCAAGGGAAGCAGGGTGCTGAAAGCAGGGTAGAGACAAGGGTTCTGAACATGAGACATTATCTCCCACAGACGAAGGAGCTCTATGGATGGTCTTGTGACAGCAGCATGGCAGTGTGACTGTATTTAATACCACTGAACTGTGCACTTAAAAATGGTGAAGGTGATACACTTCATGTTATGCATTTTTTACCCCTAATTAAAGTAACATTAAAAAATGTTATTTTGCTCAACCACTCCTAACATTCTATTTCTTATTTTACATTTCTGCTACAGTGTGACATAATCAATGTATAACAGAAGAGAAAGCATCTCTTAGGGGGAAAAAAGGCAGAGGTGGCCTATATCATTCATAAGCACAGACCCAGAGCAAAACTGGGCCTCTAAATTAAGCCTGTCTAGTTTTTCAGATGCAGGAAGAAGCCTCACTTGGGTCAGGCGTGACCCAGGAACCCTGCACACAAAGCCCCTTGGAGGCAGAGCGCTGGGGCGGCAGGGGGCTCTCACCGGTGAAGGTGCTGCGGCAGACGCACAGGTAGTCATTGGCCAGCTGTATGCAGTCCAGGCTGCCCTCGGAGCTGCAGGGGTTGGAGAGGCACTCGTTGATGTCTCCCTCGCACCGCTCTCCTGCAAAGCCAGGCAAGCAGCGGCAAGTGTAGCCCCCGATCCTATCCACACACTGACCACCGTTAAGGCAGTGGGGGCCACCGGCACAGTCGTCAATGTTCTCTTCACAGAGCAGGCCTGGAGGAAAGACAAGGGACAGAGGGTGGTGACAATCCTTGGAACGCTGATTTCCAGCAAAAGACAGCCACCCTGGCACTTTGCAATCGTTCAGGTCACACGGTTCCATCTGTGATGGGACTTTTTAGGTCAGGCAAGCTGAAGCACATGCCCAATCTGTGACAGCCGCCATCCTCCCGCTGACCACAAAGAGGGAAGGAAAGGGCACACTCAGTGCTTCCTGCGTTCTCGCCCACACAGCCCACCAAGGCAGTACCCCATGAGGTGGCTGGTGTCACTTGTACCACCTGAGAGACCAGGAAACTGGAGTTCAAGAGAAACCCATGAGTTTTCATTAATTTACCCCTTTCATTCTAACTATAAAAACAGTTAAAAAGAGATTTTAACAATAAATACATAAATTACAAGTATGGGAAAATATAGGTAAGAATGGAACTAACTTTTGAGTTATATGTTTTAAGCTTTGGACCCACTGACTTTTTTCTGTAAAATAATGTGTACTAGTTACTTATTTTTTAAAAATATAGGGAAATATCCTATTGAGAGCTCAAAGTTATTCCATTTAAAACAGAACTCATTTAACGTTCTGTAGATGTAAATGTGGCATCTAGTAGGAGTTTCTAAATATTTTTGAGAAAGTACAAAAGAAATCAATGAAAACTCTAGAGGTGGTTCCATGAATGATTCAAAAAATTACCAAAGAGGGGTGCCTGGGCAGCTCAGTTGTTCAAGTGTCTGACTCTTCATCTGAGCTCAGGTCATGATCTCACGGTTTTGTGAGACTGAGTCTTGCATCAGTGTGGATGGAGCTTGCTTGGATTTTCTTTCTCCCTCCCTTTCTCTCTGACCCTCTCCTGCTGTCTCTCTCTCAAAATATATAAGTAAACTTTTATAAAAAAATTACAAAATAAAGGAGAACAGTTCTGTATTCTTGCCACTTGCATTTGTAGCAAACACTAATATAAGACTATTAAAAAGGAAAAAGAAAAATGGAGGAAAAGACCTCATTTTCAATAGCAATAGCCAAAGACAAATTATAGGAATATTGTTTTTTTCTAATATTTATTTTGAGAGAGACAGAGAGCAAGCATTTCAATTATAGGAATTATCTTAAAAAATGTACTACACATTTATATGAAATTTCATGAAAATTTATATGATTTTATATAAAAATATACATGAAAGTTTATATGAAAACTGTAAAATAGTCTTAAAAGACACAAAAGGGATCTGAATAAATGAAAAGATGTTATGATTTGGTTAGGAAGACTCTTCATTGTAAAGATGCCAGTCTTCCCTACACAAATTCATAAATTTAATGCCATTAGGATTTTTTTAACAGACAATCTGATTCTGAAATTATATGAAAAAATAAACTATAACCATGGCCTGGAAAACCTTGGAAACAAAGATCCTTAATAATTAAAAGAGTGGGACTGATAAATTAATAGAACAATAAAGTAAATATAGTCTAGAAAAAAATGCCCAAATACATATGGGAATTAAGAATTTGATAAAGGCACCACCTCAAATGACTGTATAAAAGATCAAATATTCTGTAAATTGTGTTGGGACAAATTAGCAGCCGAATGGAAAAAACGCTCCAGTATTCTAGTGCTTGAAGAAAATATGGGAGATTTCCTTATATTCTTACAGAAGATGTTCCTGACTAGGATTCCAAATCCAGAAGCCATTAAAAAAGGATGATAATTCCAATCTGATTAAAAATAAAGAGCTCTGGGGCGCCCGGGGGGCTCAGTCAGTTAAGCATCTGATTCTTGGTTTTGGCTCAGGTCATGATCTCATGGTTTGTGGGATCAAGCCCCACACCAGGCTCTGTGTTGACAATGCAAAGCCTGCTTGACAGTCTCCCTCTCTCCCTCTCTCTCTCTGCCCTCCTCTGCTCTCAAAATAGATAACCTAAAAAAAAATCTTTCAAAGAAAAAAATTAAAAGCTCTGCATGAAAAAAAATCATAAAGAAAATGAAAGACAAAAAACAATGTATTGAGAATGTTTTGTATCATAGATAATCTCTGTTAAATATTAAGATGAACAATGTAATAGGAAAAAAGGATATAGTTACAAACAGAAACCACTGAAAGAAGAAAACCAAAGGATTCGTAGATGAAAAGATGTTCATCCACACTGCGGAGAAGAAAGTATGCTCATACACTGCACTTCAGTGTCAACCAAAACTACAAATGTGCATACTCTCTAATCCAGCAATTCCATTTCTGAAGATTTATCTACAAATGTACATATCCAAGAAACACCAAATTCCTATCACTAGGGCACTGGTTAAATCAACTATAGTATGCTAAAAGGGAATTCTGTAGGATGAAAAAGATTAAGGAAGTTCTACAAATTGTTATGGAAACATATCCAATTAAGTAAAGAAAAAAACATCAAGTGCAAGAGTGTATCTAATAATATATTATTTTCAGAGTAAGAAGTAGGGTAAGTAAAAAAAACCTTTGTATTTGACTTCTACATATATAAGGAAATTCTGGAGGATACATAAAAAACTCTAGAAAGATACACAAGAAATAAAATAAAGTAGAGGTTACGTGTTGGTGGGAGAGAGAGAACTAGGTATGGGGAAGGGGACAAAAGGAGACTTCTCACCTTATGCTTTTGCTACATGTGTGTATATTTGTTGTGTGTGCATCTCTATATAAAATTTTGGACCATGTGCATATTTTGCCTATTTGCAAACTAAATCAAAAACACAAAAGTAAAGAACAAAACCCCACTCTCAGAGAGTATGTGGTAATTAGGGACTGCTAGTAAAATGAATGCTGAGACCTACCCTCCCATCAGAACTGGACCAGCAGTAGCTATCAAGTGACGATGAGCTCAACCTGAGCCGGGAGCAAAACCACAGAGACAGGCAGAGTAGTTAGCCCCTGACCTGGAACTGGAGTGCCCCCAGGCCAGGATCCAAAGGTCAGGAGTATTGAAATAACAACCATCTGTGATAACTCTCACAACGAGCTTGTGGGACCTGACAGTGTCCCCAGTGTTTACCTATGGCCAAAGAAGTCCAGCCAAGAGGAGTAAATACCACTCTACACACCTAACCAAGTACACACAGTATGATAACTCAGTGAATTCTAAGGATGATAAATTCATAGAGATCTACACCCACACACATCATAACCAAACGGTCCTAAGACAGAATTTTGAAAGTACCAAGGAAGAAGCAACTTATCCCACACAAGAGATCCTCAATAAGGATTTCTCATTAAAAACCAAAAACCTAGAGGTCAAAAAGCAGTTGGATGACATATTCAAAGTACTGAAAGAAAAAGACTGTCAATAATAATAGCAAGACTATTGTTTAAGCCATCCTTAACAAACAGGAGAGGGAACTTTTTTTTGCCTTCTGAAATGGTCCATTCTAAGACTGACATCTATAATCTGTAAAATGTTTATGGTACAGTACAAATCTTAGTGTGTGACACATATCCATGTGCGTTCCCACATTCCCAGTCTCCCTGGGAGTTAGGCTGAGACCTTTATGCTCATTCTGGCCGATGTAGTGTGAGCAGTAATGTGTGTCACGTCTGACTGAGGTAGTGAGAGCTGCTATGTGCCCCTACAAGCGTGTCTCCTCCTCTGCCCTGGAGGCCCTGAGGCCAAGTGCTTGCAACCACATATCTAAAATAGAGAGAGAGGTAGCTCAACATTCTCAGACTTGGAATGACAAACAAAACCTAAAGACAAAAAGTGAAAAAAACAAAATATTGTTGTGTTAAACCACTGAGATCTGAGATTTAATCTGCTACTACCAGAATCAGAGCTTATCCCAACCGATAAAATTACTAAAATTACTAAAAGGAACAAACTAATTATGAATCAGAATCACTTCTTCTCTTTCAATTATTGATTTCTAGAGCAGAGAACAACTCACCTTTGCACAGGACAAATCTTCAAATTTGTTTCTCTTGAGTTTTCTCTTCCTCTTTAACCTCATTGCTCAATGACTAGCCTATTAGTGGCTATTTTAATTTAGCCAAATTCTGTTTTAATTTAGCCAAATTCTGAACTCAAGGAAGGTAAATTGTCAAAATTCATGGACACAAAGACCTAAGTGTAAATACTTCCTGACATTCTACTCTCTTTGACACTGAGAATGAATTTCACCATTGTGGATGGCTTCAACATTTTTTTTTTACAGGCAGATCAGACAGGTACGGTTATAAGTACACCTCTTCTAACAAACAATACTCCAAGCTCTCCCCAGAAGATTGTTTGGAAGCAGGGGCAATGCCCACAGCAGACGGATGCCCCATCACTCAGTCTAGGGTTGGACTCCATAGGCTTGACTGTAATTCTTAGTTGCAGCCGTAAGCCATCAGCTTCCTCCTTTGGGCTTATGAAAATAAGCTAATGTTTTCATTTCATTCATTCCCTCACCTTATGAAGGCAAAACTTGGCAAGTTTAAAAAACAAACAAGTAAACGTGAATTCTTTATTCCAGAGACCGCTAGTTATTTTTCCTTGAAGTACCGAGCAATCTTGCCAAGCAGGCTGATTTTGCTGCAACACTAGACCATTTCCACATTCTGTGCCTCATGGAATATCAGATGTCAACAACCACCGGATGGAACTGAGAACATGAGTCAGATCATCAGAGCAAGGCAAGAGAGGAGAATGAAATGGCTTGAATTACCGGAATCTAGAAATAAACGGTTAATTTTGAAAAACATCTTCTACACTACAAATGGACCTATGACTTAAGAAAATGCGATAGATGGAGGACGGGTAGGGCTGACTTCATACCTCGAGTGCCTGGTGGACAGGAGCACTTGAAGTGGTTCACAAGGTCGACACAGGTGCCTCCGTTCTGGCACGGCTGATTCTGGCACTCATCTACTTCATACTCACAGTTGACGCCCTGATACCCTGGGACGCACTAACAGGAACAAGCACAAGGGAAGAAACATTCGAGCATTGCTGGCAACAGAGCACCAGGGCAGATGAGGTCTCCAGGGCTGCTATACACCTGGGCTCACTCCAGCCCTACCCAGCTCTTACATGCTTCTCCGGCACCGTCACACGCCCTACCAGTCATCCTGTGCACGGCCAACTTGCAGTTTATCCCACGTTACATCTTCCAGCTAAAAAGCCACCTTGTGGCAAAGACTGAATATTCTGAGGGATATTTTAGAGTTGACCCCTTGCAAAACTCTCATTGCTCCTCTTATGCAGGTTTTCCCACCTTTACAATATGCACTCCTTGCTTTGTGATGAGGACCCTATAACTCAGTCCAATGGTATGTGTGGACAGTAGTAAACACACTGCATTTACTGATCTCTAGATTCAGGAAACCACATGTATGTGTGAGAAACTAGTTGAGATGGGTGGGGTGTGCAGTGCTAGCTCATGTGGGGCTTGAGGGATTTCAGGGCTGATCAAGGGAAAAAGACCTTGACCATGAAGTGGCTTTATTGGGCAATGCTTTGACAGGTTTGCATGCGAGGGCATCCCTCACAGCACGAGGCTGTCCAGAGCAGGGAGGAGGGTAGGGAGATGAAGGCAAGTGAATTCCAAGGGAAGGGGGTAGCAGAGAGGGGGCATACACATTTGGTGAGGTCACTCAGCAGCCAGGCCAGAATGCCTGGGTCAGAGAGCTCTGAAGGGCAACACTGGCTTGGGGTCATTATGGCCTGGGGCTTACCTACGGCTCGGCTCGCAGATGTTGGGTAGTTTTGCAAAATACACAAAGCAGGAAGGCTTTAAATGGCTAAAAATCTGCTCATGAGGGCTATTTTCAAAACAACTGAATGTGTAAAAATTTGAGTTTGGCACTGGTGGCTTTGAGCTAATGGGTCCCAGTCTGCTGGGAAGAAATAACTGCAGGGACAATATAAAGAGGCCATCTATGGTTCATTTATGAGAAGTAAAGCTTTTCTCGGTGTTCTTGGGTGGCCTGAATTGGTATCAAATTCAAGTCTCTGGTGTTCTGTTAACATCTTGCTCTAATCGTTATCAGCCCAGCCATTAGGAAGATAGTAACATTTCCTTAAGACACATACTTCCTCAAATACATACATGTAATACTTAGTGTGATGCCACACCGAACAGGCTAAGCAACTTGGGACACACCTCAAAGTG
The DNA here is from genome assembly GCF_003009895.1 of Hyaena hyaena. Lineage (NCBI taxonomy): Eukaryota > Metazoa > Chordata > Mammalia > Carnivora > Hyaenidae > Hyaena > Hyaena hyaena. The sequence continues at coordinate 902,487 of NW_024081169.1, forward strand.
GCTTTTCCTATCGCAGCTGCTATTCAGGGAAGTACCAGGGGCCCCTGAGATGCTGGCCTGTGAAATACACACTGGCTCTGAATGTTGGCTCTGAATCCTAAGGCAACTCTGTGGAAGTGAGATGGTTCCAGACCTTTATGCTAACTTATTACACAAGAGAACTGAAAGAAAGGTGATTAGTAAACAATGTAATGGTGATTGGTTAAAAAAAATGATAAATTGTAAAACTAAGTCCTAAGCAGCTAGATTCAGTATGCTAGGGCTCACAATAGCTGCGCCACCTTGGGGAGGTCTCTGACCTCTGCCCGCCCATCTCACCTCACACCTATAGCCGCCAATGAAGTCCCTGCAGGTGGCTCCATGTTGGCAGGGGTTGGACGAACACTCGTCAAGCTGCTCCTCACAGTAGCTGCCAGTGTAGCCCAGCGGGCACTGACAGTGGTGCGAGTTGCCGGCATTGATGCAGATGCCGGAGTGCTGGCACAGGTGGTCAGTGGACACCCCTAGGAAACCCAGAGCATGACAGACATCACGGAAGAGCACACAACACATCAGGTTCAGACCAACTAACTGTGCTCTTGTATACTTTAGCATGCTCAGCAGCAGATTTATATAAAAAAATAAATCAGCCCTGAAAGTGGAATACGCCTTAGTTTCATTTTAAATACATCTCTTTTTGAAATCTCTAAGTCTGCACCTCTGCCTTTCACCTTCTGTCTCAGACACTGTCTGTAGAGCCTTCCCACCCACCACTGTCCGCTCTTTCCTCTCATCCCATAACAATACCTGCCCTAAAACACTGCTAGTCAGCTGATACTTCGGGGAGCGACCCGTGCCCATGGGGGCATAGCTCACCTCTGTGGAAAGCCGCCACCTCGCAGGACACATTGGGCACGTCGCAGTAAGCACCGGCCCATCCAGATGGACACAGACACCGGGACTCTGCTTTTTCCTGAACGCAAGTACCTTTGTTTTTACATGGAGACCGACTACAGAGGTTCACCAGGGTCTGAAAACAGAAGCATATATATACATCAGTATCCAAATACCAGAAAAGAAAATAAGTCACACTGCATTTTAAGAATCAAAGGAAGGCACACTAATTTAAAAAATAAATAAATAACGAAAATAAAATAAAATAAATATAAGAGCCCTCACTCAAGCTTTAAAACACTCCAATGTTCCCAGGTAATTTCATCATTTTATATAGTCTAATTCCTCTGGCTCTACTATTTAAAGAATTATTACAACAGAAGCTTAAGAATTTGAGGGAATCTAATCGGTTAAGTTATTCCCTTATGTTATGATTACGTCCAAATCTGTGGCCACCCTGTCAGGCCAGAAAGAAAGAAAAGTTACAGCTATCAGGTCTATAACACCTGTGCTAATCCTGTGGGACAAATCTACAGGGGTCTCAGTCAAATCTGTCCATGGTGGAGATGAGTAAAAGGACTTAAAGCCTATTAGTAAACCTAGAAGGTGCTACAGAGCTTACTTGGAGGGAGAAAATCAAGCTTATGAAAAACATGAGGCAAAGAATGTGAGCAGACTAGTCCCTTTCTCCATAACTCACATGTGGTGACCTGAGCCCCGGGCAGAGCAAGGTCACACTCACAATATGGAGTGTGCGTGGAAGAAGGGCCAGTGGGTATGGGTGGAGTGTTCTCTTGGCACACGTAACCTCACACTGAGAATGAGCAAAAGCCCAAGGAGGAACGTCCTCTGATCCACATAGTCAGCAAGAATCTGTTTAATATTCAGTGGTGGTTATCTGTGAGACTAATACAGCCAAAACCTTATTGAAGTGCATGCTGTAAGGCCAGTTAAATTTGGCCACTTAATCCTGAATTCTTTGGAGTTCTGTTATTCTACCATTCCATTGTTGTTTAAAAGGTAAAAACAGCATTAAAATTAAGCATAATGCTGTTCGGTGTGCAACCTCGGAAAGGTTCCTTTGCCCCTTTGGGACTTGGTCTCTTCTTCCATGAAATGAAAAGCTGCCCTAGTTGGCACTGAGAGGTCCTTGCATCCTGAGAGTATATGAAAAGTATATTTATATATTTGAATTTAAAAGACATGTGACTAACTTGGTTTTGAGAATGCTGCAATACTGCAAGATATGGTGATTATGATTATTATCCCCTTAGATACTGTATCTGATCTTTAAGGACTATTTTTATTATTCTTTACTTCCCTTTTTGTATTTCCAACATAAAAACTATCTATGTGCTTATTTCCCACATGTATTTTTCTGTAGTTCTTGGTTAGCCTGTTACAACAATCTTAACTCTTGTTAATCTGTATAATCTTGCCAATGTCACCATTTTGGAATCTTTCAGTTATTAAGAAGTTATGCAGATTTATCTCAAAGGCATTCCCCCATGAGAGCCAGAATTTTCAGAAGGGGCTTATTCTGCTTAGAAGAGAAGTGTAATATCAGTGGAGTGGGATGAAAGGTAATTACCTGACAGTTTTTCCCAGTGTAACCCAAGGGGCAGGTACAGCGGTAGGTACCCAGGCCATCGACACATATTCCTTCATTGAGGCATGGATGAGAGTTGCATTCGTTGATCTCATGGAGGCAGAAGGGGCCAGTGAAGCCCACAGGGCACAAGCAAGAGAAGGAGTTAATCCCGTCGACACATGTGCCACCATTGAAACAGGAGCTGAAAAGCAGAGAGAGCATGTCCAGGTATGTAATCTGGTTCCTCACACCTGCTCCTTAAAGTAAGGTTCGTAGAAGCTAACACATTACAGAGGCAAATACTCCTGAGCATCTTAAACTCCTAGATCTAGTAAATTTTCTTTTTCCACATTACACTGAGCTCCAATCAGCCTCCCAGTTTCCTTTCTACAACCAAAAAGTTCAGAGCATTGAAAAGTCCGAGTTTATTAGAGATTCCCAGAGAAAGTGCAGGTTTCCAGGTTTTACTCAGTCCTTCTGTGGTTTTCCATGTATCACACTGCATTTTATCCCTAAGTCAATTTAACTTATAAGAAAAGTGCTAAATAAATAGCTCAAGTCCAGATTTCTTTCTAAAAGAGAAACAGGATAAACTTGTTGGAATAAAAAAGAAAAGAAATAAACCACCCAGTAATCACTAAAGAGTGATGACAAATCTGTGAAGAAATAGGAATTTTTAAGTTGTCGACTGAAATGAACAAGAGACCAAGAGGAGAATGGAGCAGAGTTTTAACTCTTTCTGTTTCCAAGCATTAGAAATAAATGAAGACCCATCCCACTAAGCTTTTCAACCTCTGACCTCACACCTGCTATCTACACACCCATATGGAGTCAGGAACTGGTTAGTAGGAGAGGGCTGTGGAATGGGACCCAAGTGGACACCTTATCCCCGGCCCTGCAATCGCAGCACTGTGCTCTGTAGTTTTCCCTCCTTTCTCCCTTTTTCCCATAAGACACTGGCGCCCGTACATCTGGGTTGCTCACCTCTCAGTGCACTCATCGATGTTGTTCTCACAGTGGACTCCATCAAATCCAGCCTGGCACTTGCAAGTGTAACTGTTGACATAGTCGGAGCAGGTCCCTCCATTCTTACAGGGTTCACTCAGACACTCATTCATGTCTGTCTGACACTTATCCCCAATAAAGCCAGGATGGCACAGGCAGGAGAAAGTATTCACTCCATCTACACAGGAGCCTCCATTCTGGCAAGGATCTAAGTCATTACACATAAGAATTAGAGCTCTGAACTGCAGCACCAATTTCATCTTAGACCTAGAAAGGTGAGCGACCTGAACCGAGTCACACTAGTAACAGTAACAATTCTGCCTTTTCTCTACTTGAACTTTTCTTTACATCTATTTTGCCTCAACTCTTCCATTTACAAAACTGAATGCAGTTAGCACTTGCCTGAGATTCTTAATCTGTTTGATAACTGGACTGAACTATACATACACCACTAACAGTTTTGCAAAATTAACAGTCCTCAAACTTGCATTGGTCCCCCACATACTGCTAATCAAATATGTGTCCCCAATACACACAATCTCAAAACTATCAGTAAAATTTTTCAAAAGGTGCATGTGGTGATGGAGTGGGTATGGTAGGAAAGGATATATACTAATCAGCCCCCTGTGCTGATCACTCTCTCTTTCCTTTCTTTTCCCTCTCCCTTCCCTCCCTTCAACTTTCCTTTCCTTTCCTTCTCTTTTCTTTTTCTTGTTTTGTTTTCTAGATTTAGGTAGAATTAGGAAACATTAAAAAAATTTAAATATCACACAGCTCAATCTTAGAACACTTTAGATTCATAGCAATTAGTCAATAAATTTTGAGCTACTATCATGGCATGGTCCTCTGAAATACAGATGGCATATAAATCAGAACAAGAAAAATAAGAGGTAAATCCTGCTCTTGAGGACTTTAAAACAGAATTGCAAAGACAGGTTACATGTGTAAAAAGAGAACTAAACATCAGGTGGGTAATGTAGCCCCTTTTTATAAGTGGAGTATTTTTTTTTTTTACCTTATTTCATCTATTAGGCTAATCCTACTCTAAAGGCTCATCTGTAATTTTTACTGGAAAATTTGTAAAAATAATATTATCTCTTCTTATCCACAGTACATAGCACACAGCTACTGTAACTTCCATAACATCTTTCAGAAAACTCACCATGATTTACAGGGTTATTTTAGGCTAATTGTAAATATTGCCAGTTTTACTTCAAATAGGAAAAATTTTAAATACTAAAAGTTTTGGCTGATATAATAAGTAAGCGGAAAAGGAATCCAAATAATTTTATTTCACTCCCTTAAATTTCTCCATCAACTATGCTATGGACTTATTTTTCTTCGCTATTTCCTACACAGTGTTGAACTTGTCTATGTATCTCTGTTTTTTTTTTTTTTTCTAATATACTATGAATTTCATGAATGTAAGCACTGGGTTTTATCTATTTTGGCACTGCCAGGACCTAGTTTGGTGCCATCCACATGATGATCTGAAATTACTATGCTGTGAAGTAGGTGCCATTATTCTTAACTCATTGTGATAACCTTGTTTGAAGTTTAATGACTTAATCACTACACAAATAACTGAGTGTAGATAAGCAGTGTGTGCTATTAAGTAACTGAGTATATCACATGCATATGATGAAACTATTAAAGCTGAGAAAAGAACCAGAAAAAAGTAGGCAGAACAATCCTAAGAGTTTACACTAGGCTGAGAATAGCTCATGTCCATGACAGGCAAAATGAAAAGACCTCCTAACTAAGCACTAAAGACGATCCTCAGCAAGTACTGTCTCAGTAGTAAGCCATTTTATCCCTAGACTAAAGGCTGTTCTGGACCTAACATATCCTGAAGACCCAAAATGATCAAACTGTTTCCAAATGATCCTTAAACAAAGCTTCAAAATATTCTAAAGATTTTTTTTAAAGTCTAGTATTCAATCAAAAATCACCAGGTGAGCAAAGAAGCAAGAAATATAACTCACGATAAGAATAAAAAATCAACAACAGAAACATATCCAGGAATTTCCCATATGGTAGAATTAGTGTGAGGACAATAAAACAACTATGATAAATATACTCTGTATGGTCAAGAAGAAGAAAGCATGAATATAACAAGGAGAGAGATAAAGTTATAAGAAAGACTCAAATCAAACTTCTAGAGATAAAAATACAATGAAGAGGAAAATATATACTGGATGGGATTAACAGCAAACAAAACACTAAAGAAGAAATGTTTATGGGAATTGAAGATATATCATAATATTGTCAAATAATAAAATTATCTAAAATGAAACACTGAGGAAAAACTCTAAAAAAATAAGCAAAGTAGTGTGTTGGTGAGTAGGGAGGTAATTTTAAGCAACCTAAAAAATGTATGACAAAAGTTGTAAAGGAGAGGCAAAAAGGTCTTGAAAAAACAGTGGTTGAATATTTTCTGAATTTGGACCCATATATCCAAAAAAGTCAATGAACCCAAACAAAAGGAACATGAAGAATAATGAAGGGCATCATAATCAAATTGCTAAAGCTCAGTGGAAAGAAAATATCTTAAAAACAGCCATAGGAGAGTAAATAACATATAGAAAAACAAATATAAGAATTATTGCAGAATTCTCCTCAGAAATAATGCACAGCAGAAAACAATGGAAAGATGACTTGAAAGTGCTGGAGGGAAGAGTCGACTTGGAATTCTACTCCCTATGAAAATATTTTTGAAAACTAAGGCAAAATAAAAACCTTTTCAAAAACACAAAAGCAGAAAGAATTAATCACTAGGAGGTAAGCACTACCAGAAATATTAAAGGAATTTCTTCAGGCAGAAGGAAAATGAGACTTTATGGAAATGTACATCTATGGCTAAGCATGAAAAACACGAAGAGCTGTAAATATGTTGTAAGTATAAAGGCTGTTAATTTATTTTTTAAGTTACTTGATAAATTGGTGACCATTTGAAGCAAAAATAAAGTTTTGGGGGGTTTATGATACATATATGAGAACAAGAGAACAGAGGGCAGGAGTATAAATTTAAAGTCAACTGTTGTAAGGCTTTTATGTACTATACAAAGTATTACAGTTGAAGGTAAATTTTAATGAGTTAAAGTTGCATACTACAAACTCAAAATGACCACCAAAAAATAAAAATATGCCAGTGAAGAAATAAAATGTAATCATAAAAATGCTCGATTATTCCAAAAGGAGGGGAAAAAAGAAGGAAAAATAAAAGTAAAATGAAAAATGGCAAATATTCAACTCAGTCATATTGCCATCAACCATTAAATTTAAATGGCATGAACATCTCAATTAGAAGACAGACAACATCATATCGAGGAGAAAAAGCAAGACTCAATATATGCTCTCCATAGGAAACATACTTTAAAGATACTGATAGGCCAAAGTACAAGGATGGAAAAAATATATACTCTAACAATAATCTAAAGAAAGGTAAGGAGGTTTCAGAGTAAGAAATATTAATTACAAGGGTAAACAAGGTCATTTCATGACAAGGAACTCAATTCTTCAAGAGGAAATAATAATCTTAAATGTTTACATACTTATTATCAGAGCTTCAAAATACATTAAGGAAAAACTGATAGAATTACAAGGAGAAATAGACAAACAATAATAGTGACAGATTTCAATACCACTCTGTGAATAATTTATACAATTAGCAGAAAGAAAATCAGAGAAGACCTAAAAATACTATTAACCAATTTGATTTAATAGCATTTATAGAACACTCAACCAAAAAACAACGAAATAGACATTCTTTTCAAGTGCATACAGAATACTTACCAAAACAGACCACAGACTAGGCCATAGACATGCTTTAATGCATTTTAAATAATTTTAAATAATTATTTTAAATAATCCGAAGGATGAAAAGTATGTTCTCTGATCACAATGGAATTAAACTAGATATCAAGAACAGAAACTATCTGGAAGGAATCAGCAACAAAAGATACTTGGAATCAGGGACAACATGGATGGAGTTAGAGTATCATGCTAAACAAAATAAGTCAGTCTGAGAAAGACAAATATTGTATGATTTCTCTCATATGAGGAATTTAAGAAAACAAGTGCATAAAGGGAAGAGAGAGAGAGAGATAGTGAGAGAGACCGAGAACCAGACTCTTGACCCTAGCACTTAATGCCTATTATTCTTTAAAGTCTAAAAAGAAGCAAAAACAAAACAAAACAAAAAAACTTTAAAACTCATACCACATGTAAAAATTAACTCAAAATAGATTCTGGAATCATGGAAAGAGCCTAAATGTCCATCAACTGATGAATGGATCAAGAAGATGTGGTTTATCTATACAATGGAATACCACATGGCAATGAGATAGAATGAAATTTGGCCCTTTGTAGCAACGTGGATGGAATTCAATGGAACTAATTATGCTGAGTGAAATAAGTCAGGCAGAAAAGGACAGATACTACATGTTTTCACTTACAAGCAGAACAGGAGAAACTTAACAGAGGACCATGGGGGAGAAGGGGAAAAAATAGGTGGGGAGAGGGAGAGAGGCAAACCATGAAAGACTCTTGAATACTGAGAACAAATTGAGGGCTGATGGGGGTGGGGGAGATGGAGAGGGAGTGTGGGCATGGAGGAGGGCACTTGTTGGGATGAGCACTGGGTGTTATATGGAAACCAACTTGACAATAAACTATGAAGGAAAAAAAATAAAAAATTAAATTAAAAAAATTGATTGTGGACCTAAAGGTCAGTGCTAAAAGTATAAAACTTTTATTTTTTATTTTTAAAGTTTGTTTGTTTAGAGAGTGTAAGTCAGCAGGGGAGGAGCAGAGAGAAAGGTAGAGAGAGAATCCAAAGCAGGCTCCGCACTATCAGCAAAGAGCCTGATGCAAAGTTTGATCCCACACACCAGGAAATCATGACCTAAGCTGAAATAAAGAGTCAGACACTTAACCAATTGAGCCACCCAGGCGCTCTGAAAAGTATGAAACTTTTAGAAGAGATCAAAGGAGATCAACCTCAGTGACATTGGGTTAGGCAAAGGTTTGTTAAATAAGATACAGGAAGATGAACTATGAATGAAGATTATGGATATACTGAAATTCATCAAAATGAAACTCTTCTTCTTCAAAAGAAAAACAAAACAGAAGCTACAATTGGGAGAAGATAGTTGTAAGGCAAATATCTGACAAAGAATCTGTATTTAGAATTCCGTAAGACAGACAATCCAATTTTTCATGTGGTGAGAAATTCTGAATAGACATTATATAAAGTAAACATATGGCTGACCAAGAGTAAATGAAAAGATCAAAATCACTAATAGGTAGGGAAATACAAGGTAAAACCATTGTGAAATACCATACACAGCCATTACAAAGGCTGAAATTAATGACAATCATACCCAAGTGTTCTTGAGGATGTGGTTCAACTGGGTCTCTCAAACAGCGTTCATGGGAATATGAACAGAGAACCACCTTGGAGAACATTTTGGCAATTTTGTGAAAAGTGAAACATATATCTACTACATAAGTCAGCTATTCCACTCCTAAATATCTACACGAGAGAGTATTACTTTATTTACAACATCCCAAAACTTTAAAAAAAGCTGTATGTCCTACTAGTGAATTAAAGTGTATCCAAATAATGGAATATGACTTAGCAAGAAAACAGAATGAATTACTAATACACAGAACATAGATGGGTCTCAAGTAATATGCTAAATGATAAGTCATACTCCCTCTCTCCAAAAAAGTTTGCATTAGATGATTCCATTTATATAAAATTATTAAAAATGCAAATAAATTTGTAGTGACAGATGTAGATCCCTTGCTGCCTGGGACATGGAAGGGGGAGGAAGGAAATTACAAAATTAAAAATTTTTAGGAGGATGGATATGTTCATTATCTTTACTGATGGTTTCAGTTGTCAAATGTCAAAACTTACTGATTTGTACATTTAAAATACTGGTAGTATATTTTATACTAATTATACCTCAATAGATCTGCTTTAAAAAAAAAAAAAAGCTATCATAGCATTGTCCCCACTATGTCAGTGTACAAAAATCAGTTAGGGGCTGCTTAAAGAGATTCCACTGCCTCAGCTCCTAAAGCTACTAGCCTTGAAAAGAAGATTTAAAAAATGCTAATATTGGGGAGCCTGGGTGGCTCAGTCAGTGAAGTGTCCAACTCTTGATTTCGGCTCAGGTCATGATCTCATGGTTCACCGGATTGAGCCCCACATACTGTTCTGCGATGACAGCACAGAGCCTACTTGGGATTCTCTCTCTCCCTCTTTCTCTGCCCCTCCCCTGCACATGCACGCAGCTCTCCTCCCCTGCCGTGGAAAAAATAAACATTAAAAACACTAATACTAATATTGAAGACCTGGTAAAGTGTTGGAATGGGCAGTCTTGGCACTGAGAGGCAGCTGCCTCAACTGGGCTCTGTCCTGCTGCCTGTGAGCCTCAGGGGGCCCAGGAACTGGCATACTCACTGGCAAGGCAGTCATCGATGTCCTCCTCACAATCCATACCACTGAAGCCTGGAGGACACTCACACATGTAGCTGCCCTGGGTGTTATGGCAGAGACCGTGGTTCATGCAAGGCTTAGAGACACACTCATCAATGTCAATTGTACACCGCTGACCTAGGAACACAGGGGCAATGAATAGTCCTGTCTTTGGAAGGTGAGTTCTACAGAAATGTATGGGGGATCCAAGCTTCAGCCGGGGTAGATGGGTATACTCTGGTTGGTCTCCTACTTTGGGAAGCTTTTGGCACAAAATTATGTGGGGCAAGTTATTGCCCAGGGACTGAGGACATCATGGTTTCAGACTCAGGCTGGAGTCTTCCAGCCACTAGGGGGCCCCCAAAGACATGAAAATGAAAAAGCTTTCTGGGTCATTCCTGTACAGAGCCAGTGTTCTTGACAACAAGCAGGCCTCAGAAGGCCTGGGCCTTCCATGTTAATCTGATGATCTGACCACTTTGTTTAAAGCTTCTGGTTTCTCTAACTCCCATGTTATTACCTTGCCAGCCAGGGGCACATAGGCAGGTGTAACTCTCAAAATTTGGTGCCTCTTTGCAAATCGCAGCATTCTCACATGGGTTTGGGGAACAGGGAGCCAACACAGTCTGACAATTCTTGCCTGTAAAGCAAATGACAGAATTTAGAGAAACAGCCGAGGAAACTGAAATTTTGCAAACTCTGAATTCAAGTCTAAGGTAGCAGTTAAGAGCTTTGGAATCTGAGAGACCTATGGCCCTCCTCTGAGTCTTGGCTCTAACTTGGTTGCTAACTGTGTGACCTCAGGCAAATTACAGGATGAGAAATAGGATGGTATGTAACACAGAGAGGCTTTTTGAGGAGTAAATGGAAAAAAAATGTTTATGAAGTCTTCACTAGCACAGAGCCTGGCATGTAGAGTGAGCACTCAACAATAGCTGGGCTGCTCTCACCCTTATTATCATATGTGGTCACATGGACTTGGACACCTGTGTCCATCAAGAACGTAGTTTCTGCATCCCCACAGCTAAGAGCCAGCCACTCAAAAGCTCAGCCACACAGATCCTCCTTCAGGAAGCGGCAACAACACAGCCCCTACTCCTTACCACCTCTGCTGGCCTGTTCCAGAAGGCAATGGAGTTGATCAGAAGGCCATGGGAGGTAGGAAACGGTGAAGGTATCCTGATTACCTAGTAACATATCTCCTTATACCAATATCAACAACACGGCATTGATATTTGCACACCAATATTTCCTGCCTCAGCATACTAAATATAAGCTTCTGGCATGGTGGGGGGGGGGGTAGGAGGGGGTAGGAAAGGAATGCTTTTATTCAAAGGAGATGAGGGTGTTTTTAAAGTCAAGTTACAGCTAACTCAATTTAAAATTCAATCCTAAAATCGGAAAGAAAAAAAAATCACCACAAATGTTCACCAACATACTCAACCAGTTTTTAAGGAATCTGGGTCAGCAGAGTGGCTCACTAGGGAAGGCAACGTTGCTTAGTTCTCTTCCCAGTGGCAAAGCTCAGTGATAGGACCCTTAGCTACACTCAGCACTAAAATTTTATTATGCACAGGCTTGCAGTCTCATATAACTTCCCAAAGTTCACACATAGTAAATTCTTTTATTGGGATCCTAATCTGAAGAAAAACCAATAGCCAGCATATAGTCAAATATTCTTATGGTATCTTTAGCAAGATAGATAAAATAAGTACTTGCAAGATGAGCTGAACACCTAAATCACACTCAGGTAAGCCTATGCTGAGACTGAGGATAGTGACACCTGCTTATATCTCTCTGCAGCCATCAAGTCTCAGTCGTCATGGCTGGGAAATACTATTAACAAATGTGATCAGCACTGTCATTATGAAATGCATTATTTAGACTTCCTTTGTCTGGGGATAGCTAGGGATCTCCAGCAACCTTGATTTTTATCTTTGAGGCTGACTAACTGCTATTTGCCTACATGAACATTTTTTCCCAAGAGGGGCAAAGGTAACAATGTAGCATTAATAAGTCCTTCAGGTAACAGTTGCGGTTTTGGCTATTCTGCCACTCTAAACAGCTGCAGTCACTAGTAACAGCTACTACTAATAGCCCACCAGGGGAGTAAGAATCCAGCCATGCTCTTGTCTGCATGCTGCGTACCATACCAGAGAAACATGCAAAGCCCCCATCCATGTTTCTGTTTTGTTCTCCATGGATGAAGAAAATGGATGGTGAGGAGGTAAATAAGCCACACTAATACAACCAATCACAGACAGCAGTAATGAGGCAGGAGAACACAAAGAGGAAATGTCCAGGCACACTCCCAAAATACCACCTGACACAAAGGACACCTGATATGAAATGAAGTCACACCCATGTCTTCTGTGTGTGTGATCGCCATCCAAGGGGCAATACCTCTCTGAATGAGATGTGGAGGTACTGAATGTAAGGAGAAGAAGTGAGGTTAAGAGGACATGCTTTGGACTGAGAGACACATAGGCAAGTCCTAGATGGACCACTTAACTATGTGACCTTCCGCAAGTAACTTCCCTTTGCTTTAGTATAAAATGGTCATAGGAACTTCCATTTTACAGAATTATTGTGAGTACTAGATTAAGAAATCCAAAATATGCAAAGTATCTGGCATATAGTAAATGACCAATAAATGGTGGTGATTGTATTACTGAACTATGACCAAGAGCACAGGCCAGACAACACTGGGTCCACTTAAATAATGAATGAAACCAGCACTCAGACGTAGTTTAAAAAACAAACAAACAAACCCATAACACTTAAACCCTTAAGTACAAAGAAGGGGAGTGTGTTTCCCTACCAGCTGCATCTCAGGAAGCCACAGTGTCTTCTCCGAGCCCAAGATCTAGTCAGTGAGGGCAGGACGGTGACCAGGGAGAGTGACCCCGCAGGGCAGCACCATGGCGCCGCAGGCCCTTGTCTCTGAGACTCCAAGGTTCAGAATGAAATGCGGCCCCTGCACCTGCAGAACTCACCTGTGTAGGGCAGCACACAGCGGCAGGTGTAGCCACTTATGTCATCCAAGCAGGTCCCTTGGTTCAGGCAGGGATTTGAAGCACATTCATCAATATTCACCTGACAGTTATAACCTGTAGACAGAAAGGAAAACTCCCAAACAGTGAAACTTTCTGTTAGCCTTCTCATTATTTAAATTACGGAGCAATCCTCTTCATGGCAAACATTAACTACTTTAGAAACTGAATTTCTTAGGGCGCCTGGGTGGCTCAGTCAGTTAACTGTCTCACTTCGGCTCCGGTCATGATCTCGCGGTTTGTGGGTTCAAGCCCTGCACTGGGTTCTATGCTGGCAGCTCAGAGCCTGGAGCCTGCTTCACATTCTGTGTCTCCCTCTCTCTCTGCCCCTCTCCCACTCATGCTCTATTTCTGTCTCAAAAATAAATAAATAAATTATAAAAAGAAAAAAATTAGAAATCAAGCCACCAAACTGAATTTAAAAAAAAAAGAAAGAATAAGAAACAATTTCTTTAGGCCACTGGAACACCTGTTTGTTCATTTCAGTGACAAGTCCCTCATATATAGTCCGTCAGCAAAAGACAGTCAAAATGATGAATGGAAGAAGTTTATTCTAAAAGCTGAAAGGTTGAATGCACCTCCAAATATAAGTAACTTCTCAACAATGGATGAAGAAGCTCATTGAGGTTAAAAATATGATCTATCAGCTCTTTCTATACAAAATAGCTATCAGGGCCTAAAAAGGGGGCATAATTTATCAAGGGACAATATTTTCTTAAGACATAATTAAAGCCTCTGATTTATGCCTACTCTTTCATATGCACAGTCTCTATCATTGATGTGGTAGTACTTTCTGAAGCCATAAAACTGTTTTCCCCTGATCCAAGACATGGAATCTACTCCCACTATGAAAAAGAGAAAAGTAAGGAAGCATTAATGGGACAGAACAGTTACACCTCTGCATCTTCAATAGAGCCTGACACAGAGCCTCAAGATAAAGCAACTTTCACACTGTAAAAAAACAGTGGTCTGGGAGCAGAGGTGTACTGGTCTACTCACCAGCCACACAACTTAGGATTTTACATTTTGAGTTTTATTTTGTTTGTTGATCAGCAAGTCTCAAGGAAGCAAAGAAATAAAGGTGCTTTTAAATTTCTTTGCAAGTATATCAGAAAATTAATGACTACAATATATATGCTCTCAGAAATTTTTCAAATAATCAAGTAAATTGACTCTGAAACAGACTGATTTATCTCGGTAGCCTGGCACAATTTCTGAGTGGGGAAATCAATGACTAGGTGGACAGAGGAGTGCAATATAAATGATTTACCCATAGATTTCACTCATGAGTTTTTAAAGAGAAAATTGATGGTGGAAATGCAATAACAACTCAAAAAATGATTTTACACAACACCATTAGAATATATTTTTCCAGAAGGCCCTAGGTAGACTATATATTTTATCTCAATGCATAAGATAATTTGTTAGAAGGGTCTGGAATGTATGGATGCTTCTGTGGCATTATTGCTATCATAATTATAGTAAGACAATATTCCCATGCTACTCCCCAAATCTCCTGTGAATTACCACAGAATCAAACCAGCACCAGGAGGCTTATAATTAGAACATATTTCCAAAGTTGTCTAAGTGGAGTCCTAGCTGCTCACCTTAAAGAGTCCTGTAGTTCACCTCTCAGCTAGTAGAATCTATCTCTCTTTATGTTTTTATCCCCCAAGTGCCTTATAAATATTAAGTTCTCAAGTTATGTTTGCTATATGAATAGGTGAATAGGAATAAAGAAAAGGAAAGGAAGAAGTAAGTCGAGGAATATGCAATAAGAAAACCACGTGAAGGGAGACAGAAATATGCGCTTCTGCGTTCACCTTTAAAGCCCTTCTTGCAAGTACACCTGTATCCATTCACCAGATTGTCACAAGTTCCTCCATTCTGGCACGGGTTAGAAAGACATTCATTTTTGTCCACTTCGCAGTTGATGCCAACCCAGCCCGCATCACAGAGACACTTGTATCTGAAAGAAGATAGCATTCTTGACTTTGGAGGATGAATGTCTAATTGAGTCTTAGATGAAATACAAGACATGGTGAAGAAATGAGGGACAGAGGAGCCCATGGGTAAGCTGATCTCATTTCTACTCTTCTCTGAACCTATACTTGGATTGCCATGGACACGGCATGCATTGTGTGGTCCCGTCTGGACTACTCAGTAAACAGACTTTTCTGGTGCTTCCCAGCTCACAAAGATGCTGAAGAAGTTAATTAATTACAGTGAGATTTCATATGTAAGCAGTGGTTGGTGTGATATACTGGGTTAATCCAAAAGGCACAGTAACACACATAAATCTGTATGTTTATTATATATAAAGTTAAGATAAAGCAAATGTTAGGATCATTTGTTTCTGATGCAAAACAGACACCCAAGAAGTAGGTAAGCCTCTCCAAGGAGCTCCTGGGATGTCTGACTTCCAAGTCATGCTTTCTTTTTCTCTCCTAAAACCCTGCTGTAGAAAGTACCTCAGGTAAACTGAGCAGGAAAAGGAACAAAAATGAAAGTATCCAAAATATATGTACATTGTTCACACTTTGAACATTATTACCACTCAGACTATGGTACGGTATTGGCAAATAAAAGCCACTCTTGTCTGGAGATGTTTAGGACAAAGGTAGGTGGGTTGGGATGCTTTGCAGGCCACCATACTCTGAAACAGGAATACTGAGGTAATTCATCTGTGAATAAGTTGATTTCCCTTTACCTCCAAATATACTCTTGGTTTCTTTCACCTGTTGTGAAGTATGGCAAACGGCAATGCCCACAGCCCTATCTTCTGGCCAGAAGAACAAGAGCACAGGAGTATCTTGTACGACCTAACGTCACACTCTGAGTTTCTAGAAGAGTACCTATTAACACATCACACAGCTCTCAGAGGCTTGCAAACCATGAATGTCTTATCAGGGTCACATCTGCAGTCAGCTGGGACCGGCCCCACTTCAGAGGCACACATTGGGACCGCAATAGAACAGAATGGGGCTTTTTATAAGCAGGGTAAAAATCAAGTAGACCCTCCCTCAGAACTCAATCTTACAATAACTACTAAAAGCACAATTGCCAAAGGCTCACAAAATAATGCTGGACTTCTCCCATGAGCTGACTACTCCCCCCATTTTCTACCTGTTTGGCATTGGAAGGCAGAGCACAAGTGGTGGTCTGGAAGACTGAAGGAGGCTACCAAAATCTACAACTCCGTCTCAGCTCAAGTCCCTGACTGACTTCTATGGGGCATGGCCCATTCTGAAACCCAACTGGCCGTAGTCAAGTCCATAAGGAACTATTCATATGCAGTGGCTACCTACCCACTGAGGCCCCCGGTGCAGTTTCCGTGGATGCAGGGATTGCTCAAGCACTCGTTCACCTGTGAGTAGCAGCTAGGGTGATGGGGCCCCTCGGGGCACAGACAGCGGAAACCATTCACATCGTTGATGCACGTTGCACCCTTTCGACAGGGATTGGAGGCACACTCATCAATATCAATGTTACATCTCTGCCCTGCAGAGGAGGGAAACATTTTTTTTTTTTTGGTCAAATCTAAAATATTTAGAGAATAGACTCAGAACAATGAGAGATATTGTGTTGACAACTTCCTCTGCACAGGCTGTAAGATGCCTGGGGCACCAAATGTCAGGATTTAAGTAATAAGACACCCAAGAGCACTTAGCACCATGTGAGGAAGTAGTAAACAGCATCGACAGTCTTTTGATAATGCAGCCAAGTTAACAAAATGCTGGAACAGCCACTACAGTTTTTTGATATGTATTTCTTCTTTACTCCATCTTAAAAATGGAAACGTCACAAGGATTCTAAAAGAGAACATCAAATGTTACCAAAGTTGGTTGTTCCTCTTGCTGCTGTTCTGATTACTCTCGAAGAAGCTTTTATCACTGCTCTCAGCTGGTTCACCACACACCAATTCTGTTAGTCAATCTGCTACATTTCTACGTACAGGATATAGCTCAATTACCTGGAATACTTAGTGAATAAACTACTAACTTATTTTAATGTTATACTGGTTAAAAAGAAAGCCACTTTGCTTTCATTCTTAGAGTTGTATTACTCCATTTTATTTATTTCTCAGAGAGAGAGAGAGAGCGAGAGCGAGTGAGCAAGGGAGGGTCAGATAGAGAGGGCGACTCAGAGTCTGAAGCAGGCTCCAGGCTCTGAGCTGTCTGCACAGAACCCGACGCAGGGCTCGAACCCACGAACTGTGAGATCACGACCTGAGCTGAAGTCGGATGCCCAACCGACTGAGCCACCCAGGCGCCCCTCAAACCTTAATGTGCAAAAAGAATCATTTAGAATACTTGTTTTATTTTATATTTTTCTTTAATGTTTATTTTTGAGACAGAGAAAGAGAGAGAGAGAGAGTGTGAGAGTGAGAGAGAGAGAGAGGGAAAGAGTGTGTGTGAGCAGGGGAAGGATTCTTATCAGGCTCTGCACTGACAACTGAGAGCCTGATGCAGGGCTTGAACTTACGAACTGTGAGATCATGACCTGCACTAAAGTCAAGGGCTTAATGGACTTAACCACCCAGATGCCCCTAAAATACTTGTTTTAAAAGGAGATTCTTAGGCCCTATCACCATACATTATGATGGGTAGACTCCAGCAAACCACATTTTAAATAATACAGATGGTTCAAATACTACATTTTAAAAAGCTCTGATGTAGACAATTATTAGTTTATCATCATGTAATAATGTAAATGCTTAGAATATATGAAATTAAATGAACATATTCTTCCTCTAAAACCTACCCAAGACTGCACTTTGAAAACATGTCTGCAATAACCTTGACAGTTGATGCTTTAAGCTGAATAAAGCGTGCCACTTATATAAGAGTTTGGCTTTGTTAAATTTTGAATAATTGAGATTTAACTATATATTCCAAAATGATATAAAATTTTAAAATAACCCATCATTCTGTAAATGAGTGGCAACAAGCAACTGCTGTGAAGGAATTTATAAGTTTCAAAGAATACAATTTTCTGATTCAGATAAAAACATGCATTTTTATTTAAGAAAGAGTAACCCTGCATTTAGAACAGGAAATTCCAAATGAAATAGACCCACACCCCTTTAAAGTACGGGTATTAACATTTTTTCACTCTCTGTTGCTCTCTAAACCATTATTGGTGGTTCTTGTGGTAAAGACCCATAATCTGGTAGTGGTTGTTGTTTTCCTCCTAAGTGTTTTATTAATAACTTATTTTAAAGTACTATTTTCTTAGCCTCAACCTCAGAATTTTTTTTAGACGTTTGCCACTGGCACCATGACATGAGCCAGAACTCTGCTAGCCTTAGCCTGCTCTCCAGTGGTAAGTGAGAGGAAAAAGCCTTCTTTTTCTATCCTTTTAAAGGAAGCATTTTCTCAGAAGCCACTCCTCTTAGTTTTCCTCATTTGCTTTAAAAACTCTTACCAGGATCAATTTTCAAGCCGTCTTTACTGGAGAGCGTTAAGTGCCTCCTTGCAGTCTACCACGTGCACTGACCACTGCCTCACGATCAAGGTCCTACCTTTAAGGAGTTTCCACCCAGCATCAGAAATGCCCAGCATGAGGCTATGAACCTTCTTGGGCTCAGAAACTACTGAGTGAGTCGTTAATCAATGTTTCTCACCTTGTAGGTACTCAACAAATTAGTGTTTAATGAATGACCCCGTGCTACAGTCCAGACTGGGGAGTCCGGAGTTGGAAGTGAGAAGTCCCATTTCTGAGTTCTAGTCATTCACTCAGCAATATTTATTGAGTGCTTCCTCCATGACTCCCCGGCTGTGGGGCTCAACATGTACAAAACATATCTGTATACACTATGTGGACACTCAAGTTCTCTCTCAGTTGTCTTATTTGTTTAACGGGAATCATAAAACTTCCTTATCTAGTTTTTGTGTTTTGTTAATATTTTGATTGAGATATAACTGATGTATATGTGTAAATTAAAGGTATATGGTGTACTGATTTAATACATTTATACATTGCAATAGATTACCATTTTAATGTTACCTAACACCTCTATTATGTCACATAAAAATCATCTTTTTTGTGGTGAGAACAATTAAGACTAACCTCTTAGTAACTTTGAGGCTTATACAGTAGTGCTGACTATAATCACTGTGCTATAGCCCAGATTTCCAGACCTTATTTACTATTAGTTTCAAGTCTGCACCCTTAAGTACATCTCCCCTATTAGCCTCGCCCCAGCTAGCCACCATTCTACTCTATTTTTATGAGTTTAGCTTTTTAATATTCTGCATACAAGTGACATTACACAGTATTTGTCTTCCTCTGATTTATCTCACTTAGCATAAAGCCCAAAAGGTCCATTTATGCTGTCACAAATGTCAAGATTTCATTCTTTTTCATGGCTGTGTAGTGTGAATTGATTTTAGTATGACTGCAAGAGCCCTTGTTCTTAGCAGGGTGCCAGTTCAGGATATGACATTATTTGGTTAACTGAGGGCCAAAGAATCAAAACGCAATTGCATGTTCAATGTTTATAAATTATATAGTTTAATTTAATGATTATATTGGTTAAAAAGAAAGCCATTTTGCTTTCGTTCTTAAAGTTGTATTAATCCATCTTCTGCCTCAGAAAGAAGAGTATTCTAAGCATAACTTTATTGTCTTCTGGTAACTGAGAAAGCAATTCAGGGTCTCTTAATCTAGACTAGTGGCTCTAGATTTAAATAATTTATAAATCATAAATATACTATTAATTTATAATTTATAAACATTTACACACTTCACTACTGATGAAAAGCTACTATAAGAGATTTAGAGAGAAGAGATTGCAAAACTCATATATAGGTTTTCTTGTTGTACTTTGGTGATTATAATTCTATAATGACATTATCATGAGTCTACCTTGGTAGACTTGTTCCTCATGATAGCCTTTCAAATGCTTTTGGAAAATCACGAGGGTATGGCAGACCATGAGGCTTTCAAAACTTTACCTGTTTCAGATGATACTGGGTTTCCAGGTACAAATAATGATTTATAACTTAAAAGTACCATCAGTCTGTGGTTAAATCACGTAGCTGTGAGACAGTTTTCTCTAGATACTTCCAGTTTTCTCTATCTGGAATTACTGGGAATTTTCCAATAATAGTTTCTAAAATTATGTTTAGCTACTTCTGCCTGCATTTTTTAAAGATTGAGCTATAACTGAGATATAACCTATTAGTCTCACGTGTGCAATGTAATGATTTGATATTTGTATCTACTGCAAAATGATCACCATGGTAAGTCTAGCTAATACTCATCACCATACATAGTTTCAAAATTTTTTCTTGCTCCTTGCCCATTTTCAAATTGGATTATTTGCTTCCTTGCTATTGAGTTGTATGAGCTTTTTACATTTTGGATACTAACCCTTTTTCAGATATATTATTTACAAATATTTTCTCATATTCCATTGGCTGCTTTTTCAGTTTATTGTCCCTTGCTGTGCAGAAGCACTGTACTTTATTTTTTTTTATTTATTTATTTTTTACAAATAGTTTATTGTCAAATTAGTTTCCACATAACACTCAGTGCTCATCCCCACAAGTGTCCTCCTCCATGCCCATCCCCACCCCCCCCCTCCATCAGTCCTCAGTTTTTGTCAGCATTCAAGAGTCTCTCATGGTTTGCCTCTCTCCCTTTCCCCCACCATTTCCGCCCTTCTTCTCCCCCTTGGTCCTCCGTCAAGTTCCTCCTAATCCTCCTATACGTGCAAACATATGATATTTGTCCTTCTCTGCCTGACTTATTTCGCTCAGCATAACACCCTCAAGGTCCATCCATGTTGCTACACATGGCCAGATTTCATTATTTCTCATTGCCATGTAGTATTCCATGGTATAGATAAACCACATCTTCTTGATCCATTCATCTGCTGATGGACACTTAGGCTCTTTCCATGTTTTAGCTATTGTGGAGAGTGCTGCTATGAACATTGGGGTACATGTGCTCCTATGCCTCAGCATTTCTGTATCCCTTGGGTAAATTCCTAGCAGAGAAGCACTGTACTTTAATTCAGTCCTGCTTCTTCAGTTTCGTTTTTGTTGCCTGTGCTTTTGGTTTCTTATTCAACCTATCTGCTTTTATGGACTGT
This sequence comes from Hyaena hyaena, assembly GCF_003009895.1. Taxonomy (NCBI): domain Eukaryota; kingdom Metazoa; phylum Chordata; class Mammalia; order Carnivora; family Hyaenidae; genus Hyaena; species Hyaena hyaena. The sequence goes on from NW_024081169.1 coordinate 923,600, forward strand.
TATGAAAAGTCGTCAAAATAATAAATATGAAGGTGAAACTGAAAAAGCAGTTTGTAAAACTGAGAAGTAGCATACAGAAGGGTCACTTGATTTCTTACATTTTGCATTCAACAGTAAATACAATGAGGTCTGAAGAGGGGGCCCCTGGGTGGCTCAGTTGGTTAAGCGTCAGACTCCTGATTTTGGCTCAGGTCATGATCTCCTGGTTTCTAAGATGGAGCCCCTCATCAGGCTCCGGGTTGTTATCACAGAGCATGCTTGGGATTCTCTCTCCCTCTCTCTCTCTCTGCCCCTCCCTCACTTGTATGCATGCACATGCACGTGCATGCTCTCTCTCTCAAATAAATAAACATTAAAACAAGAGTTCTGCAGGGAATTCAGAATTTAGTCTGAAAAAGAAAAACTCATTTAAATCCGTCAAAGCTATTATGAGAATTGTAAAACAAACAAAAAAAGTAGTAGTGTTAAAATAAAACAGGAAAAAATAAAATATATCTACAGCTCATGTACATATAATACCACAGTTGTCTGTGGTATTTTGGGAAGCTGATTAAAAAAGCAAAAAATAACTAAAAAAAAAAACAGACATAGAAAATTGTTCCAAGAACAGAGTACCACCCAGTTACCAAAACATTCCACTTCTTGGTTATGTAATGTCATGCTACACCTTCGGTTTATTTTGGAATATTTTAGCCTATGTCCTCTCTCCTTGACCTTCTTGGTTTGCTGAATGTTAGAAAGAGAGAGAATATGACTTACTGGGATTTAAAAAAAAAAAAAAAAAAAATTCCAGTGTAAGGCTTACATGTCTAAAAAACGCCACAACAGGCACCCCCAACCCACTCAGGCTGTCCAGTGGGGTGAGAATGGTCATGGGCTCTAGAATAGGACCATCTGGGCTGGAATCCTGGCCACGGTGCATGGGTAATGTTACTTAACTGCTCTAAGCTCTGGGATTCTCATCAATACCATAAGAATGATAATAGGTGTGATAATTAAATGAGATTAGGCACCTAACGCCTAACTCAAAATAAGCTCTTAATAAATGATAGCTATTCTCTTATTACCTATTTAACAAAAATGCACCTATTATCCTACCTAGCAGGAATGTTTGTGTTTTCAGTTGGCTGTCACTTCCTCTTGGGGTAACAAGTTTCAGAACACAGAAGTACAGCTGGCTACTCCTAGTAGCACTAGGCACCAGATACGACAGCTTTCATCATACTTGTTTTCTGAGTGATCTTCCACTGAGCAGACATTATGGTGACCCACGTGGGCCAAAAACATTACTCCCTATCATCCATGATCATATCCAAGCAGGAAAAGGGGTTGTGAAATACAGAGGAAATTAAGTTCCCGGCAAGTGAGAGGCAGACATTTACCTCACTTGGCCCTGAATGTCTTTTGACATCATAGTTGAAAAAGCTCTGAGGGAAATTTCTCACATTGGTTGTGAATGATCACATAGTATTTATTAAATGGTAACAGTATTATGTAAGTGCCTGCTTGCGTGTGGAACTGTCTAGAAAGAATAGGACAGATGCATGGTGATTGCCTCTGAGGGGTGCCGTTAACACACAGGCATCTCAGTTAGGTGCCTCAGATTTCTCAGTAGGCTCTCACGTTTGGACCAGAAGGGTAAGAGATAAAAGCAATCTTATTAACAACAAAAAAGAGAGAAAGAGATTTGTGTTTGGGTGTGTGCACACAAGCATGCATGTGTAAATGTTCTAGCTACTTTTAATAATTAGGTTGGTCCTCCCAAGTTCTGGCCTCATCCGACAATCTCCTATAAGAAGAAGTACTCAGAAAAAAGCATTTAGTGTTTTCATAGAATTTTATCTTGGCTATACTTTTGTGGAAGGCATTCACTACTAAGGGCAGCAAATTAAAGGTGGTAGTAAAAGCTATATAGCTCAAGCACACTGACAGAAACTCATGGTCTGACTAGAAATGCTTTTCAGGTAGCTACAGCATGTGGTCTGAGAACCCTAACTAAGGAGAAGTTTCAGGTTACAGTTTATGGAAGGCCTATAAGTAGAAAACTAGGCCAGAGAAGTACAGAATCATACTTCTAACCTTCCAAGAGGCAAAGAAATAGGAAACATTTAAAAAGTGATTTTCCTTCAGATGCCCTTTTCCCAAAGTGATGGGGCTGAAGGAGGGACCCAACAAAAAAGGTGTTACCTGTGAATCCTGGTGAGCAGACACAACTGTAACGATTAATGCCATCCATACAGACTCCGTGGACACAAGGGTTACTTGCACAGTCATCAAAATTGATTTCACAATTAACACCTGCAAAGATAAAAGCAGAAAGAAACCATGCAGTATTACCACAAAAATAGCATGTGATGCTAGGTGTTAAGAAATCTGGAGTATACAGCTAGCCCTGGACAGAGCTACATTCAGAAAGGCTTAATTGTAGATATGGGTAACTAAACAGCAAGGATATACCAATCATAATTTTTACCATCATTTTATAAAAATACTCATGATACTTTGTTATGTATTATATACTTAAGATGAATTTAATGATGTTTTATTTCCCATTCATAGAAAAATGCTTTGGTAGTTTAAAAAGGCTAAAGCCTGGCAAAAAGGTTATTTAAACTAACAAAATGTCCATTTTAAAAATTGTAAAATTTTTGATTCACTCATTTTATATTAATATGTGTTAATAAATAATTACATTAAAATTTATTGAGCCATTATTATGTGCAAGTACTCTGTTTCCCACTTCCCATAACTTTAGTCTTCTCACTAAACTGGCACATCAAGTTGTGTTACACCCAATCATGGATTTGCACAACTACAGTAGTACGGCCAGGATGTGAACCAGGCACTTTGGATTCTATACTCTTCACCACACCATATTGGTCACTCTGCGATTAATGAGGCCATGCTACCTCACTAGACACAAATGAGGCAAGAGTTTCCATATTCCTGGATACTTTTAGGAGCTGTCTAACCCCACTGACTGGTAACCCCCACTCACCTACAATCAACCACGGCAGGATGCAGGAGGCTATATTTTATTTGAGTAGGAACAGGCACCGTGCCCAAGATGAGCCAATGGAATTTTCTCATTGGGAATATGAACTGTGGGACTCATGGTCTATCAATTGCTCTGCTTCCTGCTACTGCAAAGCTTTACCAATCAGTTCTCACTTGGAATCTGTAAGATACTTCTGTGTGCTTTCTCTAGATTTTTTGTGTCTATTCTGTAGTTATTGTTTGCTTAGGAATCCTTAAACTAGTCAGGTTGGTTTCTGTGATCTAAAACCTAAAGAAACTTACTTAAAACAGTTTCCCATCATAAGACCATGGGTGAAAGAAGCTTCAGAAGTGATTCTGGGTAGTTTATCTCACTTCAAGTACCCAGTAAGTGAGAAACCACAATTATAACCAGGCACACTGTGAAGTATCCCTTCTGTCTATACTCATCCAAAACCCAACCTTCCAACTTAGGACCATGGGTAGCATGGGTCGTGGATTCTTACTCTAGAACTCAAGAGTCTATTCAGAATGACTAATTAAAATAGACCCATCTATCTTGCCCTGTAGTACATGTCAGGTGTTTCTTCACCCATTACAGACCAAGAATTTTTTTTATGATGCCTGTATCTCTTTGCTTTAACTCTCCAAACAGCCACAGGAAGGGACTTGGCAGTTGTCTGAGAGATTCTGGGCCCTTGTTCTATGCTGCCTGCACACCACTCATATTTACTTCTTGCATTTCTCAGTGACAGCTACTTACACCTTGCCTTCTCTGTCCTCCCCAGGGAATACACCTGATGCATCCCGGCATAATGATATAATCCCAGAGAAAACAAAGTGCTTGCCAACCCACCATTCACCCAGGTTTCCAGTACGTTTGTTATAATGGGAATGACAGCGAAGCCTGAAACAGCCCCACCATTCTAAAGGCATCCATTCAATTGCTTGTAAATCTCTCAAATTTCTTTTCGTACTGCAATTTCTCATGTCTGGGGACCAGCCCGGAAGCAAATTGCTTTTGGAAGGTTTCACAAAGATCTATTCAGCCCTTTTAGTGAGTTATCTAAACGTGGGGAGGGGGAAGGCACTTTCAACTGTGAAGGCATGGGATGTTTTTCGTATGCTTGAGCAACTCAAAAAGGACTTTGTTTTCAAACTTGGCATGTATGAGGTCCTGGATGAAGACCAGGGCTTTTGACAAGTTTGAAGAAATGGATTTGGAAATAACAAAATAAAATGAGGGCAGTTTAACCACCTCCCCCACCTTTGCCCCCTATGTAGGCCATTTTCCTTAAATCAAGAATGAGTTCTCAATAAATCACTCTCTTGTATTGGCAGGTTCCCTTCTAACAAAGGCACACACTAGTTAATCTTCCACTAATACATTTTCTTTGATCTGAGACATAGTACTTCTCTGTCCATTAACCACAGTTGGGACCATAATTATTCCTCGAATAAGTAAAACAGACTCCAGTGAGACCTGTGAAATGCTGCTGCCTGAGAAAGTAGCTCAACATTTCCCCAGCAAGAGCAGCATGCCCTCCCAACTAACAAGCAGTCACTCAACCAGAGTCGGGAAACAGCACTGAACTCGGGGTGGGAAGTGGTGGCTCTGCATTCTAATTTATAAGGATTGGCCTGTGCTGCGAAGTCTCTGCTCTCCCTGAGAATTCCCCCAAATGCCCAAGGTCCACCCAAGACACGGCAGAAGCAAAGTGACACATTAAAGACCTGGACTCTGAAACAGAGAAGAACACAGCTGGAAGGACAGGAGGGAGTGAGGGGGAAGGCCAGCTTCGTTACTCTGAGTGCGGTGGAAGCTCAAGGGGAAAGGACAATCAAATCAGCCACACAAGCAAGAGGATTTCCAATTTTAAGTAATAATTTCAATTTTTTGAAGTGGGTGTCTCCTAAGAAAACACATACACACACGCAAACACACAATCATCAGTTTTGCAAAACGATTGTCTCTAATTTCTCCACCAGCTACAGACATCTGCCTCTGAGATGTTTCTGGCTGTAGCTTTGGCTATGCTTTTCAGAATCAGGACTATTGTTTCAGGTATCAAAGCATACGCCAAGTAAGTCTGAGACACCTGTGCCAAGTGATTTTGAGGACGAGTGACAACTCCAGAGGAGACCCGAGCAGAGCGGGCTTACCTGACGTGCCCGGCTGGCAGTTGCACTGGTAGCCGTTGACCAGGTCAATGCAGCGGCCGTCGTTGAGGCAAGGGCTGCTGTAACACTCATCAATCTGGTCGCTGCAGATGGCACCCATGTACCCCGGGTTGCAGATGCAGGTGTAGGAGTCAATCCCATCCTGACACTGGCCATGGTGGCAAGGATCAGGGTCACAGTTGTCGATGTTCTCCTCGCACAACACACCAGTGAACCCTTGGGAGGAATTTTACCAAGGAGGCTTAAAAACCCAGGCAAACACTCCACGCCTGAACCTAAGCGTGGCCACATCCACTACAGATGGTTCTCACGGCAGGAAGCTTACAGCAGGAATCAACTCTTTATGAGGCAAGCCTAGAGAGCTGCTTAAAACAGTTTTTCACTTAAAATTTGTAGAATTCAAATACCTTTCTCAAAATGATCAGTGGTTTCACTGCAGAGATACTTTAACTACATCACCATTTCATACTGGGCTTCAATAGGGACTAGTTCTCAATAGTTTTCTGTTATATATTTACCTCTATATTCCTTTCTTCCCAGACCCAACATACAGATACTGTATTAATGGTTACATGTATCTTATCTTCCCAATTCTGACCTTAGGATACAGAGAACTTTTCTTTATGCCTCGTAAACCCTCCCCGAGTACCGTGCTCATATACTAAGGTTTTAATAAGTACTTGTTAAATAAAGTGAATGAAAATTTATGAGCATTTAAAAGAAAAAGAGAAAATAAAACTTCATTCAACTTTAAGTCTCTTTCAAAGGATTTTAAAGAAAGGTGGGATGGGAGCTCTCTTCCTTTTAAATATGAGTTAAAGATTTGTAAACTCTCTCCAGAGAAGGTTATTCTCCATGAGGATAATCTGGCCAGAAGTGGACAAAACCTGGAACTTCTCCAACCAAAGACAACAGTTTCTGCAAAGAGAAAGAAGTTAACTGGTTCATCTGACAGGACCTAATCTAAGGAGGCCCAGTAAATGGTAATGTTCCAGTACTACTGAAACACTAATTCTCTGTGTTTATCTTTGTGACTACTTCACTTTTCTGTCATCAGAAAGAAATCATGCATATGATGTTTAAAATCCTTTAAGAATCAATCTTTAAAAATAAGCAAAAGTTCTTTTAATTATATCCATAACTTTTTTCTCCCTTACGCGGTCACATAAAGAAATGAATAGGGAAGTCATCTTTTCTAATAATTTCTAGTCCTTCTCTATAATACTGGTCTGTGTAAAAGCAAATGTGTAATAAGGGACTTTGACTTATTTAAATCCACTCCCAAATGAGAAATGTGGCCACAGATCAGAAATGCAGAATATGTGTAAACAGATTCTTTTTCACTGTAGTAGCAGAAGTCAGGAAGGAGGACCTACACTTTCCCAGACAGAGCTCTCTCCCCCATTCAGATACACACCTGACTCTCAGGGCCTGAGCAGTCTTTTACGTGGAAAACCTCTGCACTTGCACACAACAGCCCTTGGAACTCTGGGTCTTTGTTCAACTACTTCCCTCAAGAAACACAGAGACAGGCCTCTTGCTGAGAAGCCCCAGTGAAAAATAGCTTTCAGCTGGAATTCTTCCCTTTCCCAAAGGAGTAAGTCAAGCCAGCTGGAAACTCACCGCTGCCAAAATCTATCCCAGAAAGACATGGACACCAAATGGAAATGTCCAAGCCAGGCCACTGTTGTGGTGGAGAAGGAGGCAGGTTTTGTAGACGGAAAGAGTGAGAGAAGCAAAAACTATGCTAGAAGCAGCTGTCTCCAAACACAAGGCAGCTCATTCGTGGACTGGCCGGGGAGAGCGGCGAGAAGAAGACAGCCTGCTGCTTTGTTCAGACGGGCACACCAGGTGCACAGAGGGTGAGGATGGCCTTACCTGTAGCACACTGGCATTCGTAGCCGTTTGGGTGATCAATACACTTGGCCCCATTTAGACACGGAGTACTGGAACAGTCATCAATATCAATCTGGCAAACTGGCCCAGTGAAACCTTAAAAGGGCAGAGCGATGACACGAGTCAAACGATTCTCCTATGTCTGTCCATCTGAGGTCTACAAAGGGCTTACACCAGTGGCTCAGCAAACATAAAATTACTCTCCCCAGCAGGGAACTGGGATAACTGGGTGAGGCTCAGGGCATGAGAGACAACTGTGTGTGTCTCCACCTCTGTTTCCTCCCAGTACAGATTTCTCTTCCAGCTGAAGTAGGGACTGAATGGTTATACATGGAGTGCTCAAACAAATGAGGGCGGCTTCAGAGGAACCAGGACCTTCTCTCTGAAGAAACAACAGGAGAGGCTATTTGTGGCAGAAAATTTGCCATGTCTTCAACACTAGCTTTGGGGAGCAAGAAGAGACACAGCATTCTTTGGAAAAAAATCGACTCATGTTGTCTGTTTTCTGGACGTAGGGTGAAATATCTAACAATAAAAATCTCACAGAGGGGTTTTAAGAATATGACCCATAGTGGGGAGGGGGAATTCCCTGAATAGCCTACAACTAAGGCTTCTGTGAGGTATGAACTTTCTGAAATATATACACAGACAGAGAGGTCATGGGCCATTCAGAATAGACTTGGACTTCTGGCCACAAAGGATTTGGATGATCCACCAGCTGAAACAAACTCCCTGTTTCTGTACACACTCCGATTCCGAAGTGCTCACTTTAATGACTTCCTCATGCACAGCCCACACACATTCTCTCCTCCTCCCTTCCCTGTGGTCAGTTGGCTCTGTGCTTTCAAAGAAAATAGGGGCAGGTGGTGGGCACTTACCAGGCGGACACAGACACTGGAAGCGATTGACTTTATCTACACACTGACCATTGTTCACACAAGGGTTGCTCTGACATTCGTTTATCTCCAGTTCACAATGCACACCTTTGAAACCTGAACAAATTAGACCACACAAGTGGCTTAGAAAGAAAGGCACAGTCTAGCCAAGAAAGCACAAATTTGCAGAGATGACTATATCCTTTATGAGCATGAACATTTCTGCAGAAGGCAAAGAGGACCCTCCCCTGATAGGAAGTAGTCACTGCCAGTATCAGCGACATAGGAGAATACTGTGAGAAATCCATGTCACTGGGCAGAGGGAGAAGAGGCTACCTTCTCTACAGCACACCAGCAAAGACCGTCCCACATTCTCTGACCAGTCCCTGCTTCACTTTCAGAGCAGTGCCAGGCCCACAGGGTCCCCAGTCAATGTTCACAAAGACCGGCTGACCTGGAAATCCTGTTGCTCTCAAGAGGGTACAAGTCAAGGTCAAGAGGCCCTCCCAATGCTAGAGTGGCTGCGCACCTTAATCAAGTAAAGCAGCCACTATCATATGTCCTTTTTCCATTTTTTAAATTATTATTTTTTTCTTTTAGAGAGACAGAACATGAGTGGGGTAGAATGGCAGAGGGGCAGGGGAAGAGTGAATCTTAAGCAGGCTCCACATTCAGCATAGAGCCTGATGAACGGTTTGATCCCAAAACACTGGGATCATGACCTGAGCCGCAATCAAGAGCTGGACACTCAACTGACTGAGCCGCCCCTCAAATGTCATTTTAAACTGGACTTACCTGTGCTCTCTGAGGATTCAAGAAATGGATTCTGCAGAAGAACTCCAGAATACAACTAACAATATGCACATCACTATGAATAAATAGCAAGTTTCTAAACAATTAAGGGTAAAACAATTTCTATAAATGGAACAGTATGGTATTTATAATGCATCAAAAGATTAGGAAACCTTGCTATTTAAAGGACTGTTATGGTAAATCCTTTGTTAAAGAATATTTGCTGAAAATAATCACTTCTGAATGTTCTCTTACATGTAATTCATGTTGACATATAGATTTGTTTAAGTTAGTCTCCATCGCTCTAAGAATTCTAGCACTCCTTTACTCCTTAAGGGTCCCATGGCTGGGGACCCTGTCAGTATTGGGAATTAAAGGCTGACAGAGTTCATGGAATTACAACCCTATATTGAGTGTTCCACCTAAGAGAAGTGCAGGGCACTGCCTCTTGCCGAGATCCCACACACTGATGGGCCCATGTACCTGGCATGCACAGACACGTGAAGCCTCCAATCTTATCCAGACAGGTCGCATCGTTCTGGCAGGGGTCGGAATGGCACTCATTGATATCCAACTCACAGCGAGGCCCTGTGTAGCCCCTCAGACATTCACAGTGGAAGGCACCATCTGTGTTCACACATTTTCCTGCATGCTCACAAGGATTGCTATTGGCTGGAAAACACAAGCACCAGTTACCGGAATCAAAGTACTTTGATAGAGTTTCCACAAATGTGTTTTGCAGAAATGGATCTGACTGTTACAGCATTAGGGCTAGGCCCTTAATAATCTGGTTCTCAACTTACTATTTTCTTCCTTAAAATACAAGGAAGAAAGGAAGGAGGCAAAGCAAGGCAAGACTAGGGCAATTTCAACTCCTGTGCATCTCTGCTGTTCTTTTGCCCAAAGTGTCACTTGGGTAGGCCTTCGTATTAAGAATCAGCTAATGACCTTCCATTCACTCAATTCTCAGAAGAGAATATATGTTTACACTAGGGTGCTGTAAACGGTAGGCATGTAACAGGAGAGATCAGAGGTTTGGGTGTACCATGCTCCTAGAGTAAAACGTGCTTCTGTCTGAATGCTTACTGAGCTCAACAGACACCGTGAGGAATAGGAAAGGTTCCGTGTACTTACCCATGGCACATTCATCCACGTCTTCTGTGCAGTCAGCTCCTTTGTAGCCTTGGGGGCAAGTACAAATATACTGCCCGTTCAAGGGGTTGGTATCACACAGTGCCCCCTTGTGGCAAGGATTGCTGATGCATGCATCATCCAAATGACACAAGAGACCTGTCACACAGGGTGCGGCAAGGAGAGCAAAGAAAAAATGTCCCTTACTCGAGGAAGAGTTTTCTCTTTCATGGAGTTGGGAAAGTCTTGTGCTCACCTCACTAAAGTCCCAATATGGAGATTTAGAGGCCACCTCCCCTTTGCCTACTCCTACCTAGGGACATGCTGCAGCCAGCAAGGAACTCCTGCAGACCCCCCTGGGGCTCTGACCCTAAGCCCCTAGCTGGACCTCGCCTCAAGGGTAGAGGCGTCCCAGGCCATAAAGTGACATGGTCAGACGATGGTGACATGAAAATGCAGATCGCCTTCAGAGAGTGCTGCCAGAATTAGCAAATAAAAATAGAGGATGGCTAGTTTGATTTGAATTTCAAATAAACCACAAATAATTTTTTACTACATATTCTAAATACTGCATGCATCTTATATTTTATTTAGCAACCTACTTTCCTAAAATTATGCTTGCTACCTGATGATCATGGCGCCACCAGCATTTGACGAGCCTCAGAAGAAGAAAAAACAAAACAGCTGAACATCATAAGTCTATACCAGGGCAGCCTCTTAATAGTGTCAACATTCCTGGCACAGTGCCCCAGGGACTCTAAAGGTATGACTGGGTCCCATGTTCCTTGTAGTTCACATGGGAACTGGATTTTCCAGTCTGCAATTAGCTTAAGAACAGGTAACTAAGGCTTCGTCTACAAAGCTAGAGGTGGGGCCTTTCCAAAAGCCAAAATGAGAACATTTCCAAAGGGCTGGGAACAAAGCTCCCAGCTAAGCTATCTTCCTCCATCACATTCCTCCCTTCACTACTCTCTACTCCGAGGACTGGGAGCTGTTACCTTCAGAGACTAGACTAGCAATGTTAACTTTGCAGTTAATAAAATTCCTCCCTCAGAGGAACATTTCCAGAGACACTGAGAGCTGGAATGCAGTCAAATGTTTCTCTCCTTCCAACTCCTTCTGAGTAAAAGAGTTCTTCTCAAAATGAAGTTCCTAAACCCATTAATTGGTAATTTGGTCTTAATGTCTGAGAAATTAACGTTAATTTCTGAGGTACTTTTCAGCCTAAGATCTTAAGGAAGTCAACAGATGCTCCCAAGGCAGTAGTTACTAACTTTCATTTTGGGGGGGATGAAAGCCAGAAGTATGCAGATTTAAGATGAGAGCCAAAACCCCTAAGAAGACTACTTTCCTAGCACTTGAGCTGGCAATTACATTTCCAGAATAACACTTGACTAACAAGTTCCTACACATGCTCATTAAAAGATGCTGAAAGCTCCCCGGCCCCTTCTGTGAACTCTAGGTCTGTCCTGCTGGCCTCACCTGCCTTCCCTTCCGGGCACATGCAAGAGAAGGAGGCCACACGGTCAATGCACGTGGAGCCCGGAGTGCAGGAGGCAAAGGCACAGTCATCGATGTTCTCACTGCAGTCGTCTCCACTCCAGCCATTGACACACACGCAGCCATAGCCCCCGTTGCGGTTGGTGCAGGTGCCCCCATTCTGACAAGCATTGGGTTGCAGCAGACACTCGTCCACATCCTCTGTGCAGAACTGTCCTTTGGGGGAAGAAAGTGCCTTTGGTCAGGGGTCTGAAGTCCCAAAGAATTAGTACCACACCAGCTCCCACACATTCTTCACCCTCGTGTGACCTGCCCAAAATTCGGGCAAGCATATCTCACAGCAGACCAGGTCTTCACGTGAATACCCTAGGCCATCCACATGATAGCTCTTCCAGGCAAATAACTTAAAGGAGAATAGAAACTGCCGTTCCTAGAAATTCTGACATGAGAAGTTAGGCAACCTATTAAAGAAAAAATTAGTCCTGCATCATCCTTAACTCAGCTGAATCCCTGGGACAATGAATATGTAAGTGAGAAGTGGGAAGAAGAGTGTAGGAGAGGAGTAAAAAACAATAATGAGAAGGAAACTAAATGCCAAAATGCCAGAGCACTGGTTCTATATCCTGATTGTATCAGTGTCAACATCCTGGATATGATACTGTACAACAGATCTGCAAGATGATGTTATCATTGGGGGAGATACACATTATAGGCTATCTCTCTGTATTAATTCTCATAACTGCATGTGAAACTACGATAATCTCAAAGTGAAAAGTTTAATCAAAAAAACAAAAGTAAGGACAAGAGAGAGTAGACAGCAAAGATGAAGGACATGAAAAGCCTTGGTAAACTGTAGAGGTGAAAGGCAACACCAAGATGATGAAACTGGAACAAACTGTGCATAGCCAAGTCACCCAACCTTCAAGGATGTGGATTTGTGGAATAAGATGCAGGAAGCTGACCCAGTAATATAGGAGATGGAAAAAGGATCAGTTTGAGCTGCCTGAAAAAGAGCAAACTGAAGGACAACGCATTAGACCACTTATGGATATAATGCAGGTCACTATAACAGCAAAGGATGGGGGACTATGACAAAGGCTCTCAGCCCTGTGACAATGAACAAAAAGCATGTCTTCAACTTACAAGCAAGAAATCTGTGATTAACAAGCAATTTAGTGCCAGACCATATGAGTTATAAAACAAGTTGATGAATACCAGTTTAGAGAGCTATCACAGGTCGGAACTCACATTCCGACCATCTGAATTCTCTAAAACACAAGAACAAGTGGCTGACACTCAAACCCAACAATAATTCAAGTGGCTCAAGTATTTTCAGAAAGCCTTTAATGTGCCCAGCTGCGTAGCTATCACTGCTAACAGAAGTTAGTTGTATCCAATCTAACCTAACTGATCATCCTGATTCTTTATCCTTATCTAACCTGTACATCCATTATTACAGAACTAGCATCAGTCTGAGGGGCCTAGTGGCTTAGTCAGTTAAGCATCTGACTGGCTGAAGTCATGATCTCATGGTCCGTGGGTTCGAGCCCCGCAATGGGCTCTGTGCTGACAGGTCAGAGTCTGGAGCCTGCTTTGTATTCTGTGTCTCCTTTTCTCTCTGCCTCTCCCCCATTCATGCTCTATCTTTCTCAAAAATAAATGAACATTAAACAAATTTTTAAAGAATTTAAAATCACTCTATTGCACTATTTGATTCCACATCCATCTCCCATCATTTGGCTGTAAACAACCTCAGTTCAGGAATATGTTTTGTATCCCTAGCTAAAATCTCACTGACCAGGATGGCAGGATGGGTGTGTGGGCATCTCTGGAACTCTGTGCTCATCACCCTCATTCTGTGTGCCTCTCCACCCCACTTCATCCATATAATTTTTTTCATCCATGTAATTCTTGAAGGAGTCACCACATCTTTACCCGATCATGACCTCGTACTCTAGCTGACCGACCCAGGATGGGCATCTTACACAAGCTGTTGTCGCTACGTCCCTTTTCTGAATTTTTGGGCTAGGGACCCTTTGCCACATGGACCAAAAAGATAAAATGGCTGGTCTACAAAGTGATAAGGGTGAATCAAAAGTGCACAGAAGAGAAAAACAGAATCAAGGTGGCATTCAAGTTGTTGGTTCTGGTTGTTCCTGAAGCCCAACTGCTCATATGAGAGATGGCCCTTCCAACAGGTTTCTCTAATTTCAGATGGGGATCTGTCAACTGCCACCCCTAGTCTTAACTAATATGGGCTGAGTGAGAGAGTGAGTGAGTCTGAGTACAAGCACTGGCAATCACTTCCCCTAGGGCAGATGATGTCATTTGCTTCAGAAAGCTCTGCTCCCTTACTATACTGGCAGAAATGCTGCCTCAGAGTAAAGACAGATATATAATTAGGATACAGGTGGAATTTAGAAGTGAAAACATCACTAAGAAGTAGGTGAGGAGCTCCTGGAACCTGGAAATTACTGAAAGTCTTGTCTCTTACACTTAAGCTAACTCAAATATCTAGGCTACCCTCAGACCAAACTTAACTTGCTGAAGGTGAGCAACTTGGATGTTCTTTTTCTGTTACAGTTCTGAGTAGATGACACTGTGTTTAAAAATATGTTGTATTTTTATATGATATAATATTCAAACACTTAAATATAATATTTAATATTACATTATTAAATAATATATTATTAAAATATTATTATATAAAATACAATATTATTTAATTACCTAGACAGACTAGGTAAATAAAACAATGCTTGGAATGGAAACTTGGTACCCCTGGGAAAAGAAACCAAGAGTCATTGCTTCCCTGCTCTGAACCAGGCATTGTGCTGAGCTGTCACAGAATTTATCTCATTTATAGTTGGGGGCCAATAGGCTCAGAGTAGTAAAATAACTTGACTGGTCCAAGGCAGGAGTGCAGGAGAAGCGAGATTTAAACCAGAGGTGCCTGCCTCTAAAACTCTGTTTCTTTTAAATGTTATTTATTTTTGAGAGAGAGAGGCAGAGTTTGAGCAGGGAGAGGGGCAGAGAGGCACACACACACACACGCACGGAATCCGAAGCAGGCTCCAGGCTCTGAGCTGTGAGCACAGAGCCTGACACATGGCTTGGACCCATAAACTGTGAGATCATGACCTGCGCCGAAGTTGGATGCTTATCTGGCACTCCTAAAACTCTTAACAAAGACTTGAGATGTGAGTCTGACCATATCAGAACCATCTTTGTGTGCCTCAGTTTCCCAACTTCATGAAGGCATGAGGAAGTGAAGAGGATGAAGAAGGAAAGGCAGGATTCAAATCATTACTCAAATGATCAGATTACTGGAAAAATTCAGGACTCAAAATTACTATCCAAAAATCACACGTAATTTTAGGTACAGTTCACCATTTTCTGAATGGGGTTGTTGTTGAAGATCAGGACACCTGAGGACTGTACATCTGTAAGATAATGTTTGTTAGAGGAACCACATCTAGAGAGCCAAAAGCACACTGGCTTATAAATTACTTTCTACAAAATGGATCATTTTCCTCTGAGATTCAGGAACATTTCTCCAGAAAAACATTCCCTCCCAGACTCATTTCTGCCAGAATTTTTTTTTCTCTTCATTCTAATTCTACAAACAAAAATGAGGAAAACGGTAACCTGGGAGGCCACCATAAGTGCTTGCTCCAAAATTCCCAGTGGAATGCCCACTAAGGTACTCCTTCATGCCACCACTTCTTGGCACAGAAGAAAATCAATGCAGAAGCCTAAGAATAAGAAACATGAGGGTTGGAAAGATTAAGTACCCTTCCCAAGGTCATGAACTAGTAAGTGAGAGCACTGCCATTCAAACCCAGATCAGTCTGACTCTAAATCTACTGCCTTTCTCACTGCAGCATAGATGAGTTTCCAGCCTCGGTTTCGACTGACAAGCTCTGCAGGCTAGGTCTCTGATCCTAGGACCTTAAAGCACACTGAGAAGGCAGGAAGCATGTGATAATTTAAGAACACCCTTGGTACAGATGAATAAAGGCAAACAGTCACTGAATACTGAGATAGGAAGAGTTTATGGTTGTCATCTGGAGGGGGTGGTACAGTGTCTGAGGTCATTTGGCTCTTCCCACTACTCCATGGCAAGAAAGCATCAATGTGAGCTGGCGAAGGTCCACTGAGGGCGGTAGGACTTAGGTCTTGAAGATATCAAAATGACTGAACGGTATTCTTTGGCTGGAGTTTAAAAAAGAGAAAAGGTTGAAGATCATTTAAGGCTTTGAATTCTAGTATGAATTCTGAACGTGATACAACAAGTAAGGGGGAGTTATTATAGGCTCACAGCTCAGGGAAGACATGATCAAAACTGCATCTGAAGGTTAGTCTGCCAGTAGAAGATAGGGGGGACTTAAAGCAACTGGCTCTCTGTTAGTAGGGAGAGAAGGAGAGAGCACTGAGTTATGAGCTACCCAGCATATAAACACATCTGGTGAAAAGGGAGGGCTATGTTGTATCTATGCCTTACCAAGCCACTAAATCTTCCACCCAAACAAGTCTCAGCATGGATATCACCTGTGTCAACTCACACACCTTGCTGGTGGACTCCCAAAATATGTTGCACAAAGCTCTGTTAGGCAAGTTTTGAGGGCGTCAATTATCTCTCTTAGTAATTTCCACCTGCCAGATATTGCAAGCCACTGCTATTTAATGTTGAGGCTAAGGCGGTAGGCTATTAGGCCCTTCCCATTTCCCATCAGCAAATGAGAAAAGAAATAAACTTGTTTTTAGCAACTACTGTCTCTACTACCACCAGGAGTCGTGGCTAACTTGGTATGAAATGTCACAGTACCAAATCCTTGGCTGACACCTTAAATACTTAGAGCCACCCATAGCTCCTGATAATTTTCCAGCTCATCACTTTTGCCTCTTCAATATATTTCAAATCTCCATCTCCCCTTAATATATTTTACTCCAGACACAATGGCTTATGGTTGGCTCCTCAAACATTAAGTTCTTTCTTACCTCAGAACCTCTGCATATCCTGTTCTCTCCACCTCCAATAGTCTTCTCCCTCTTAATTATGTAGCTAGTAACTCCTCATCCTTTGACTCCTCTTATAACTTAACTAGATCTCCAAATTCACATCTTCCCTATTTTCTCCATATGCATCGATTCCATTCACTCTATCCTGCTAACATCAAAATTGAACTTTTATATTTATTTATTCTTTAAGGAATAAATATTTATATTTATTTACTCTTTTCACTGCCCCTATTAGACTATAAGCTCCTGAAGACAGGAACTGTGTCTGCCATTCACCTCAGTTTATGATTCTGGCACTTTACTAGGCACTTGGTGAAACAGACCTTAGACCATAGATTTAATATAACATGCTCATTTTACACGGACCAGAAAGGTGTGGTGACTTGTCCACATTTGCACAACTAGTCAGAAGAATGTCAGAAATAGACAAAATTAAAAAAATGGATCTCATCAAGTGCTGAAAAGGATGTTGGGGGTGTGAGGTCATAGCAGATCAAATTAATCTTCTCAACAAGGAAAGGGACTCTGAGCTGGCTGTTGAGAGACAGAGCATGATTGAGAAACACAGGGGAAGACCTAGGTGTTTCAGTAGTTCTACTAAGGAAGACAATACTAAAAACCCACCACCAGAAAAGTAAGAATGCTCATTAGTTTTGTAGGAGTAGGTCACTTTCGTGTTGATCATTTCTTACTGCCTCAATCCTATGGTTTTAAAATCAAAGGATGAATGAGTAAGATTGAGGGCAGCCTCCGGAAGTAAATCTAACAGACTAAACCCAAGAGGACTATACTGAAACGGAAACCATGATGTAGGCTTCATCAGCATCAAGCTCTAGTCCAGGGAGCCATGGACCATTCAACAGACACCATTTATGAGTTGTAACACACTGGGCTACAAACAGCAAATTATGGCTCTCTCAAGGTACCACAAACAAACCATCAATCTGACTTGGAGTTACAGGTGACTGAGAAGTGAGAGGAAAGGAAAAAAAAGAAAAGAAATGATCACCGACCCTTAGCACTTCAGGATAAAGTCCTTTTCCTTCCTAGTCATCTCTCAACTGTGAAGTGTGTGGGAAAAACTTTTATCACATCAATGGCTCTGTTAAAGGTCAACTCTCATTGCAACAATAATCAGCATGTGAAGAACGTATAAAAATTAGCTTGGCTGGCCCTTGTGCTGACCCTGCTACCTACTCTTCTATGGTTAAATCAAGAGAATTCAGTCTCCAATATCTCCTTCCAGCCAGTGATCACCCAAGCTCCTGAGTGTGGAGTTCCATCTTTCTATATCATAGCAAAGCACACTATAACCTTGTCCTACAGAAACTTCTCTAAGCACAGATGCTCTGTTTCACTGCGGAAGTGAAAGAACAGAGGACAGGCTTGACTGTCCTAGTCCTAGCTGGGACTAGAGCTGGTGGAAACATTCTGTATAAACTCTGGAATCTACAGGGTCTTCCTAATGAGGAACTGTGTGCACAAATGCTCAAGCACATGAATGTGTATAAGAGGCCTTGGGGCATGTACATGGCTAAGGGGATAATGTAGGAGCAGGGAATACATATACAGATAAATGCAAGAATCTCACTGAATATTCCCCCAATCCTAGACACCATCATCTTTTCTCAGACTCCTCAAAAGCCGGGTTTCCCTGTATCCTGACCAATGTATTTCCTAAAGAATCACCAGAATGATCTCAATACGTACAAAAGATTGGGCTATTTGACTGATCAAATCTTTGACAATAAGGGGTTTGATGACTTCATTACACTTAGGATGAAATTCTAAATTCTATCCATTTTTTTTTCTGATAATTTCTCTAGTCTTTCCTTTGGAAACACCACTAGCTCTAGCCACTCTGGCTTTTTTTCATTTCTTAAAATGATCATAATCTTTCC
This sequence comes from Hyaena hyaena, assembly GCF_003009895.1. NCBI lineage: Eukaryota > Metazoa > Chordata > Mammalia > Carnivora > Hyaenidae > Hyaena > Hyaena hyaena. Next base: position 941,895 of record NW_024081169.1, read on the forward strand.
TCAGGGTCTTTACACATGCTTTCCCCATGTCTGGAACACTCTCATCTCCACTTTTCCCAGACTAATTCTTACTCACTGTCCATGGCTAAAATGTCACCTTCTCAAAAAAACATTACATGGCTACCCCCAACTCAATTAGTTCTGCCTGTTAATATGTTCTCCTAATAACCCCTTTTTTGTGAAAGCATGTATTACAGTTCAAAATTTTATAGTTAAGTATATGACTTCTGTCTGCATTCCTCACTGTAAGTCCTAGACTGTAAGTCCCCTGAAGAAATGGTTGTCAGCTACCAACTTCATCAGTAAGTCCCCAGCACCTAGCATAGGGTCCAGCTAAGAATATTTCCTGACAAGTATTCAAAAGTATTTGTTAAGCAAAAGTTTACCTGGACCTGTCTTCTTTTACTTAGGTCATTCTAATCTCAAAATAATAATCATCTTTAATGTCATCTTCCTCACACCTTTATTCACACTCCCAAAGTTTCCATTATCCCATATTGATGTTCACTAGTCAATACCCAAACTTCTCATTCTATCCCCTCCTTATTTGCTGAACTCCGTCTCATTTATGCCACACCCAATCCATCTTGCCTTTTGATCCTAATCCTTCAACTGTCTCAAGAGTAATTCTACTCTATGGCAGATACCTTCCCTCTTCAACTGAAACCCCAGATTTCCCTAAAGACTATACCACCGTCAGCCCTCTTCAGTTGAGGCCCCTCCTCCTCTTCTAATTACTCCATCTGCATGAAGGTTAGGAGACAAAGAATCCATGTTTTCTTTAGTCTTTAATGCCGCTACTAACTTCAAGTAGTAAAAACATATTTATTAAGCAATTTCTAGGTACCAGACTCTCATATAAGTGCTTACATTGTTGTCAAATGTAATCTCCCATACAATTAGTCTGGTTTCACAGATGTAGTACAGACCTGGTCCATACCGAAGAAAGATACTAAAGTATCTCAGGGAGTAGGGAGAAGAGACCCTGACAGAACTCAGTAACAGCCCTGAATTTAGAAGGATAAGGCTGGGCCAGTAAGAATTGAAAATTTTATTGTTCTTGTTCATTCATTCATCCAATAAATATGTATACACCATGCGCCAGGCCCTGACCTATATACACCGAAGTTATAATGGTAAACAAAACAGTTGGCACTTCTACCCTGCAAATAGGGGTTTTACAACCAAACACACAATGATAATAGAGTGATAAGTGCTCTAATGGACAGAGGTTGCCTTGGGAGCATAAAGTGGGAGAACAGAGAAGGACTATGTTTTGCAGGCCCAGTTGGGAATACTATGTTTCATTGGCATTTACGGGACCGAATGATAGCCCATGTCAAAGCAGTGTAATGTTTTTTGACATTTTATTTTCCTACAAACTATGCCTTTGAACCACCTAAGGTTGCATCTACAACAAAAATTTATCATCTAAATATTAATAGCAATGGCAGCATTTTTCTTGGTATTTGAGGATCACAGCGATCTCCTGCTTTAACTATTTCTAAAGTTCTTTTGTCCATTTGTTCACTGCTGTGTAACCCAAACCCAGATCACCCCCTAGTTCCAGAGACTACATGGATCTATAAAACAGACAGAGATAAGTACAACAGAGTATCTCAGGAATAAACTCAAAAGACTGCCATGTGATGCTACCTTAAAGTCAGACTTGCAATATAGTCAAATAAACTTCAAATTATTGTTAACAAGCAAGAAAGAGATTTTATATGTTAACTGGGTTGTATAAGAGTGTGTAGGGGTGCCTGGGTGGCTCAGCTGGTTGGGTGTCCAACTTTAGCTCAGGTCCAACTTCTCACGGTTTGTGGGTTCAAGCCCCGCATCGGGGTCTGTGCTGATAGCTAGCTCAGAGCTTGGAGCCTGCTTCACATTCTTTGTCTCCCTCTCTCTCTGACCCTCCCCTGCTCACACTGTCTCTTTCTCAGAAATAAGTAAAACATTAAAAGAAGTAAGAAAAAAAAAGAGTGTGTATGTGTATGCAAGTGTGTGTAGAAAGAGGGTAGAGTAGGGAGTATTTCAGGCAGAAGTAAGTGTATGTATGTGGGTTTGAATAGAAGAGAAAGCATGCCTCATTTGAGTGAATGAAAAAAAATCAGTGTGGTTCACTTACAAGGCATGAATTGAGGGAGATATGGCTGGAGAGGGAGTTACCTACAGAGCCTCGGAACTCTATCCAAGACAAGGAGGACCCACTGAAGCATTGTAAGCAAAGAAACAACACAATCCAATTTGTGTTTCAGACAGCCCCCTCTGCTGCTGTGAGGAGAATGGACTGAACTCCACCTCACCCCTCCAGGTCAATAGCAATTTAAAGCACTGGGGAGTCCTGGGGTTCCTGCGGCCACTATAGCAACGAGAGAGTCTGCAGTGCATCTGGGGCACATTCCGGATGCAGGAGCACCAAAGGACACCCAGGGTTAGCCCCTGTGTGGGGAGCCGCGGGTGCTGTGCCAGTGCTGGGTGTGCAGAAAGCCGAGCCCTGGCACCAAGGCTTCTCCACACAAGAAGAAGAAAGCGCTGCCAAGTTTCTGTGCCCCGGGGAGGAGGCCCGCGCTCTGGCTCTCTCAGCACCTTCTTGGGCGGCTGAACTGTTAAACCAGTTTACATAAAGAGCCCCTTACCTCACTGCAGCAGGACTTCTAAGGAAAATCCACCAACTCTATGGGCAGGCAGCTACGATGAGCAGAATGAGTAAAACGGGAAAAAACCGGAAAAAGGCCCATTAAAACATTCTGCAATAGGGGCGCCCGGGTGGCTTAGTCGGTTAAGTGTCCGACTTTTGCTCAGGTCATGATCTTGCGGTTCGTGGGTTCGAGCCCCGCATCGGGCTCTGTGCTGACTGCCAGCTCAGAGCCTGGAGCCTGTTTCAGTCTGTGACTCCCTCTTTCTCTGACCCTCCCCTGCTCACGCTGTCTCTCTCTCTCTCTCCTAGAAATAAATAAAAAACATTAAAAAAAAAATTAAAGATTTTTATCTTTAAAAAAAAAAAACATTCTGCAATATGAAAGATGGAGAATGTAGATGTCAATGAAAATGTGTATTTGTGGAAAAAACATTCACTTCCAGAAACTAATACATTTTAGAAAGAATTGGCTCTACATTCTCAAGAAATGTAGACAAATGTAGGTTTTAAAAGGAGATGAAAAATAATACAGGACATTGGACTCTGATGAAGAAGGACAGGCTGAGAAAAAGGCAGAAATAGAGAAGTCCTAGAAACAATGAGTTAATATTATAATATAAAAATGCAACTCAAATACAAATCATAATTGGAAGCTATGAAGGACAAACTGACAATGAAGAAAAATGTTATGAAGGAAATGCTTAAGAAGCTCTCATAAAATGCAAAGGAGAAACAAGAAAATTAAAACATCAAGAGAGAAGATCTTAACTATGGGAAAGAATGAAGACCTAGTTAAAGATAATTAGGTATAACAAATGGGGGAAAAATGAAAAAGATCAGCTTTTCTGAGGTGAGAATAGCTTAAGTCTGCAGGACTCAAAAGTACTAGGAGAAAAAATAATAGGGATATACTTGCACCCATACTGGTTAAAGACTTTATTTTAAAGAGAGAGGAGCGAGAGAAGGAAGGAGACTGACTTGTCTGACATTAGACTTCCCTATAATGCTCACAAGATGCAAAGGAACAATGTCTAGGAACCTGTTAAGATCAATTTGTGACCCAGGAATTCAATATCTAGAATACATGCCACTTGTGTATGAAGGCAACTAAATCAAAAGGTATTTTTCAAATACCTAACAGCGCTGAAGATATGGCAACATGCAACATTTCTGGGAAAAAATTTACTCAAAGATGTATTCATTTGCCTGAAAAAAATAAACCAAAATAAAGAATCCAGGAATGAAAAGGTTGTAACATAAATGTACTAGTAGTTAACAAAAACCAAGTTATATATAAAATTAAGTCTAAAATATCATAAGTGGATTATAAAACAATGTAAATATCAAGAATAATTAAAAGAAAATGCATAAGTTATTTTTCCTTCCCTTCCCATCTGATTAGCCATTGTGCTTCTCAAATTCCACATGAGTGAAATCATACGTTATCTGTGTTTCTCTGACTGACTTTAGCATAATACACTCTAGTGCCACCCACATTGCTGCAAATGGCAAGATTTCATTCTTTTTTGTTGCCAAGTAGTATTTCATTGTATGTATATGTATATATATATATTTACACACACACACAACATTTTCTTTATCCATTCATCAGTCAATGGACATTTGGGGCTCTTTCCATAATTTGGCTATTGTTGATAGTGCCACTACTATAAATTTTGGGGTGCATGTGCCCCTTTGAATCAGTATTTTTGTATCCTTTGGATAAATTCCTACTAGTGAAATTGCTGGGTCATAGGGTAATTCTATTTTTAATTGAAGAAAAAATAAGATAAAAACAGAAAGGGAGGCAAACCATAAGAGACTCTTAAATATGGAGAATAAACAGGGGGTTGCTGGTGGTGAGGTAGGTGGGGAGCTGATGGGTTAAATGGGTGACAGGCATTAAGAAAAACACTTTTTTTCAAACATTTTTTTAAGGTTTATTTATTTTTGAGAGACAGAGCATGAGTGGGGAAGGAGCAGAGAGAGAGGGAGACACAGAATAGGAAGCAGTCTCCAGGCTCTGAGCTGTCAGCACAGAGCCCAATGTAGGGCTCTAACCCATAACCGCAAGATCATGACCTGAGCTGAAGTTGGACACTTAATCAACTGAGCCACCCAGCCGCCCCAAGAAACGCACTTTTTGGGATGAGCACTGGGTGTCATATGTAAGAGATGAATCACTGGGTTCTATTCCTGAAGCCAAGATTATACTGTATGTTAACTAATTTGAATTTAAATAAAAAAAGAAATTGTGTAAGATTTTGAAATTCAATAGCAATAGTATGGTATGAATCTTTAAATCCCAGATCATATAAACAAAATCTGGAGTGAAAAAAGGATATAATAAAACTAAAAGTATGCTTATTTCTCATCTTACAAAGAGGCAATTAGTATACGCAGTTGCACTTTTGACACTAAAAAGTAGACATGGATTCAAATGCAAATTTTTCTATATGTGCATGTTTTTTTTTTAAAAACCCACTAATACTAATAATTTGTTTTTATTTAAAAAAAAGTTTTTTAATGTTTATTTATTTTTGAGAGAGAGAGAGGGACAGAGCACGAGTGGGGTAGGGACAGAGAGAGAGGAAGACACAGAATCCAAAGCAGGCTCTAGGCTCCAAGCCCAGAGCCCAATGTGGGGCTTGAACCCATGAATGGCGAGATCATGACCTGAGCTGAAGTTGGATGCTTAACTGACTGAGCCAGCCAGGCGCCCCTAAACACTAATAATAATGATCATCTCACATCTATCTGTTGTCCTCATAGACCAATCTCTACCTCCTTGAATGACTTACACATAGGACTTAAAATCTTACTCTTTCCTTTCCCCTCTCCCATGAAATCAATACCTGGGTTGAGGACTATGAGGTCATCCAAGCCAAGAGTTCTTACTTTTCTCAACTCAACAGCCTCCACATCTGCTCCATATCACAAACGCATTCATATTTTGGATCTAATTATGAGACACTTATTGTTCCAACCCTAAGTCCTCAAATTTGGTACTTCAACTCTGATTATAAATTTCCATCTCCCTTGGGGCGCCTGGGTGGCTTAGTCGGTTAAGCGTCCGACTTTCGCTTAGGTCATGATCTCGCGGTTCGTGGGTTCCAGCCCCGCGTCGGGCTCTGTGCTGACTGCCAGCTCAGAGCCTGGAGCCTGTTTCAGTCTGTGACTCCCTCTCTCTCTGACCCTCCCCTGCTCACGCTGTCTCTCTCTCTCTCTCCTCGAAATAAATAAAACATTTAAAAAAAAAATAAAAATAAATAAATAAATTTCCATCTCCCTCCTTTCCCATTCCCAACAACCATTTCACCTGGTTATCCCCCACTAACACTTGTAAGAGTCAAACCCTCCTAAATAACCCAGTTCATTAACCAACCCTCTTCTAGCTGCCTTACCTCAGTCTAGCCTAGGTTCTATGGTCTATCACATGAATGAACGAACGAATGAATGAATGAACAAACGAATGAATGTATGTTTCTGTCCCCTACAGCTACTGCCCTGCATTTCTCCCCTTTTTAGCTTACAAAACTCTTGAATAAGTGATCTATACCCACTCCTCCCCTTCCTCCTTCCTTAACATCCACCTTTTTTTTTTTTCTAATTTAATCCCTTGCAATTTGGCTTCCTTCTCTCCTTTATATTGAAACTACATTTTAGAAGATTTCCAACGACCTCAAAAATTTTGATTCACTCTTTGCAGTTATTCTCATCTCAGTCTCTTGGTGGTCATTCATTCAATAACTACTATTTGTTAAGACTGGTCCTGAGAATGCCAAAATAAGTAAGACCACCCCTGTCCTCCAGAGACTGAGAGTCTCTCTGGTGAGGTGAGCACATAAACCAGTAGCAGATGCCCCCACAGAGGCATGCAGAGCTGGGTCAAGGACACAGTCCTAAAATGCAGTCCCTGGCTCAGGGATGCTGCCATGGCAAAGCTCTCCCCAACTCCACACATCTTCTCTCACTCCTTTCCTTCTTCAGATCCCTTTCCTCCTCCATTTTCTGAAGTGTGGACATTTTTCACAATTTAGGTCCAAACTCTCTGTTCTTCTCACACCACACACTTCCCTTACAGACCTGATACATCCCCAGGGCAACCAAAAGCAATACTCAAAATCTGAGTCTAGAGCCCCTACCTCTAATCCAACCTCCTGGGTCTTACTGCTAAGTGTTTTTCTCTTTAAAAACTCACCTCAAACTCACCAGCATTTCTAGCTCATTTCTGTCTCTGTCAATAGAACCTGCATTCTCCCATGATGCAGATTCATAATAGAAGTTAACTCTGCTCTATTTCCCCCTTTATCCAACCAAATACTTAGATGGCCCCCAATTCCTATCCATCTCTTCTTTCAAACTGATGTTGATTCATAGTTTCTATTCTACTGTGGTTACATGTAGACTTTCTTCTTTCTTCCTAGTGAATTTGACCATTCTTAAAAGAATTGAGTTATCTTTTCTCCATGTCTCTTATAGCATCCAGCACAGTATACTGGATATGACAGTGAGTTATTCAATAAATATGTTATAGAAGCTACCTTACAATCGTTCTGTGGGAGCCTGAAAAGTCATGGAGTGAAAATGGATCTTGCCTGGGATATAACCAATGCCAGACATGGAGTCATGGACCACCAGGGCACTGAAGATCCCTCATTCTCACCCCCTGCATTTTGTCGGGGGCCATTCCTAATCACTCACCCCTGTTCATACCAACATGACCACTCATTAACACTGAGACCTTTGGGATGAGGGGGATTCAGGTCAGCACTCTGGCAGTCTGCCCAGCTGATAGAAAAGTGAAACTGGGTGGGGAAGGAGAATTCCAGAAAACGGGTTTTTATCAAGTCCTCACAATCAAGTTCACAACAGAGAAACTGAAATGGGAAATGAGTTTTCCTATTCCCCCATGCATAATACAAATGAGAATTCTTGTGCAGTCCCAGATACAAATAATTTCCACTCTCAACCAAAACCCTCCAATTCTATAGTATTTAACAAACAGAAGAGTGGTTGTGGCAAAAGTCTCATCCTAGGGAGCAGCCTGACACCAACCAGAGGCAAGACTGAAATGAGACGTCTAGTTCAGAATCAAAACACTGCCATGAAAAGCCTCTGTTCCCAGACACAGGAGCTCATGCACCTCCTTTGGCAATATATACTTGCTGATTTGTGCCAAACATTTTCACTGAAATTGGAGCAACTGACAGTAAAGGGAATCGTAACCAACTCTTTGGGCTCATCATATTATAAAAGGAGAGCTGAGAGAAAATGTGGTTGGTTTTATTTGACTCATGTCCACCTAACTTCCATTGTTCACTTCTGCTTAGCGTCCCAGAGCACCATTCCAAGCCCAAGCTGAAATTACATTTCTGGGTTAATAACAAGCACAGGAAAATAAATCACGTCTGCCCTAGGAGTGAACCCAAACCAAGAGCTGCCAGAGAGGAATTTGTGAGTTGAGTTTAGAGGCAACTTTAATTCTGAAGGAAATGAACCTTTAAAAAGAAAATCCAAATAACAATCCATGTAGACAAAACATTAATCGACTCTGCTTTAATTAATTTGGGGGCCTTTTATAACTTTTTTTTCCCTTAAGTGGATATCTGCCAGAGCAGATTTCTCTCATAAGATACCTTGAGGCTGAATAAAGTAAGAGTGAAGACATTTGTGCTCAGGCTTCATCAATTCCTTAGGTTTATTTCTATTTCCTAAAGAATATCCAACTACTCAGACTTCTCTCTACAACAAAATTCCTATAAAAAAATAAACCATTTGCCCAAACCCCAACACCAATTTCTTTCTCCCACCTGGGCTTTAGTTCATCCAGAAGAGTGGTAACTTTTTATTTAAAAAAATTTTTTTAATGTTTTATTTATTTCTGAGAGAGAGAGAGAGAGCATGAGGAGGGGAGGTTCAGAAAGAGAAGGAGACACAGAATCTGAAACAGCCTCCAGTCTCTGAGCTAGCTGTCAGCACAGAGCCCGATGCGGGGCTTGAACTCATGAACCGGGAGATCATGACCTGAGCCAAAGTCGGATGCTCAACCAATTGAGCCACCCAGGTGCCCCAAGAGTGGTAGCTTTTGAAGGTACAAACTGATACTATTCTAGATGGCCATGTCAGGTGAAAAGACCAGATCAGAACACAGTTCTCTCCAAAACTGATGTGGAAATCACACCAGAACAAGGCCAACCATGCTTTCTTCTAATGAAGCCAACTCAGGCCTCCCTGTACAGAGGGCCACAAGTCTATCCTTCTACCACCCTGGATCAGACAAAGTGCTCCCACACAGTAGCATCACTGGTAATGCCTACAGAGCATCCTCACACCTGAGCAGTGCTGTCCTACAGGATTGTCATGAGACACACAGATCTAATTTAAGATTTTCTGGTAGCACTTAAAAAAAGGGAAAAAGAAACTGATGAAATCAACTTTAATATCATATTTTATCTAATTCAATATCTCCCAAACACTATCATTTGGTATCTAACCAATACTTAAAACATTACTAGTGAGACATTTTACTTTTTTTTTTTTTTGCATGCTAACTTTTCAAAATCAGGTATTTAGAGGTGCCTGGGGGGCTCAGTCAGTTAAGCATCGGACTTCGGCTCAGGGCATGATCTGGCAGTTCACAAGTTCGAGCCCAGTGTCGGGCTCTGTGTTGACAGCTCAGAGCCTGGAGCCTGCTTCAGATTCTGTGTCTTCCTCTCTCCCTGACCACCCCGCCCCCACTTGCCTCTATCTATTTGTCTCAAAAATAAACTATAAAAAAATTCAAAATCAGATATTTTACAGCTGTGGCACATCTCAATTCAACCTGTCACACTTCAGATACTTAACAGCAAACTAGGGCTAATGATTACCATATCAAACACCATGGATCTAGAATGTTGTACATGAAAAGTGCAATTTACAGTTGTAATTTTAATTTACAATTACATTTAAATGTAATTTAATTTACAGGATAAATGAAAGGCTCAAAAAGTTTTTCATTGAGCCATTTATTCTCCCAATACCCCAATAAAGTAACTAAAAGATATTAGCTCCATGGAGAGCAAATAAAGTCTTCTGATGAAAAGGAAGCTGACTCATTTATCCCAAATTAAACCATGAAAAGACTTGGAAAACATTTCTGGTCATCTTGAAGCCCAGAACTTTCTACAAAAGACCAAACCTTCTACATCTGTGCATTTATAAAACAACATAGAACCTATCAGGCTCCTCTCGTTAAAAACTAATATAACGCTGTATGTTAACGACACTGGAATTAAAATAAAAAACATGGCAAATTTACAAATCTCCTTTATTTCAAAGTAATACCTAGATTCTTCAGCTATGTAATCCCATCCATTCTTTTTTAATTTTTTAAGTTTATTTATTTGTTTTGAAAGAGAGTGCGCATGCAGGACAGGGAGAGAATTTCAAACCAAGCTCCTCACTGTCAGCGCAGAGCATGACACAGGGCTTGAACCCACAAATCATAAGATCCTGACCTGAGCCAAAGTCAAGAGTCAGAGGCTTAACAGACTGAGCCACCCAGGTGTCCCTAACCCCATCCATTCTTTTTCAGATAACTAGTAATTTCATCTCCTCTCCCAGTAGTTTACTCCAACTCTTCTTTTCTATTGTGTCAAAAGCCAAACCAAACAGTTCATGCTTCAACTCTACAGCTGCAAATTGTAGGAGAAGAGTTCTGAACAACACTGCAATAAGGGTCTTTGATATAGTAAAAAAAATCACCAGACTCAATATAAAATATTCACTCAATATTGACTTCTAATTTCATAGTAACCAGGAAAATTTCTAAAATGGAAAAAAATCAAAGAATAAATCACCATTTTCTAAAATAATAAGACTGTAAATTGAACTTCATCTATTAAAAAGTCTCAGGGGTGTCTGGATGGCTCAGTCAGTAGAGCATCCAACTTCAGCTCAGGTCATGATCTCGTGGTTCAAGAATTCGAGCCCTGCATTGGGCTCTGTGCTGACAGCCTGGAGACTGCTTCAAATTTTGTGTCTCCTTCTCTCTCTGCCTCTCCCCGACTCATACTCTGTCTCTCTCAAAGATAAATAAAAACATTAAAAATTTTTTTAGTAAAATAAGAAGACTCAAAATCTTTAAAAAATAAAAAAAGACAATCCACAGAGTCAATTTGTATAGAAAAATGACTACAGGTCTGAGCAGACTTGGAGTTCAACAAGTCTAGGTTTAAACCCTAACCCAACCACTATGTGCCTTGAGTAAACTCTTTAACCCTTTTAAATATCTATCATCATATTTAATAAACATTACCCCTAATACAGTTATCACAAAGATTACATAAAATAAAACATTGTAATTAGCACAGTTTTTGGTTACTAACAAATATTAGCTAACTCCCTGTCCCCAACCCCATTCATTTCTTCAATTTGCATAAGCAGAAAATACTAATCTGAATTTATAGCTCTGACATCAATAAATAGAAACCCTATGACCCCCAGTTTTCTTTTTATTCTTCTCAGAATGAGGAGACGGCTGGGATGGTGATCAGCTCGGTTGTATGGTACTGAGAACAAAGGTTTGTGAGGAGCTCTAGCAGGTGGTGTCCTCAACAACAGTTCAGTCACCCCATAACTGGGTATCTCCCTCACCTCCAGCCTTTAATAACGCCAATATGAATGTGGTGAGGATTATCACCAATGAATGTACGGGGTAGTAAGGGAACCCGGAGAACATCTATCTCAACCTGGAGGGAGGTCACGAAAAGTTCCTTGAAGGAGGCAGCCACCTGACCTGAACCAGGCGGGCAAAACCAGTGAGGACTACAGAGAAAGGAGTGGAGAAGGGAAATGTGTAGAAAAGGAACAGTGTGCGTGAAGACACAGGGTGTGGTAGACACGGGAGAATGGGGAGCAGTTCTTGTTGCTGGGATATGAAGTGCTGCTGGGTGCATGAGAGCACTGGAGCAGCGAACAGGGCTGCGGCCAGGAGGGGATTCCTATAACAGAGGAAGGACCCTGGACCTGACCCTGTCTGTGATGGGGACAGCAAACAATAAGGCTGCCACTAGAAATCAAAGAATCGGCATGAGTGAAAAAGAGGAAGGAAACCTATGGTGGGAAACCGAAGCCTGAGAGGCACTTTAAACGAAAGCAGATGAAAAGAAATAAATACTGCCATGTTGAACTTATCAGCATTTCTGCCATCCTTTCTAAAAAAAAAAAAAATGCAAACACACATGGAGAAAGAAACACCCTATAAGGACGTTCATATAAAGAGGTACTTCTTAAAAACCCTGGGGTATGAAATTTTGATAAAATATCATTTCACTGGCAGAATTTCCCCAAGATTGCACCTTCTTAATTAATATCAAAGCAGAAAACTGAGTATAGTATCAAAGAAAAATCAGCAATGAAATCACCATATCATTTAATCTTCATTGGCATCAGAAGCCTTAGTACCTAATACAACAAAGAGCCACCCTCCCACAGGACAAGGAAAAATTAGAATGGGGTCAAGATCCTAACAAGCATCTCATCCTGTCCAATACCACTCTAAGAATCATTAAAAAGAGAAAAATTTTAATCTTTCCAATTACTGTCCTGTAATGAGCTTCACAGTAATTTTTTTGAATTGAAAAAAATGGCCCCTGGAAAAAATCTATCAGAGAAACGGCAAACCGTAACAAAAAGAGAGAATATGACAGAAAGAGCAGAGGGGAAGAGGGAGGTCCTAGGATCAAGACACCAAGAAGAAATTCTAGGGGAAGTCCAATACTAGGGAAACCCAGTAGAAAAGTATTAACAAGAACAGTATGGGGATTAAAACCAGTAATGTGTGCCCTTCCAGGAAATCATGTTATTAAACTTTTAAAACCTTTTAATCTTTTTCTATTCATAGTGTACAGCTCTAAAGAGTACTCTAAATAATTAACTGCTACAGTTAAGGGAACACAATTTGGAGACTCTAAAGAACACCAGGTAGTGTAGGCGCCAATCCAACATTAAGACTTCTTTGCTGGGCAGAATCCCTCCCTGGTGCTGGACTTTCTTCCTTAAAGCATTAGCTTATTCTTGGGTTTCCACATTAAATCATCAAGTTCTTTCAAAAAGGCTCAGTTCTTAGTCACTTAATCAGCTCTTAATTGTTTCCACTTTCAGTTAGATAAACAGATGTAAACAGAAATTAGAACCAAATATGTCTGCATAAAATCACTTAACTTTCAAAAATAAGTGGAAAATCTGCCTGAGACAACATCAGACACTTTCAAGAGCCTGTAAAATTAAGCAAAACTACTCTTCTAATGTCAGAGGCTGAAAAATCTATCATATGTGCAAAAAAGGATACAAAAAAGGAAAAAAAATTAGAAATGGAGATGGGTGTCATAAAAATAATGACATCAAGAGTACCTGCTCAACCCTCTGCTAGGACCTGACAATACGATGAGATCGATTTCTGTCCATGAATAAGCTCTGAACTCTTGTAGTGTGTATAACTTATTTTCACTTTTTCGTTGGAAGAAGGAAGAGTATTTCCATAGCCTTTTCATACAATTATGATTATTCTTTGATACCACACCAAAACTTAACAAGCTGTAGGTTTTTTCCCAGCTTTACTGAGATACATTTGACATATAACATTGTATAAGTTTAAAGTATACAATGTGATGATCTATGTGTGAGTTAACACATCCATCATTTCAGATGGTAACCATATGTTCGTAAGTGTGGTAAGAACACATATTTTCATAGTTAATTACGTTCTTTTCCTCTCAAATACTTCGTAAGTATCTGCTATGTTCCAGGCAGTGTGCTGCTCTTCCCAGACCTCAGAGTCTGTCAGTCATGCTCTTCTCTCATACCTGCCATAGCACCGTTAGCATGGTGCTGACTTCAGAGCAGCTGCCCAATAAATATCTGTAAAAAGACTGGTCTTGAAATGAACATAATAGGAGAATATACGGGGTTAGCACTATCCCCAGTGATGGAGCACAGAGACCCTTGTGCTCACTTCAGTACCAGCCCACCTCTGGTTATCAATCCACACCCCCTTCTGACTGAGTCACCACAGTGTGCATACCTGTCCACTGAGGCGGGCAGCGGCAGTTGTAGGTGTTAACCCCATCCACACAAACCCCTCCATTCTGACACTTGTGGTTAGGGCAGTCATCAATATTCCGCTCGCAGGTGATCCCTTCAAAACCTGGTTAGAGAAGAACAAGAGAAAATAATGAATTCTCATGCAGAAGCGATCAGCTCTTCCACAGAACACAGTCATCAGAACAGACTTACTTCATTATTTCAGTTCAGTAGCCAGCAGCTGGTCAGCTATGTATCTGCTCACCACAGGACTCACCAAACAAAAAATACCCCAACCTTCTGTCTTCTCTTACCTCAAGAACAGCTAGACAATTAAAGTGACTCATTATGCCAATGACATGGCTTCACAGTTATCTCACAAGTATTTCAATGTAATTTTATGAAATAAAATCCCAGTGAAAATAAATGTCTATTTGGACAACCATTCACCGGTTCTTAAAAAAAAAAAAAGGCGGGCCAGGAGGAGTAGATTTTCCCCCACTCCATGCTAGGTTAATGGGCAGAACAGATAAAAGATCACTTAATTAAATTTAAATTCATTTACTTTTTTCTTGGGGTGTTTGCTTATTAGGAAAACTGGGTGGGGGTGAAGAACATAAGAAAAATACTGAGCTCACAGTCTGAAGATATGGGTCAAGTTCCAATCTTGCTACCTCCAAGCCATTTAACACATGGTAAATTACAAACTCTGAATTTGCTTCCTCATCTGTAAAAATGAGGCTGATTCTACACATACAACCTGCTTTCCTGGGTTGTTACACGTACCATATCATGAGTACATTATAAATCTAAAACGCTATCTGAAAATGGGATGGCATTATTACTAATTAAACTTACCAGCCTTTCAAATCCTTCATCCTGCTTTCCACAGTTATAGCACTATCTCCTTTCTCTTGATTTTTTCCTTTTACGAAAAGTGAAACCAGCACACCAAACTTCATCCTAACTGCCCACAATGTGTTTCTGTAATTACATATTCAGCTTTTTCCTTTCTTTCTCCTTGATGCCAAATCCCTTAGCTATTAAAATAGAAGACTACCAGCTTTAAAACTGAATGTTCAACTGGACAGTCTCCTGTTTGAAATACAATATGACTAACTATTTGGCCTCTTTGAAATGTCCCTTAAGGTTCCTCTTCTTCACTCAAAACACTTATTGGGTCTTAAACTAGGCACTGGGGATATAACTATGAGTAAAAGAGACAGACTGTCCCTGCTTCTGGGTTATTTACAGCCTCGTGAGTGGGACACATATCTGAATAAAGTGGCAATTGTCAATGGGTATAAATCAAGTGGCAAAAAATGTTTTTTACTCAGAGACCAAAAGAAATTACTTCATAGAAGTTGGGGATAATTGAAAGTTTGACTAAAGAGAGTTCTATTTCTCCAAGCATTTGGTACTCAGTCCATTCTAGTAGAATGGTAATCACTAAGTAAGCTTGAGAAAGACTATGAAAATTTTTATAGACTCCAATTTTTAAAAATTTATCATATTACTCACATCTGTTTAATCAAATTAATGTCTTACAAATGAACTAAAACAATGCTGATTTAAGCCTAATTAAGATAAAGTGAGGGCAAATCTGCAGATCCACTAAGTAGCAGTGTCTGAACAAGAACCGAGGTCTTTGCTCCTACTCTAGTGCTCTTAACGGAAACATTTAGAAAAGTTAAAGATGCAGCTTTAGAGTGTGGGAGGGAAATAGGGCTCCTGGCCTACCACTGTTAGAACCTGTGCGGTTCCGTGGTATTCTAGAACTGGTAATGGTTATCCTCCCTCTAGCTTGACCTCTCTGGTGACTAAGACTAACATGGTTGACTGCAGTGTCAGAGAGGTGATAAAGCCCTTGTAGTCAAACTATTAGGAATTGAAACTGTGACCCTGAATTTATATTAGCCAGTGCTACAACTAACTGAATTCACCAACCACAGACTAAGAAAGCAGAAGCATTTCAGCAAACCACAACATACAAGAAATAAAATATTTTCAGACTATTTTCAAGGTAGTTCCTCCCTGTCAAAGGTAAGTAGGTAAGAAGGCAGGTTGATGAGAGTTAATTCATAATTAGAGCATGGTCCCTGGGCCAAACTGCCTAGATTCAACTTTCAGCCTTTCCATGCAATAGGTGAGTGAACATGGGTAAGATACTTGAACTTTCTTTCCTCCCTGGGGGAATTAACAGGACCTACCTCCAAGGGTTACTACAAAGAGTAAACAAGTTAGATATATATTACATTTAATTCAGTAAATGGTGCTGGGACAACAATATCTACAGGCAAAAGAATAAATTGGACCCCTTTCCCACACCAACTCAAACTCTTAAGAGTTAAAGCTGTAAGATTCTCAGATGAAAACATAGGAGTGAATCTCTGTAACTCAGGCTAGGCAAAGCTTTCTTAAACATGACTAAAAGTGCAAACAACAAAAGAAAAAACAGAAAGCTTGGAGTTCACCAAAATTAAAAACATTTGGCCTTTAACAGTTACCATCAAGAAAGTGAAGACAGACCACAGAATAAGAGAAAATATTTGTGAATCATGTATCTGATAAGACACTTATATCCAGGGTATATAAAGAACTCTTATAGCAATAATAAAAAGATAATACAAATAATATAATAATAAAAAGGCAAATAATCCATTATAGAATGGGTAAAGGACCTAAACAGATATTTCTCTGATATGATATACATTAGCCATCACAGAAATGCCAATCAAAACCACAGTGAGATATCATTTCACACCAACTAGGATGGCTGTAATAAAAAAGACAGACAATAATAAGTGTTACTGACAGACAGTAACAACCTCTTTTACTGCTGGTTGGAATGGAAAATAGTGCAGCGACTTTGGAATAGTCTGGCAGTTTCGGAAAAGGTTAAACAGAGGTACCATATTGCCCAGCAAGCCCTCTCTTAAGTATAAACCCAAGAGAAATAAAAGTGTATGTCCACAAAAAAGTGTACAAGAATGTTCACAGTGGCATTTTTCATAATAGTTAAAAAAGCAGAAGCTACCCAAATGTCAATCAACTGATGAACAGATAAATAAAATGTAGTGAGCCCTGAGTAATCTATAGAATTGTTGAATCAATGTTTTACACCTGAAACTAATACAACATTGTACTAATTATACTTCAATTTTTAAAAAGTGGGAAACACTGTGGAAAATCTGTACAATGGAAAATTTTTCACCATGAATGGAATGAAGTACTGATACCTCCTGTAACATGAGTGAACTCTGAAAGTTTCATGAAAACATGAGGTGAAAGAAGCCAAGCACACAATTATCACATATGAAATGTCTACAAGAGACAAATGATAGAGACAAAGTAGATTAATAATTGCCTGGTGCTGGGGGAGAATTAGGGGCCAATGTAATGTTGAGTGCTGACGGTACAGGGTTTCCTTTGGAGTGATAAAGATGTTCTAAACTTGTGGTGATGGCTACACATCTGTGAATACACTGAAAACCACTCAACCGTACACTGTAAGTAAGCTATAGGGTATACAAATTACATCTCAATAAAGCTATTATATTAGGAGGGAAAGCACTTCAAACAGTGCTTGATGTATAAGTGACTGACATATTAATACTATTATATATGAATAGAATCAAAGCACTCCTTAGAACTGATCTACTCTAATCCTCTTAGGTTACAGATGAAGAAGCTGAGCACCACATGGCAGACTTATCCAAGTTTACACGGCCAACAGGTACAAGTCAGTACTGAACCAGTGTTAATCAGTATTCTGCCTGGGACCCCAGCGTTCCCTTACAAAAATGTGAAAAACTGACCTAAGGTTAAAAGTTCCCATGTCTGAGAAAACTCAAGCCAAATTCGTTCTCCTTTAGAGTTAAGACAGGATTTATGCTTTAAAAATAGAGATGCAGACCTCATTTGGGAAACAGCTAGCAAATTCCTGTAAGAAACTCTACCCAAGGAGGGTAAGGCTTATATGAATAAGTTACAGTACAATCACTTCTTAAAAATATATTTTAAGGTTTTAAGGGAAAGGGAAACAGACAAGTCTCCAGACCTGTGGGTGGGATGGGTGTAACAGACTTACAAAGAGGCTCACATGACCATACTAAAAGGAGTCTACTGCTTAAAGCCAATTCACATCCTTAAAAGGCCAAAAGGAGAGAAATTAAACTTAGAAGGAACATTTTAAGACTGTGCTGTTATGAAACCATAGCCCCCATAACTGATAAATGGTGACAGTGAGGGTGGGGAGCAGAAAAGAATCTTTTGAACTTGTCATCCCACACAGAGAACAGTATCTGTCAAGAAAACATCCATATCTTTCCCTTTTCAGACCCTGGGACGTGTGAGGGTGGAAAGGCTTGTGGAGAGCAGGAAGAAGAGGAGATGACAAACCTAGCATTCTCTCAGACCAGGCTAAAAGTCCTCAAGGGCAGCTTTAGTCCACAGAGATGAGTGAGGAAAAAACCAGGAATATGTAAACCTGGACAAAGGCAATAACGGCTAAAGCGCTACTTTCTCCCCCACACCCCCAAGAAGAAATCTGTCACAAAGGCAAACTGGTCCCATCTCTGTCCAATTGGTTTTCCTGGCACATACCTTCCATTCTCCGAATGGCCCCAGGTGAGCTTGCTGACCCTCATGACCATCCTCAGCCCCACCGCCCACCCAGGCTGCTGCTCCAACATGCCCCCCTTGGTATCTCACTAATGATCTCCACTCTGCTAACTTCATCACCAAAAAAGTCAGATAAATTAATAAGGTGATTCAAGAGAAATATATTCAGTATATAGATCTAATTTTTTAAAAATTCTGGAATACAAGAATTCTCTTTTCTTTCACATTCAATTCAGTCATTTGTGAAATATTCACTGGGTCTCAATTTTGTGCTAGGCACAAATAAGTTGGGTACTGGGAAGAAGAGTTAAAATGAGAGTGTCTACTGGGAAAGAGGAACAATTAATCTGTGCTATACTACAGGTATACGGGTTGCCAAAAGACCTTAGGGAGGTCTTTAATCCCTGTGGGGACTGGGAACATAGAAAGCATTTCAATGAAACTGGTGCCTTTGACACATCATAAAGATATGTTCTATATAAAAAGGTGGGGTGGGCAGGGGGAAGAAGGTGATAGAAAGCTGAGGAGATAGTATGGTCCAAACTACTGAGCACAGGAGAATAGGAAAGACTTCCAGGAACATCAACTAAAACTGGAACTAAAATAATTCGCCCTGGAAAGTGGTATGATCATTTCTGCATCTGCTCCAGAGAAACCTGCCAAAATATGATTAGTATAATACCCAAGAGAAAGTCACATGCCCCTGCATATGAAAATGCAAGAGGGAATTAGTTCTAACAGTTTTTAAGCTTCTCAAGAACAGAGCAAGACCCAAAACCCACAAAATGTGCTTAAGCTTTATTTTAATGATATAGGGGTATCACAAATAATCAGCCTGTGAAGTAGTTTATAAAGAATAAGCCTCTGTTGTTTGGAGTGGACAGGTCAGACAGCTCTTTATGAAATTTTAAAAAATCATAGAGGAATAGACAGGTGTGGGAGAGAGAAAAAGGGAAAGTACATTGAGGACGGGCCAATCCAACTGTGAACTCACAAGGCACAGCCAAGAGATTCAAACAACCCACTGTGCTACTTCCCAAAACCAGCCTAACTCATTCTTTCCCCACTAATTGGTCCTAACTCAAAATATTGGGACTCAGTGATTTAATCATTTATTTTCTTTTGTTCTTATGTGAAAATTATTCTGACTAAAATGCCCCTCCTCAGGGCTTCTGCTAAAGACTTACTTAATGGTAGCCCATGAAGGATCTGGATTATTAACTGTTGATCATCCAAGGAAAAAGCGAAACATGGTTTCTTGGTTTGATTCTATTAGTTCCCTCTTGAATGTATTCCTTTTTTCTTCCCTCTGTGGAGACCCACTTCTTCCTCGGTCACATAACAGGAGTTGTTTTTGCAGTTTTAATTCCCTCTCCGTGAGTCTTACAATAATACTAAAATACTAAACTCATATTCCTCAACCATAAAAAGGAATTAAATCTTGCTATTTGTGACAATATGGATGGACCGAGACAGTAGTATGTGCTAAGTAAAATAAGTCAGACAGAGAATGACCAAAACCTTATCATTTCACTTATATGTGGAACCTAAAAAACAAAATAAACAGACTCTTCAATACAGAAAACAAACTGGTAGTTTGCGAAAAGAAAGTGGGGGTGGAGGGTGGGCAAAGTAGGTGAAAGGGATGAAGAGGTACAAACTTCCAGTAATAAAATAAATAAGGTCGTGGAGATGAAAAGCACAGGGAATATAGCTTGTAATATCGTCACAATGTTGTGTGGTGCCAGATGGTGGCCACTTTTACCATGGTGAGTACTGTGTAATGTATAAAATTGTCAAATCACTACGGTGTACACCTGAAACTAATACAATATTGTATGTCAACTACGCTTCAATAATAAAAACATAAAAATCAACTCACAGAAACTATAGCATCCTTTGCAGGAAAAGAACTATAACTTGACCATTTGAACATAATCACTAACGTGGCTCACTGACTCTCAGAGTTGAAAAGGACTCTAAAATTCTTCTTATCCAAGATCATAGTACGCAAGAACAAAAGGAGAATATGATACCAGGAAGAAAATGAGAAGACCAAAATTACATTCTCAATACTATATTTTTGTTGAATGTTTCCTTCGATGAAAGGAGGTAGGTGCGGGATGGGCTAAATGGGTGATGGGTACTAAGAAGGGCACTTGTTGTGATGAGCACTGGGTGTCATGTGTTAGTGACGAATCACTAAGCTCTACTCTTGAAACCAGTAGTACACTATATGTTAACTAACAAATTTAAATAAAAACCTGAAACAACCACAACAAAAAATACTGTGATATTATACTAAAACTCAGTTGGTCAATAAATATTTGAATGCCTGTTATGAACCTGGCGCTGTTTTGGGATGCTTGGGACACATCACTAAACAAAAACAAAGATCCTAGCTTTTACTCTGAAGAGAGGAAGAAGCAGCAGAATCTAGAGAAGACAGACAATAAACAATAGACATAATGAGGTAAATTATATAGTGCAAATTATATACTAAGCAGATGATAAGTGTTATAGAAAAAGAAAAGAAAAAGTAGACCAGGGCCAATAATTAAGGGGATACGGGCTGGTTACTATCTGAAATAGGGTGATCAGGGTAGGCCTCAATTAAAAGTGCAAGGACTTGAAATGCGGCAGGCAGCACACACAGGACCTGCAAAATACCTTACCCTCTTGCTGACTTGATTTCTCCATTTTTAGAACTGAAATAATGATTCTCCTCAAATAAGGGTGTGATTTACGTTGAGGTAGTGATTATTATTTTAAGTAACATTTTAAGTCTCTTGAATAGTGTGGAGCATAATAGAAGGTGGGGCAAGGAGAATGATACTGTATCACAGAAAGGATGTTCTAAGAAAAAATAATCTTCAGACACGATTTCCCTGTATGGGGAAATATGGTTAATACTTCCCAAACTCTACCTGGAGCATAAAAACAGTTGAGCATAAAATCTCACAAATTGTGTAAATACATACTTATTTACAGTGTTACTGCATCATCTATTGTTTTGAATTATTTTTAAATTTCTTTTTATACATTGTCTAAGTGAATGTTATCTGTTTTAGATCATGGGACCTCGAAAGGCAAGAATCGACCTACTTAACTATTTTAAATGTCTGCACGGTGCCAGACACAGGTTGAAATAAACAGCATTTGATCATGATTAGAAGTACTTCCTACTTTTTTTTTTTAACCCAGACATCTCAAAGCATTTAACAGTTTCCAACATTTTCAAAGCACCTTCCGGGATAGCCCAGCAGGGTAATGTGATTCCGTCAGATGCCGAGGCTTTGGAAAGAACCTGTCTGGGTGTTAGGACTCAGCCGGACCACATGTCAGCTGTGCAACTTGGGGTAAACCATCTACCAACTTGAGCTATTTCACCTGAGAAAACTAGAAAAGTAATACCTATCCCCAGGGTTTTTGTGTAATTGAGCTAATGGATGCAGAAGTACCTGGCACAGTGCCTAAGTCCTAAAAGGCATTGAATAAATGTTAGTTTTCTCTTTGCCAACTTTCCTCCCCACCCCCTGCATCCTCATCCCAAACTCCAACACACACACACACACACACACACACACACTTCATCAGTGAGTAAACAAACGTCTTGCTTTAAATTACAAGCAGAGCACAGAGGACAGCCAAGATCTCTTCACTCCATCCCACGAGCCCTGGCAGGCTCTCAGCTGTGGAATCCCTGGTTATTTCCTTTCTCAAGGAGGAGATACTATTCTGGTTTGACAGATCCTTTCCTGGACACACTCTCAGAATTCCCTAAGGTTCTTATCATGGCTAATGGATAACAATGCAGAGACTATGGGAGTGAATAATCACTCTCTCCTAGCTAAAAACTTCCTTTATTGACTTCTCTAACTTCCCGTCAGTATTTTGCTGCCAAATCAACCTTTTGTTCTGGGCAACCATTAAAAGTAATTTTCTTGAAACTGAAAAAACATTCAGCCTTCAACAATAAATTGTGCTCACCTCAATTATTAGCCATTTGGATGATTTATTAGAATATGTATAAAATGAAATTGTTTACATTTCTCTTTCCTTCTTTAACCCTTAAAATAGAGCCAACAAACAGGGGAATGAAGAAAGATATCTTTGAGTTATTTCTTCTACAAGATAAGCTGGATGACAGTAATACTCTTATCAGTAAAATTTATTTAGTGTCTAGAATGACTGCATTATCTATTCTTCATTGAAAGTGAAACTGAAAGCAATACATTTAATAGCTTGTTCTGGTGGCTTACAGTTAAATGTACAAAGTTGTTTATTATGTGACAATGTCTTGTATCACCCTATCCCAAGCACATAGTAGAGTGCCTAGAAAACAGGTGGCAGTTAATACATTTTTACTGAATGAAATGAATAAATTACCATTTGGTTTTATACCAAGGACCAACATATGACCTTTAATCCCCAAAAGATAAAACACACTATCCCATTATATGTGAACCATATCCACAACGCCAGAATCTATGAGTCCCAGTCTGAAAGAGTGGCTAGAACAACTTCTTTTTGAGGCAATTCTGCTTACTTGGCACATTATTCCCCCCTACAGTTTTCATTCTTTTGTTTTTGTACTAAGGATATTTGTATAAAAACAAAATCTTTGTTGCTTAGTAATTCATCTGCTCCAGCTGTTTGTGTTCTGTTCCCAATCAAAAACCTCCGTTTTCAGCCTCCTCATCATTTTATAAGGGGTTAGCGAATCGGCCAGGCTTGCTCCTTTCTCCATCTCTATGGAACACTGGGCTCCAAGCCTCCTTCCATACATTGCTCCTTTTCTGGCTTCTATCTTGGAGTTAAGTATGGCTATGCCATACCTTATTCACCAGTACTCATCAAAAAGTGCCCACTGAGTAACAGAGCACCATCTGAGTTCCAAAATTCTCTCACTTCAAGTCAGGGCAAGGTTACCCCAAGCTACAGAGAATCATGGAGAGGGATAGAAGCCTAGGGAACATTACAGAAGTGTAGGCAGGTGTGTCTAGGTAGGTAGGTAGAATAACCTATTACTCCTTCAGAGTAGGAAAAGTTGCTTACCTATATTATTGTCCTCAGTTTAAAGAACTTTATGAATCAGACATACTTTTCAACATCTAATTCTCATTGTGTTCCCTTCCACTCCATAGACCTATCCATTTCTTTCTCAGATCTGTTTCATTTCTTACTATTCCTCCAAAAAGGACCATAAACAATTTCCTAGCTACTCATTATCATAAACCCTGACATGTTAAATTACCCCCTGCTCAATTTATGGACCACACTGGTCCATAAAACTCTTCCCTCCCCAGCAACCCACCCCATACAAAATTCTTATTTCCCCTTATCCCTGCTGAGAAGGATGTTCCCTAAAGGAGCACCTGAGCCACACTGCTTTCCTTCTGTACTGGAGGTGTATCCCCCATCCCAGGACACTGGGGGCTTTCCTTACCTGGAAGGCAGTTGCATTCAAATGTGAAGTCACCAGTCTGCCGGCAGGTGCCTCCATTGACACAGGGGGAGGGGGCACAGGGCACGTAGGGGCTGTCACAGTGCTGGCCTGTGAAGCCCTGGGGGCATTGGCACTGATAGGAACCCAGTAGGTTGAGGCAGGTGCCACCATGCTGACACTGTCCTGGAATGTCACATTCATTGACGTCAGTCTCACACTTCTGTCCTGTGAAGCCTGTGAGGCATTTGCACGAGAACTGGTTGGCCACAGTGGTGCAGGTACTTCCATTTGCACAGGGGTGAGACAGGCAGGCATCGGTCCATTGGCACAGCTTACCTAAGGAAAGAGAACAGACTCAGTACTGCCCACTGAAGTGGGAGCCTGTCCCATCCTCAACATCCCACACTTCCCACCCGTCCAACATCAGTTATTGCGTGGAGAATCTCCTAACCTCTTTGAACTTCACAGGAAGTCTGAATCAGAGCTTCCTCAAAATCACCTGACATGGGCACTCTGAATGGCCCTCAATCAAGACAAAGACTTAGTGGAGCACATGGAGAGTACTGCAGGCTAGTCATATGAAGCCCGTCCTCAAAGGAATCCATCAGTCCCTCCGGTGGCAAAGAAGGGTCTGCACCTACCTGCTGTCTCACACCTTGTCTTTGCATAAGCTACTCCTTTGTTTGGAATGCTGTCTTCCTTTCAGTCTACCTAGTGAGCTCCCGCTTTACAACTCCGCTCAGAAGTTACCTCACTGCCCTTCTCAGCTCCCTAAATCACTCTCTCTTACACACACATCTGCACATGTATACACACACCCCAAATTTGCTGTTTCCTTACAGGCAGAGGCTGGATCCCCATAATGGGCTCTCAAATCACATCCTTTGAGTGAATAAAACTCATTGATCTTTTCCATAATATATACTTACTAAACAGATCTGTTATATGATAGAAACAAGTCAATGCTACTTCTATTCTTCTTTTAAATACAACCTACACACATACTCTGGAAAATATTTTAATTGTGGTCTTGCTACATTATTGCTTGATGTGTTTGAAGAGGATGAAGAATCTCTAGCTACTTATATATTAAAAGACTTAGAAGTTGTAGTGAGAATAAAGGTCTAGAAAGGTAGATCTTGTGGACTCTCAAGTAGGAAAACATGAGAGGAGGGGCGCCTGGGTGGCTTAGTCGGTTAAGCATCCGACTTTCGCTTAGGTCATGATCTTGCGGTTCGTGGGTTCGAGCCCCACGTCGGGCTCTGTGCTGACTGCCAGCTCAGAGCCTGGAGCCTGTTTCAGAGTCTGTCACTCCTTCTCTCTCTGACCCTCCCCTGCTCACGCCGTCTCTCTCTCTCTCTCCTAGAAATAAATAAAACATTAAAAATTTTTTTTTAAAAAGGAAAACATGAGAGGAGGCCAGAAGACTTTGATGTGCTGGATCCTAAGGCATGATGACTCCAAGGGAGCAAAGCAAATTCTCTGAGGTAGAAAGACAGAGAAAAAAAAATATTCTCATGCTATTAGTAAGTTTGGTATTAATATAGATTTTTGTTTTCAATAGCTTAAGCTTTTTGTTTTCAACTAAACTAAAGATTATGAGAACCCCTTGAATTTGCTAATATTTCAGTTGGTTGTCTGAGTAAATATCCAAATATCTGACCTCCACTGAAAAACAAAAGAGAGGGGTGCCTGGGTGGCTCAGTCAGTTGAGCTTCCGACTTTGGCTGAGGGCATGATCTTACCGTCCGTGAGTTTGAGCCCCATGTTGGGCTCTGAGCCTACAGCGCAGAGCCTGCTTTGGATCCTCTGTCTCCCTCTCTCTGCCCCTCCCCCAGTCAAGCTCACTTGCTTGCTCGCTCGCTCTCGCAAAAATAAAGTAAAAAAAAATTTTTTTAACACTAAAAAAAAGTAAACCAATGAGAGCCATGACAGCTTTTCTAAAAGGAAGAAGGAGGAGACACATGAGCACACAGAAGTGCTCTCTGTCTGTCAAGGTGTCAAATCAGACAGGAAAGGTACAATAAAATTTTGGGCATAGCACATGTATCTCAGGGTGCTACCCAGAGAATAAAAAGGAAGAACTAAAATTTCTCTTCCTATTTTTTCTTCATTCCTCTGAGAGGAACTTACCTACAGTGAAGAAGAGATAAAAAATGGTTCCTTCTAGCAACTGTGTATATGAGAGTATTTGCCTACAACCAAAACAGAAAGGTCCCTGAACCTGGCTTCCCACATATGATACATACAGGCACTAACTTCCTACCTCTGTTTCTTCAACCATGAGTACAGATAAGCTAAGAAGGTCTGATTAGGTGGGGTACGGGGCTACCACAAAGCCAAAAGGGTAACTTAACCTGTGGTAATTCCTAAAGACAGACAAAAGTGGCAAATGTGTGAAAATGATCAGAGTCCTGCAGAACACCAAGAAGAGATCCTTTTAATGGCAAATGAAGAACTTTTAATTTGGGGGTCATTTCAGAGTTACCATTCTAGTAATTAAAAAGACATTCCTGCCATTTCCACTAGTCAGGATTAAAATGTTTTACACAAGTATGCTTTCCCTTTGCTTGTGGAGTGAAACAACTTCAAACTGACAATCAGGAAAAAAATTTTCCTTTTAACCACCGAATAAAGAATCATAGCATCAATGTCATGGTCATAATGAAGAAAATAGATCATCCTAACTATCCTCTACCCTTACCAACACCTTTTGATGAAAAATCAGTAGAAAAAGTATTCCAAACTAATCTATTCAATCTAGTTTACTGAGTATGTTTTTAATTTTTGCTTATAAGATTTACAGAATTGCTGGTGTCATGGGGGACAAACTGCTTTCCTCATCTAACTTAATTAACATTTACAGTTCATTTTGTTTTTTTAAATTATTTTTTAAAATTTTTTCTGAGAGAGAGAGAGAGAGAGACAGAGACAGCATGAGCAGGGGAGGGTCAGAGAGGAAGATACAGAATCTGAAGCAGGCTCCAGGCTCTGAGCTAGCTATTAGCACAGAGCCCAATCCAATGCGGGGCTTGAACCCACAAACCATGAGATCATGACCTGAGCCGAAGTCGGACACTTAAGCAACTGAGCCCCCCAGGCACCCCTACAGTTCATTTTGAATAAAGCTCAGACCCACCTTTGGAGAACTCATGATCTAGTCAGATGAGAGACGTGTAAAAAAATTATTACAATAAAATGTGACACATAAAATAATAGAACATAGAGACTGCCTAAAGGAATATGAAAAAATCACTAAGACAGAATCTTAAATAACATTGGGCAATCACCAACTGTAACAAAGGGCATTCCAGGCAAAGGGGTGTGCAACAGCATGGAGGCAACAGGAAGTATGACATTTTCAGGAAATGATGAGAATGTTGTTGGTGTGACTAGGGGTTAGATGCTTGTGGGAAGTGAAGCTATAAAAAGACGCAAGGCTGGGGTTCCCGGGTGGCTCAGTTGGTTAAGTATCCGACTCTTGATTTCAGCTCAGGTCATGATCTCACAGTTCGTGAGCCCTGCATTGGGCTCTGTGCTGACAGCACGGAGCCTGCTTGGGATTCTCTCTCTCCCTTTCTCTCTGCCCCTTACCTGCTCTCATGCTCTCTCTCTCTCTCTCTCTCAAAATAAATAAACTAAAAAAAAAAAGACGTAAGGCCTAGACAATGATGGGCTATGGAAGCCATATAAAAGAGTTTGCAGTTGGCGGGTGATAAAAAGTCATTAGGCATTGTAATTAGGTGAGTTTGTGAGAAGATTTGCATTCATGGTCAAAGATGTGGCATTGTGACAGGTGAACAAGACGGGGAGAAAGTAAAGGCAAGGAAACCAGTTAGGAATGACTGCAGGAGCCCAGGTGAGAGCTGACCTGTCACCAATGTGGATAGGATAGACCTCAACTACAGGGCAGAAAAAGAAATGAAGAGGGGTAGACAGGTGAGAGGTGATTCAAGGACTAGGGCAGGTGGCTGAGTCTAAGCGTGGTGAGGGAAAGGGGGAGTCTAGTTTGGAATATTTTTTTATATGTCCCTCATCTGACTATGACCCATTTATATCAACATGTTGAGTATGAGGTACCTGTCAAATGTCCAAGGATAATATACAACAGATAGTTAGAAATATGAGCCTGAATTTCGGGGGGGGGGGGTGGAGTGAAAAGGATGACTATAAGAGTCACCAGCAACTGATGAAGATAATGACAGTTGAAGCCACTGGAGATAGTGAGATTCCCTGGGGGGAGCTGTGATATGGCTCAAAAAGAGGGCTCAAAATAGAGTTCCAAGGAACACAAAAATTTGATGGCTGAGGACGAGGCAATACAGAAGCCAAAGGAACAGAGTACAGAAAACCAGAAAAGCTAGTGCCCTGAATGTGTAGGTAGAGATTTCAAGAAGCAAGTAATCAATAGCATAGACAGCTCTTCCTCTAGTGACAGCGGAGTATGGTTCTGATCCCCGATCTTGACACATATACACTTCAGGCAGTCAGATACTTCTGAGTATTTGACCCTTTCTCTTTCTCTCCTCTTAGAACTCTCAAAAGGAGGTTGAAGATAGTTGTCTGGAACACTCTAGTTCCTTACCATAATGTTAAATGGGCACCAGAGTTAGAGGATCCTTAAGAGCAATATGTCAAGATCTAAGAGATGATAAAGAAAGGTATCTTTGGAGAATAGAAAACTGTGGCCCTCGGTCATATTGTTACCTGTAAAACCAACTTGGCAGGTACACTCATAGTCATCCCGGCTACGCACGTGGCAGGTGCCTCCATTCAGGCAGGGATGAGACACAAAGCAGGGGTGAGTGGTTGAGTACTGGCAGTCATCGCCCGTGAACCCCAGGGCACATCGGCATGTGGCTTTCCCCAACATGGCCTGGGCCACACACGTCCCCCCATTCTGGCAGCGGTTCTTTTCACAGGGGTCTCGATGTTGACAATATTCTCCCAGGAAGCCCTCCAGACATCTGTGTGGAAAAGAGAAGAGTCCATGAAAACAGTTGGCTTCTTCTAAGTCCAAACACTAAAGAAGATAATGTAGCCCATTTAAGAAAATACTAGACTATGAATTGAGAGCTCTAAAAGTACAACCTATAAAACTGCCCTATTTTAGA
Source organism: Hyaena hyaena (assembly GCF_003009895.1). Taxonomy (NCBI): domain Eukaryota; kingdom Metazoa; phylum Chordata; class Mammalia; order Carnivora; family Hyaenidae; genus Hyaena; species Hyaena hyaena. Next base: position 970,789 of record NW_024081169.1, read on the forward strand.
AGTGCTTAGAGAACTTAACCACACACTCTCATGTCCTTCTGAGTCTCGGTAGGTGGCAGAATAGCAGACGGGTGGCCCAGCATGGTCTGCCATGGCCAATCAGCACAACCCTTATGAAGGCAAGATGAGCCTTTTTCACACAGGTGCAAGCTGGTACGGCATAACAGCATGCTTTTTCGTGCAGCACTGTTGATACTTATCTATTCAAACTCATTAGCTTTCTCATTTTGACTAAGCCATATGATAGGATTAAGATATTCACATGATAATGCATCATGGACTGACTTTCTTACCCTCCCCAATTTAAAGTATATAAAATACCATGTGATTTCTCTTAATTAGGCACTGAGAAATAATAAGTTCTTCTTTTCTTGTTTCCATTGAGACATCAACTGGCCTATACCTAGATTTCAGGGTAATGTTCACGAGTTACATTTCTTTGTGATGGAGAAAGAAAAAGGAGGTACAGGAATAGGGAAGAGTTCAAAGGTTTTTTTTTTTTTTTTTTTAATGTAAATCTGTTAATATATAATGGCAGGCAGCTTTTTTAACCAAATAAAAAAGAAGCACAAAATGTAATTAAAATAACATAAAAAAATATCTAAAGTACCATATAAACACCAAAGTGAAGAAGAGATGATAATTCAAGAATAACATTCTCCACATGGTGTGTTGAGGAGCGTTTTTATATGCCACCCATGGAATCATAAGATATACAACCATCCCAAATTGTGTGTAGTACTTATGACAATAGTACATTCTCTAAACAACATTTAAAAAGGCATGGAAAGTCTTCATTTTCATAATGTAGAGTTTGTTTAAATGAGACCTCTAAGAAACATTTAAAAGTAACACAAAGACTTTGATTCTAACTATAAATTTTACCATTTGGCTGTTTCCCCAGATATTTGACTAAACCCATTTCTACATTATTTTACTTTTTTGAGGATAGAAAACTAAGTCTACAAGGTTGCTCCATCATTACCTTAAAGACAACACCTTTAAACCAAACTCTAAAAAAATAATAAGCAAACAAACAAAACCAAACTCAAAACCTTCCCCCTCAAAGCCAGCTCCCATCACAGCTCGCAATGTGTATGTAGATTCTGGGTCCTGATTCTCCCTATCAGCCAGATATGAAGCACTGGGGTCGTGTTTTCCTCCTTCCTGTCCTTGCTCAATCATATCCAAGATGTCTCATTAGCCAGTGGTTGGCAAGGTGAGGTCTTCAGAGGTCCCAGTTATTAAGAAAAGGAGGAGGAGCAGATATCAAGGAACTAAGAGGGAACAGGCCCAGAGGTATGTAGTAGCTAACACAGCTGGAGGAGGAAACAGAGCTGGTGGGTAACTCCAGTGGGAGTGATGTCACTAGCGACAGCCTCCCCTCTTCCCAGATCTGTGTACAGTAAGCATGGCAGAGCCAGGAGCAGCTAGGGTTTTGAGCATCTTCATGAGCAGGTGAAGCTAGAGATGGAGAGGCAGTGAGGGGAGGGCACAGCACAAAAACGAAAAACTGGCTGAAGTTTCTGTAAGGAGTCTGCACGTCATGTGAAGGCCTGTTTAGAGTAAATCCTGGTGCAGTGACCTTGGACATGTTGCTAAACTTCACTATTAGTTCGCTCACACTGTAAATTGTTAATAAGGCTACCTACTTTGTGGGATTGTTGTAAGAAACCTACAAAATCAAGTATGTGAAAGCCTTATGTTATGGTTAGGGTTATGTTAAAAAGTTTTGCAAATGAATAACATTTTTTTCTCTTTGTACTTATTGAGGAAACTAGGGTGCTTTATTCAAATCACAGCTTGATTTGGTGATGGAATAGGTTATTTTCTGATTTTTTTAAAGTAGAAGAACAAAAACTGCAAATGTAGCATAGCTAAAATTAAGCCTGAGCTATATTATTAAAAGCATTTGTGACCTATTTAAGAAGTCTGTTATGGATGATATTCAAAACTACAACACAACTCTCATTCATAATGGTAGTCGTATGGGCGTTTAGGCTGGCTGACAACTCTTGATTCACCCATATGGGAATTATTTACCTTGTAAATAATGGAAAACTTTTAAACTTGGGTGGGCCTTGCCCAGCTTTGCTCCTGGACTTCTATACCACCACCCCCTCCCCAACACTATCATGTGGCATCTGCTCAGAGAATGCAAATTCATTTAAATAGCAGTATTGCAAACATATAAAAAAGCATAAGGCTCCCAGGAAAACAAAAATGAAACAATATGAAAATTTCTGGAGCCAATCAAGAGTATTGCTTTTTTAAAAAACATTTTATTTATTTCTGAGAGAGACAGTATGAAAAGGGGAGGGTCAGAGAGAGAGAGAGAGACAGAATCTGAAACGGGCTCCAGGCTCTGCGCTAGCTGTCAGCACAGAGCCCAACGCGGGGCTCGAACCCACAAACCATGAGATCATGACCTGAGCCAAAGTTGGATGCTTAACCGACTGAGCCACCCAGGCTCCCTCCCTCAACCAAGAGTATTCCTGAGTCTAGGGTTTCATCTGCATTGTTTACTTCCCACCAAGTACAGAAAAATAAGTTTCAACTAAGATACGTTTAAGAAACCCATAAAAGCAGAGGCTGGCAAATACAGCTTGCAGACCCACTATGGTCCACTGCCTGTTTTTGTATGGCCTATGAGCTGAGAATAGTTTTTACATTTTTAAATGGCTAGAAAAATGTCAAAAAAAGATATTTCGTGACATTTGAAAATTATGAAAATTCAGATTTCAGTGTCCATAAACCAAGTCTTATTAGAACACAGTCACACTCATTCGTTTATTCTATGGCTACTTCTGCATTACAATAACTGGGCTAAGTAGTTGTGATGAGACCTCTTAGCTCGCAAAAATACTTACTATCTGGTGCTTTACAGAAAGTCTGCCAACTCCTGAGTAAGGAAATGTATGAAACCCAATTCTATACATAGCATCCAACATGCTTATTAATAATGATGTTGATGATGATGAGGAAGAATGTTCTCACATCAGTTTCTGCAAAGAATACTGCACTCATTCATTCATCTAACAAACATTTAGTAAGTGACTATTATATGCCAGACATTGTTCTAACACTAGGAAAGTCCTTGAACTTGTGGAGTTTAAATTCTAGTAAGGGAAGACAAAGACAAGACTAGTAAGTAAAACATATAATTTGTTCATTAAAGTTAAGTGCTATAAAAATTAATTAAAAAAGGAAAGGGGGAGGGGCGCCTGGGTGGCTTACTCATTTGAGCGTCCAACTTCAGCTCAGGTCATGATCTCACGGTTCGTGGGTTCAAGCCCCGCATCGGGCTCTATGCTGACTGCCAGCTCAGAGCCTGGAGCCTGTTTCGGATTCTGTGTCTCCCTCTCTCTCTGACCCTCCCTTGCTCACGCTGTCTCTCTCTCTCTCAGAAATTAATAAAAACATTTAAAAAAAAAAAAAAGGAAAGGGGGATGGGAAGGGATGGAATTGGGAATGGCAGGGTTGATAAAATGAAGCATTTTGGTTTTAAATGGGAAAATCTGATAAGGCCTCACTTAGAGGGTACATTGGAGTAAAGACCTTGATGCAGTGAGGGACTAGCCATGTAGGTATCTTAGGGAAGTGTGTTTAAGGCAGAGGGAACAGCAAATGCAATGGACCTAAAAATAGGAAACAGTCATGGCATGTTTGAGGAACAGCAAGCAGACCTCTGTGGCTCTACCAAAGGGATTAAGAAAAAGAGTAGCAGAAAATAGATGAGAGCTATAACTTGGGGGGTAGAGGGGCTGCAGACCACCATGAAGAAGGCCTGAGGTTTGTATCCTAGGTGAGATAATATGACGTACAACTGACTTACCCTCCTAAAGTCCATATATAGAACTACATCTTATTTTTATGTGAAACCAGACATATTGTTAAAGATATAATTTCTTATTTAAATTGTTCTAGAGAGCTAGATATCAATCAGCCTATTTCTTTACTTTAAAACAACAAATCTCTTTTAACCTACATTTTTCACTAAGCTCCATTTCCCTTTCCAAATTCTTCCATCACGACCAAACTGCTTTAACTGTGCCTAATTTCACAAATATTTTCCCTTTCTCTTCCATCTGCTGCTTACCTGTCCCTTTGTAACAAAATTTGCATTCTAATAATTGCCCAGAAACTATGTTCTGAGAGCAATGACTTTATTTCCCCTTATCAAGTTTAGTCTGAAATTTCATTAGAGAGAAATTCTCTTTCCTGTAGGTAATGTCTCTGACCACGCCTTCTACCATTTTAATCCTTTTACATTTCGTTTCTAGGCCTCCCTCTATCTCAGAGCTTGGTGAATTCTTAGTCTAGATTCCTGACCCCTCTTCTCCTTCCTCCCCATCAATTATAGACAACTTAAAGTTTGAGCTGCACTGCTCTTTTCTCTCATACGCATCTGTTACTGCTGTCACTGTTCATCTGATTTTAAACAACTACCTTCATGTGGCCACATAAACAGTGCCACTGGCGTATGACAATTCACTGAAAGTCATCTACTTGCCCTAATCTACTCTGCAGTACTTGAAGATTTGAAAAGTGAGATCATGTTTCCATGGAGCTTTAATTCTTCAATTTTTCTAAGGTTTCCACTCACAATCTCAAAAATCACTTTTTTTTAAAGTTTATTTATTTTTGAGAGAGACAGAGTGTGAGCAGAGGAGGGTCAGATAGAGAGGGAGACACAGAATCTGAATCAGGCTCCAAGCTCTGAGCTGTCAGCACAGAACCCGACACCGGCCTTGAAACCACAAACTGTGAGATCATGACTTGAGCCAAAGTTGGCCACTTAGCCGACTGAGCCACCCAAGGGTCCCTCAAAAATCACTTTTAACTAATGCTTTTATGTTATATGTAACTTATTACCATGTTCTGATAAATCTTATTAAGTGAATTCCTATAATACTTATGATTCATACTCAGTTTCCTTTTTGATACAAATTCTGATCATCTTAAAAGCCTCAGGCCAGATAGCACCCTTGGAATAAAATAAATCTTGGGATTTATTTCTACCCTAAGGTAATTTCTACCCAATGAGAGAATTCTTTCTAAGGTACCCTTAAAAGATGATCACCAGTCCCTACTTGAATCTAAGCAGTTAAGCACAGTGTCTGAGTAGTATTAAGAATTTAATAAATGCTTGAAGTTGTTATTGTTCTTGCTATTAAAAGTACAGACCCTGAAACCAAACCACATGGATTTCAAACCCAGCTCCCCATTTGCTCAGTATATGACCTTGAGCAAGTTACTAAACTTGTTACCAAATGGATTTAGTAAGAGTGCTTACCTCATAGGGTTTTTAAATAACTGTAAAGCATTTAGAACAGCATAGTAAACACCATGCACTTGTTAAGTAAAATAAAATTAATGGCTTACTACTTCAACAACAGAACAGTCTTCGGTGTGGTGGATCCCATGATCAGAAAGCTCTTTCCTTCTGATGTCTTAAATTTTGCCTCCCCTCCTTGGTATACACCCAAAATAACTAAAAATACAAGTCCACACAAAAATTTGTAAAGAATGTTCATAGTAGTATTCTCTCTAATGGCAAAAAGTAGAAACAACTCAAATATCCATAAGCTAATGAATGGATAAATAAAATGTGGTATATTTCATACAATGAAATATTATTTAGTCATAAAAAAGGAATGAGGGTCTGATACATGCTATGACAGGGATGAACCTTGAAAACATCATGCTAAGTGAAAGCAGCTAGACACAAAAGGCCACATAGTGCATTTTATTTTTATGAAATGTCCAGAATAGGCAAATCCACAGAGATAGAAAAAAGATTATTGCTGCCAGGGGCTAGGAAGAGGGGGAAAACAGAGTGACTGCTAAGGAGCAGAGAGCTTCTTGGGGGTGGAGAATAAAAATGTTTTGAAATTAGATAGTGTTAATGGTTACACATATCTGTGAACATACTGAACACCACTGAATTGTACACTTTAAAAGGGTAATTTTTAATATTCTATGGATTATATTTCATTAAAAAAAATTTTGGCCTCCCTAAAATTTCCACTTACTGGCTATGCCTGTTCTCTAGAATAAAAAGGAACAAGCCTTCTGCTTCTCTAACATGTAGCCATTCAAGAACTTAAAGATGGTTGTGCTGACCCTTTGTTTTCTTTTATACAGGATTCAGTAATTTGGACTATTCCTCAGTATAAGATTATTTCCAGACTTCTTCACCATTTCAGTAGCTCTTCTATGCTTAATATAGTAACAATAGTGACTAACATTTTCAAAGCACTTACTTTGTATTATGTATTTGCTAAGCACTTCACAGCTATTATCTTTTATTACTCCCCATAAGGGTACTGGAACCTTATGATCCACATTCTGTACATGAGGACCTTGAAGCTTAGGAAGATTAAGATTTTACAACTAGGAGATGACAGAGGCAGGATTCAAACCCACATACCACTCCAGAGCCCATGTATCCCAACACTGGGGTATCCTGCCTCCTCCTACTAGATGATTCTAGTTCATCAAAAACCTCTTTAAAACACAGGGCCTGAAATGAGAGGAAGAAAAAAAAAAGAAGAAGAAGAAGAAAAACAAACCATGTGATCTTACCAGCACAGCATGTGGACACTATATTTTACTAGTGCCGCGTAAAACTGTTCACTTTTTCAGAAGCCACAAAATACCATTATAAACTACTGAACACAGTTAAAATGCCACATCTTCTTTTCCACATGAACTAATGACACTATATTTCTTGAACCCAATAACTGGACCTGTTATTTGTTCCTTTTAAATTCCCATGCTGAATCTTTACCTGTATATTCTTTGAGATAACTTTTACACTTTATTCACATAATCACAGAATTTCAGCACCACACCATACCTCAGAAATCAACTGGTCCGACACCCCATTGTTCTGACCTGCCCCAAAGTTGCTGTCTGCAATCTATCAGCTTTCCCCAGTGTTGTACCATCTACAGCTACAACTCTATCTTTACCTAGATCTTTTACCAGAAGATAAAGCAGTACTTAACTGAAAGTACTCTACTAGGTCTCGCCCCAACCCAGCACCTGTTCAGTCAGCTCTATCATGCTGGCTGCACCCGCATCCTACCCACACCTCTCCAGAGGATAGCCAGGAAATCCCTTGCTAGAACTAGCACACTACTTAAATAATATTTTTCAAGCATAATTTTGACCGTGTCACTTCTCTGCTCAGAAACTGGCATCACCATCCAGCCCTTAAAATCCAAGTTTCTTAGAATCTATGGCCCACTTGTCTGCCCTACTGCTGTCATCAATAGCCTCACTCCTTCATGAAACACTCCAGATTACTTCCCTTCTCTTGTCTACTGCTCCCTATATAAAAGTCTTCTAATTCTTTTCCATCTGAAATGTCTCTAATTTTTATTTCTACCAGTATGGCACTGCTTTGTTTAAGTCACTGTTATGTCTCTCCTGTGCCTCTCCCATTTGATATCTTGTTGTGGGGAAGGGCATGTCTTGAGACGCTGATACCAGTACCTTGAACACCACGAGCATCCACCTATATTCCATTAAGCAACTGGTTCCAAAAAAGGTTAAATTTCATGTGGTGGAGAAAGTCAGTGTCTTAATTCAAATAGGTTCCCAAATCCCCTACTAACCAGACACTGTGTTCTGCCTGGTAGAACACAGGCCAAATCAACCCTAAGAATCATCCTGAGGTACAAGATTATCCCTCATGCCCCAGGAGGCATGGACGTAAGGAGAATTACGGACACAGGAAGAAAGGGGGTAAGTGAGACAGACAGAAATAAAGAAGCCCTGTTTCCTAAGGCAGGAGACCTTTCAATTTTGCAAATCCCTGTTCAACCGTAATACAAGTATACCATATACCCTGTTAGTCTGAGTGGAAATTAACTCACTGCCTGAAAATAAGACCTTAAATTGCTCCCTTCTTGAGAAGGCTCAAGTTGAGTTTGGTCAGAGGCCGGAAACATGGGCTAATCATGCAAATTCTCTCAGAAATCTGTAGTTCTATTATGCTATTACCTCAGTACAATTTTTGGAAAATAGCCTACATCTTGAACTAGAGGTGTGTGTTAAAATCTTTCTTAAAAATAACCAAATAAATCTAACAGCTGCCTTTTGTTCCCAAAACTGTACAAATGCCTCCCTCCTAAAGGGAATTTATCGCTTACTTTAGTAGTTTTCTCAGTGACTCTAGCTTTGGAACTCTGAAAGAATGTAGTTCACAAGTGGAGGCTGTGAATACATGAAAAGTTTTGGGGGCTTTTTCCCTAAAAAATAATTCCATGAACTAATCCGAATGATTCCATGAACTAAACTTACCAGGCCCATGCAGATATGCGCAGGCCTTTTTTCTGAAAAAGTCCACCATTTCTGACACGAAGTCCACTCTTCCACTGTTACTGTTCAAACACACACAGGGAACGGGGAAGGGGAGGAAACGAGAGGAAAAAAAACAAGGTTCCCTCCTCGTGGACCTAGGAAACATTCCAACTGGAAGGATGCCCATGCCGTCCCCCCTCAATAAAACAGATGAAAAACAGACCCCCGACTCTCACATGTCACCAGCAGCCTGGATGCGTTTGCATGTAGCCACTTTACAGATCTCAGCGAAGCTGGGGTCTGAATAGTAAGTCCAATGTATCTGGCAATGGCTGCAGCTCAGCATCAGTCTCCCCCGTAATACAGGACAGAAAATTGTGTTCTTTCAAGTCTCCTAAGTGAACAGCCACTCGTCTGGAGAAAAGCTTAAAACACTGTAGCAGTCTGTGTCAGCTCCGAGATGACTGAAGTCTGAGCAGGAAATAAGCCCCCTTTTCCAAATAAAGGCCAGTGTTCTCTCTCCTTGTTTTCTCCACCGAATGTTCTGTATCAGCAGGCTGAGCCCAAATTGCATCCAGGGCTTTGCTGCAGCTCTGCCTTTAGCTTTTTTTAGTGAGGATTTGGTTGTTAAAAAAATAAAACAACAAAGCAAAACCCCATCGCATACAAGAAGGAGGAAAAGAGAGGCATGCCTTACAAAACAGCTATTTCAAAATCATGATTTAAAAAAAAAACTATACAGAATGTGGAATGGAGGGGAAAAAAATGTCTCATGTGGGCTGCGTCGGCCCCGCAGCTGCTCCTCATTAAAGCTCCTCTTTACTCCCTCTGGGCTAGTTTCCAGCAGAAAATTCTTTAAACAGAACTCTGCTTTCAACCTACTTTCTTCTTGCTCTGGACCTCGAGGCCCCCCAATCCGCAGTGGCAGCCTGCCCTAGCTGAGCTCTGGGCAGGGGCGGGGAGGGAGGGGGGGTAGCGGAGAGCTGTCGTTAAGGTAAATGAGGTAAAGGGCAGGGGGAGAAAATAACAAAACCCAGAAACCAAATTAAGCATTGGCCAGTAACAAAGGTCTGCAGTTTGAAAAGGGCCCAAATCAGTCTGTTCTTTCCTGTGACCATAATGCCAGCTTAGTTTCCTGCCCCTTCCCCCGCTCCCCATGTTAAAGTAGATAAAAATAATTGCTAACAGCCAAGGCTAACTGTAACCAGTGAAAGTTCCTCTATCACATTTAATTCCCAAGGCTCCAGCTAGAAACTTCTTGATGCCCCAGGGCCTACAGAAGGGCAAGCAGTAGGACTATCGCACTAGTCTAACCTCACTGCCCCCCTTCTCCCATACTTCCAGTTTGATATCTCATCAGACTATCAACTTTTTAATTCTGTAACTCTGTGTAAAGAGAACAAATTGGGTTGTGCTAATTACTGACTTGGTATTAAAAAAAAAACACATGGTAAAAAAAACAACACATGAAGACTCCTAGTTAACTTCCTGGTCAAGAGGGGAGAAAAGGGAAGAAGTTCTCAGATGTTGACTTCTTGCCATTGTTACTCCCACACTCACTCCCCTCCCCTAGAACAGAAAGAAAGAAAAAAAAAGGAAACACTACAGCTTACTCAGCAAGAAAACAAAAAGAGAAAGAAAAAGAAAGAAAGAAAGAAAGAAAGAAAGAAAGAAAGAAAGAAAGAAAGAAAGAAAGAAAGAAAGAAAGAAAGAAAATAATTTGTATACAGTTAGGGCCCAGTACTGGGCTGGTTTGCAGTAAAACACACTTCCTAGGGCTTTGCTGGTTTGATGTAAAGGAAACAAAGACAAATATACAAATCAATATATCTCTTCCTTCTCTCTCTCTCTCTCTCTCTCTCTCTCACACACACACACACACACACACACACACACACACCTTTTTACCACAACTAATAAAGACTACCAAATACTGCAAGACAGGCCATTTTTCTACTATGTAAATTCAGCTTCCTGAACAGTACATTTCTGCTTTTCTTGTGGAAGTATTTCAGAAAATGTTAATCTTGGTTCCCACATTAGGCTGAATGCTTCCAAATTAAAAGTTTCCCACAGGAAAAGAATTTTACGGGGAATTGTGAGGCTGGGAATGATCTTCTCAAACTCCACCTCACTTGGTTTCCATGTATTCAGGTTTTTTCCGCCTCCCCCATTCAAGTAAAACAATAAACACACGTGTATTTTAATAAATCCAAACCAAAAAGAAGCTGCAGTGGTACTGGTTTTAAGGCTGTTAACTCACGTCATCGTTCATCTTCATCAGGGACTATGAAGTCAGTAACCACTGCAATGGGAAACCATGCTTTATTTACACAAGAATTTGCAAACACCCTTATCTTCCAGTTTACAGTCCGGGCTCATTTATCAGAACTCAAGCTGAACCAAGCACCCAGGCTCTTCAATCATCACTTGAAAGATTGGGCAAGGGCACACAAACAGTGTTGAAAGACTTGCATTGCTGCTATAGCAGAAGGTGGTCTTCCCTCTGTCTTCTGGCCCTTATTCAGTACATACCATATTCTGCCGCACTGGGCTCTGAGAAAACATCTACTTCTGATTACGGCATGTTAAACATACTCCAAACATGTGAGTTTACAAAAAGCGCCCTACACAGTAATGGGCAAAAATGAATGAGTTAGTCCAGTTGTTCCCAAGCTGTGCACCATACAGTTACTGCAAGGAGTCTGCAGACACTTACAGGGCACTCTCTATACTACCAAGAACGTCTTGTCCACATCTAACTGGGCTATAGATACTGTTATGGTTATTAAAATATAAAGGTATTATAAAGTGCCTATTGACTTTTTAGTGGATTTTGATATTATGCACTGCACTTCAAACAAGAGACAGAAAAATGGTTTCAGCTCAAGATCATCTCTCCTTTATGCATTACACTCTTCCTTCAGCTCCCAGACCCCGCTACAGGGCACCACTTCTCACATCCAGACCTCTACACATGCTGGTCACTCAGACCAAACCACTTTTTCTGACCCTCTTCTCAGGGCGAAGCCCTAAAATTCCTTCAAACTTCTGCTTAAATGTTATTTCCTCTGAGAAACAGTCTTGATTTTTCCACTGCACACTCCCATAACCCTAACATATCATATCACTCATTATCCTTTATTTTGATTATTTGTCTTCCAAACAGACAAAACTGTTTACCACCATACTAACACAGTAACTGGTATATAGAGGCTTTCAACCATGAAGTGCTCACATTCTTAGTGGAAGTGAAAAGACAAAATGCAAGGGTCCTTGGAATCCTTAAAAAGCTCTTTAATTACACTCAAAGTTTGGGAACTATCAAGTTGAACTATTTATCCAAAGGATTATCAAACTAATTAAGATTCCTAATATATAGTGGACTTCTTAACCCTTATTTACCCCTAAACCACTCAAAGTAGGCTAGTCAACCCCATACAGAGTGGATTTTTTAATCATATTTCCACCCCAAAATATGAAGTCAACTAACACAAGCATATGTGTTGGCACACACACACACAGTATTTTTTTCTCTTGTATTTTTAAAAATCTTTTACTAATCTTTGAGAAAACATTGATTATATGAAATACCAGGAGCCTGGAGTCCTGAGGAACAGAGTATGTACAAAGTAGCCTTAGTAGCATAAACTGCTAGATTCTTAAGAGACTGAGCAGTAAAAATTAAACAAGATTTTGGGGAAGAAAAGTGAGTACGGGTGCCTGCTTTCTGTTCTCCGGCATGAGTGGATGACTACCTTCAAAGTTCCGAAGTCTAAAAAGTGTCTGAAAGTGACATAGTTCCAAAAGCCTATGGTTTGGTATGAAAAGATTCCTAGTTCAAAAATAATTGTACCCAAACCCTATCAAGCCAAACCTGAATGTAAGAGAAGGCTGAAAAAAAAAACCTGCATTTCTTTAAACTTTAAAAGAATAAAAAAATTTCTTTGTAGTGTTTAAACAAATCATCCTCCTCTCCCACAAAACAAGTGAGGGGGGGAATCACACAGCATGCAAAACTGTTCCATGGATAACTGGGAAATAAAATAATTTCAGAATGTTCTGAAATACTGCAAAAACCCACTTAAATTTCATTAATTAGAACCACAGATAATAAAAATAATGGACATCATGGGAAAAGAAATTAACAATGTCTAACCCTACTTTTTTAAGTAAGTTAAACTTAGGTTTGAACTTAAGTTCAAAACAAAAACTTCCCTTAGGATAAGATCAGGGCCCAAGGGGTAAAAAAATTGGTTCTTGGGGGTCATTCTTAGTATTACAATTGTTTGTGGCCTTCCAAAGAGCCATAGTAGATAAATATACAGTATAATATATCTATGGTATTTAAACTGTATTGGGGGTATGCGGGATAAAAAGGATAAAATGGCTCCTTTTGGACAAAGAGTGGTCCTGATGAAAAGACTGAAAAGCTCTAAGATAGCACATACAAATAAAGTAATTCTTAGCCTATTCTCTGGCACTTCATAATGTTCATAAATGTTGGTTGAAGTGAATAGAAAGTTCCCCACAAACGCAGCCTATACTGGTATACACTTGATCCTTGAACAGCATGAGATGAACTGCACAGGTCTGCTTATTCATATGTGGATTTTTTCCAATGCAGTGCAGTACTATAAATGTATTTTCTCCTTATGAGTTTCTTAATAATGCTTCTCTTCTCCAACGTACTTTATTGTAACAACACAGTATATAATACATATAACACACAAAATATATGTTGATCAACTACTTATGTTATCAGTAAGGCTTCTGGCCAAAAGTAGGCTGTTAGTAGTCTACTGGGGAGCCAAATGTTATATGTGGGTTTCCGACTTTGTTGTTCAAGTGTCAACCACATAATCAAATTCATGTGTCTTCAAAATAGTGTTCCTCAGCTTTGGAAATCCCTTCATCTGTACCTGATTTGCTGTATGAAATCAAAGTCTATGCCTCCATAGGAACAAAGAAGAACCTGCAAGCTACACAGTGGTCTAATGAGAAACTTTATCTGACATACATCTAGATACCATAAAAATTATTTCTTTTTTTTTTTTTAATTTTTTAAAATTTATTTCTAGGAGAGAGAGAGACAGCGTGAACAGGGGAGGGTCAGAGAGAGAGGGAGACACTGACTCCGAAACAGGCTCCAGGCTCTGAGCTGGCAGTCAGCACAGAGCCCGACGCGGGGCTCGAACCCACAAACCACGAGATCATGGCCTAAGTGAAAGTCGGACGCCTAACCGACTAAGCCACCCAGGCGCCCCAGAAATTATTTCCTTGAGCCGGGTAGCTCAGTCGGTTGAACTTCTGACTTCGGCTGAACTTCTGACTTCGGCTCTGGTCATGATCTTGCTGTTTGTGAATTCGAGTCCCGGGTCGGGCTCCGTGCTGACAGCTCAGAGCCTGGAGCCTGCTTTGGATTCTGTGTCTCCCTCTCTCTCTACCACTCCCCCACTCATGCTCTCTCTCTCTCCCTCAAAAATAAACATTAAAAATTTTTAAACAATACAACACTATTATAATCTTACATATTCTTGCAGTCTTATAGCAACAAAAACGAACAAAACCCACAAGCCCTCTTCATACAGATACTAGCCACGCACGGGCACCCTCCCTCGCCTACTGGTAGCTATGCTTGGAAGCAGACTCTACCACCAACTATACTGCTGGGATAGACTTTGTTTATTTACATGTTTTTTCTAGATTATAAGCTTTTGGGAACAAACATACTTATTAAAACCATCACCATTACAATAATCACCGAAAACTCTTTCTCACTCAAAGGACAACTTTTATGAAGTTATAGACATCTCAACATTTATTACTCTTATGGCAGTAAGGGAACAGTTATTGTCAAAGAAAAACATGTGATGTTTCCATTTATTTTATTAATACCACTCATTAATTTAACAGAATCTCACTTCTGTGCAGACCTCCAGTATAGATCATCTCAAATAGAAAAAGCAGGGTGTTATGCTGAGCGAAATAAGTCAGGCAGAGAAGGACAAATACCATATGTTTGCACGTATAGGAGGATTAGGAGGAACTTGACGGAGGACCAAGGGGGAGAAGAAGGGCGGAAATGGTGGGGGAAAGGGAGAGAGGCAAACCATGAGAGACTCTTGAATGCTGACAAAAACTGAGGACTGATGGATGTGGGGGGGAGGGGGGGATGGGCATGAAGGAGGGCACTTTGGGGATGAGCACTGAGTGTTATGTAGAAACTAATTTGACAATAAACTATTTGTAAAAAAAAAAAAAAAGCAGCATCAACTAAAAACTGACACAGAAGAATTCAGATATAATCCTTTGTTCTAACTTCAGCAACATATGCTTCAAGAATTTCTTTTGTATTATTTAAAAAAAAACTGACCACAAAGAATGGTTTTTCTAGTTTATACCACATGCACTTGGAAGACGTGAAGCATTTCAAGTGGCTGTTATGCTCTAAGGTAAAGGTCAGCAAATATTGCCCTAGGAGACCAGCTGTTTTTATACCTCCAGCTCCGGAGCTGGCTCTTACATTTTTTAACTGGTTACATTTTAAAGGGGTATACTAGTACCTACATAATATCTTCAATTTGCCTCTTGGCCAGCAAATCCTAAAACATTTACTATCTAGCACTTCAAGAAAAAGTTACTAATCTCTCCTCTAAGGCCATGAGAGCATTAAAGTAAATAAATGTAGGCAAAAACACTTAACAAAACACATGCCTGAAATTTAGATAACTTTTCTGTCTACTAGAAGTCAGGTCACTTTAGAAGCACTTATAATGAACTATATGTAATTTCAGAAAGGCTGTCAAATGGTCAAAAGATCATCATTGTCAATTGCCACACCTGTGCATAATTAGAACCAAAGATAATAAAAATAATGGACATTACGACACCTACGTGTCGCAGTCGGTTAAACATCTGACTCTTGGTCTTAGCTCAGGTCTTCTTCATCTCAGGTCGTGAGTTCAAGCCCTATGTTGGGCTCCACACCCAGTGCAGAGCCTACTTAAAAAATAAAATAATAATGGACATAAGAGGAAAAAATTACAGTGATAGCCCTAATGTGGTGACTCAAGACAAAACCACTACTTACCCTAAGAGGACCATGGCCCAAGGAATTTTAAAAAATACATCAGACATTACAATGATTTGTAGCCTTCCAAAGCACAGAAACTGAGTATCAAACAGGCATCCTGAAAGTACACACTCTAGTTTATACTTGAAGATAAATGCATCGCCCCAAAAAGAAAGAGTAATAAGCACAAGAGACACTATGAAACCTAAAATAGCCCAGGCTGGACCTGTACTTAGCAACCAAACTGAAGCTCTCAATAAAATCTATCAAATCTAAACAACAACAATAACAAGACATTACAGTAGACACCATAATGTGAATCACACCCATGTTTTCACACTAACTCTGGGGAAGCACTTTATTAAACAGAGTCAGGGCAAATGCATACCTGATGTGGCTACATTCTTCTGCACCACTCTGCTTAAAACACCACTGTCTAGAGGCAGGTGAGATGTATTTAGGGCATGCTTGAATATATATATTTTTTAATATATATATTACATATATACATATGAAGTCATGAGTTTATTTTTTATCTGAATAAGAATGTAACTATTATATTGTTTTATAATCTCTCACCCAAGACTTTAGCATGTTCCCAGATCCTCATAGGCCTTTCCTCTACATCAGCTCAGGCTCTGCCACCATATGAATCTTGTATCAGACACTTCTCTGGGTTTCCTTCCACCTCCTCGTATATTAAAACAAGATGCTAGGCCAAAAAATCTCCAATATTCCCTTTAGCTTTAAAGTTAGATGATTCAAGGGGTGCCTGGGTAGCTCAGTCGGTTAAGAGTCTGACTTTGGCTCAGGTCATGATCTTATGGTTCGTGGGTTCGAGCCCCATGTCGGGCTCTGTGCTGACAGCTAGCTCAAAGCCTGGAGCCTATTTCAGATTCTGTGTCTCCCTCTCTCTCTGACCCTCCCCTGCTCACGCTGTCTCTCTCTCTCAGAAATAAATAAAAATATTAAATTTTTTTTAACTGGATGACTTGATTTTAGGTATGTTCCATAGCCCCTTAGATATTAATATAGGATAGATCTTCCTTGTGAGGAACTCAAAAGAATTTCCACACTGTTTTGTTTAATGAAATATTAAAAAAGTATAATGAATAGCTAGAGTTAAAATTCTTAGTCTTTAAGACTACCTCACAAAAGTACTAAGGTTTTTTTAATTCTGCTTTTATCTCTATATATATATTAGATAGATAGATATATACGCATATCTCTATTTAGAGATACAGATACACCTATACATGCGCACCACACACATATATATGTACACATATATATACACACATGATTACCCACATTAATTTCTTGAGGGCTGGTACCAAGAATGAAGAAATAGTGCTGAATCTTTTTAGATTGCCTAGTGAGGTCTGAGAAAAAATTTTTAGTCCCAGTCTACATTCTAATCGGTTAAGTAAGCTAGGGTAAGTCACTTGGCCACATTAAGCCCTAGGCTCCTCACATAGAAAACAAGGTGAGGAGAGGTGCTTGCCAAAGTCTTTTTAACCTCCTAACTAGGATAACACTATAATTTTGACTTAGAATTGCCTCAGCAATACTGCCCAGGGATGTAACAATCCTTGGTGATGTTAGTGTGTGGAGTTAGTGCTTGTGTGTCTTGATCACTGACCCACTCTGAGCACGGGCTCCTGGTGCAGGAATTGTGCCTTGTGACGCTTACGTTCCCCACACTGCCTACCAATTACCCTTCCAAGTGCACGGATGGTTCAATACTCACTGGTGTAAAAGAAGTGTTGCACAACTCACACTTTCAGCTATCCCCTCACAGGAAGCATAAAGAAGCAAAGAAAAATACACTTAAACAAGATGCAAAGAATAAATAAGAATCCTGAACCCAAAAGGGAAAGGAACGCCTTACCATCCTCTCCAAAACCAGTGACCAGAACATAAGAGCCTATTTTCTTTAGACTAGAATGGTGGTAGACCTTGCAAGTCTCCTTATGGAATCTGACCTGCTGATAAATTTGACAAGGCCACAAATGACTGATGGGTATATAAAACAATGGTCTGGGAAGATCTGCTCCAAATTTAAACTTGCAGTGAATAAACTCATGTTTAAATTCATGTAGGGCCTTTTTCCAAACACTATTTTTATATATCCTGTCAACACAACATAAATGCCTATCTTAATCCTTTTCCTAGCTCATGATGCTCTCATTAATTCTTATAAAATTTAAGAAAGAATAAGTGATATCCCATAATTAAAGAGATTGCTTCTGTGAAGACTAATTATGAACTCTGACAGTATCAGCCTTTGCCTAGAAGGAAATGAGTCAACATTTCATTAGTAATCAAGTTCTGCCCATTTTTTAAGAGTGACCCAGAAATTCAAGGCCACGAGTTTTAACAATATGAAACAGAAAATCAGATACCACAAATATTATGTATAAATAGGAGTAAGACAAAAAAATTAAAGCCAAAGAGTTTCCTGAGGTATTTTTCAGGATGACTGAGGTTTCAAGAGGGGCCCAGTAAAATAATTCACCAAGGAGATGTGCCTGGCTTACACAAGAACAGACATTTCAAAATCTTAAAGGGAGAGGCAGTTAAATGGCTATGGTCTAGGCAAAAGAATCATAACCATTGTCAAATGTTTTCCACACAGAATAGGCAGCCCTGGTTTATTCTGGATAATTGAGGGTTTGGATATGTACTATATAATCAGAGGAAACAAGCAGTAAAGGACATGAGCTAATTTGGGCTAACCAAAGATTTGGCTAACAGATGCTTGCTTACTCCGGATCTCTGAAATGGACTAGATAGAGCAGGCCAATGAAATGTTGCACAGAAGAGGTCTAAGGCTAGGATACCTGAATTCTCAACCTGAAGAATGCCCTATGCCGTATGTGAAAACTGACCCCATTCTTCATGTCTGCTTTTCCATCACTCACCTAACTTAATCCATTCTTTTCCTTGCTTCAGAGATTCTTGGATTCCAAATTTCCTTGTAAATGATGTTCACAAGCCTACCTGATTGCTCTGTTCTGGAAGCAGCTAAAAAAAATCAAGTCAAGACTCAAAAGTTCGGGGCGGGGGGTGGGGGGGGAGGTGATTGCTCCCAGCTGCCCTCCCTTCCTGTACCCTGGTCTTCCCCTCCACTCCTCACTCTAGACACTATCTTCAAGCATTCATGCCGACATGTGTTAAAGGGATAATTTTTTAAAATAACTGTTAATGTTTTATTTATTTCTGAGAGAGAGAAACAGCATGAGCGGGGGAGGGTCAGAGAAAGAGGGAGACACAGAATATGAAGCAGGCTCAGGCTCTGAGCTAGCCGTCAGCACAGAGCCTGATGCGGGGCTTGAACCCACGAGCCATGAGATCATGACCTGAGCTGAAGTCGGTGCTTAACCAACTGAGCCACCCAGACGCCCCAAGGGATGATTTTTTAAATCAGTTATCTGTCACTGTGAAGCCAGATGAATCCACATACTGGTTTAGTAAAACCTCACACACAATATAGACAGAAGAGAGCAACCGAGAAGTAGAAAAGTTTTAAATTATGTCATTAAGAACAAAATGATGGGGGTACCTAGTACCTCAGTTGGTTGAGTGTCTGAGTCTTGATTTTGGCTCAGGTCAGGATTTCAGTGTTATAGGATCGAGCCCCACATTAGGCTCTGCGCTAGGCATGGAGCCCACTTAATGTTCATTTGTTCTCACTCCCCCCCCCTTCCTTCCTCTGCTCCTCTCCCCTGCTTATGCGTGCTCTCTCTCTCTCTAAAATAAAGAAATTTTTAGGGGCACCTGGGTAGCTCAGTCAGTTAAGCATCCAACTCTTGATTTCGGCACAGGTCATGATCTCATGGTTTGTTGGTTTGAGCTCTGTGTCAGGCTCTCTGCTGACAGCATGGAGTCTGGTTGGGATCCTCTTTCTCCCTCTCTCTCTGCCTCTTCCCTGCTCGTGCTCGCTCTCGCTCTCTCTCTCTCTCTCTCAAAATTAATAAACTTAAAAAGAATTTCTTTAAATAGCAAAATGATGAATATATTGGTAATGATTATTCCAGGAAACAACAGCCCTTCAGGTCTCCTCAGTTTCTCTATTTCCATCTTTCTACTACCCACCTCCTGGGGTACTGTCAATATTCTCAATTTATAATCTAAGTGATCCACTAAAAATCCTCTGATTTTAACCTTTTGTCCTGTAGTAGTTGCTCCCTTGTCTGAATCTCCATGGTTCCTCTAATCTGTGCTGATACATCGGGCAGTTACAGACTATTGTATTTTACATACCTATGTATGCCTCATCTCCCTAACAAGATGGCAAGGAGTCAGAGGACTGCCACCGTCTTTTATGTGACAGAAATGTAACATTCATTAGCAGACACTCCTGAGATATTTTATACTTGTAAATAAGTCAGAGAGCACAGGCCTCTTGGGCCCTTGGGCTTTTATGTCTGTTCACAATACCTAGTGCTCAATCAGAGTAGCCAGCTCAGTAAATACTCGTTTGATGAAGATTAAACTTTTCTTTGAAGAGTGCTATGAACTGAATGTTTGCATCTGCCCAAAATTCATATAGTGAAATGCTAATCCCCAATATGATGGTTGGGAGGTAGGGCCTTGGCAAGTTATTAGGTGATGAAATCATGAGGGTGGGGTCCTCAAGATGGGATTAGTGCCCACATAAGGGGATGAAGGGACCAGAGCTTTCTCTCCCCACCAACTGAAAATACTGATAGCGAGAAGGTGGTCATCTGCAGACCAGGGAGAAGGTCCTCACAGGGAACACAGTCTGTCAGCACCTTGATCGGAGACATCTCAGCCTCTAGAACTGTCAGAAATAAATGTCTGTTGATTAAGCCACCCAGGCTATGATAGTTTGTTACAGAAGTCTGAGCTGACTGGGACAAAGAGTAAGAATCCTACAGTGCTTTAGTCTTTCTGACTTTCATTATTCAGGATACAGGATTATAGATATAGTAAGTATAGGAGTGGCTTGAACCTATATAGATTCAGTACCCTAAATGCCACTATCCTACATAAATCCAAATCGGGTTATTTTCTCACTACCATCTACCTTCTCCTCATACTTATGTGGAGGAAAAAAAACAGGTATGATGTTCTAGTTGGATGTGTTCACTGCGTAATACCACCTGTCACTGAAATAGTGCCTTATTAGTTTTTGTCTTCACCTTTCTTTCATAAGACCCTTTTCATAAAGATCTAAGTAACAGTTTGCTTAGGAGAGGACCATTTTAAACAGAAGGTAATTGAGATAATATGGGAAAGCTGAAGGCATCAGTATAAAAATCAGTAAGACATTTTTGGACACAGAGGATGACGTGCTAGTAAAGATAACTGACAATAGATAGACAGAATATAAAAAACTCTGGGAAGCCCCAGAGAAACTATAATTTACCTCACATCAAAATGGAAAGTAAAACACAACTAAGACAAATATGAAAACAAAAAACTTGCAAGCCACACATATATATACACACACACATACACACACCAACAGTGTGGGTGGAGGAGACACCAAATTTTATTCCTAGCTACAAGATGTTGAGAAGAACACTTAATGAAAACCTCCTTCACGGCCACACATTCATGTTAGCTTAATGAGGAAAAAAGTATTTGGGAATTTTAGATAATTACATTTTTATCACATTCTGATATCTCCACCACTCTGTATTCAATCTTGCTAGCCTTGATGAAAGATAGCCAAAATTTAAAATGAAGGATTTAATTAAGCTACTCCAGATCCTGGAAGAAAAATATTTCTCATCCCGTTTAGGCATTAAAAAAAGGGGAGAAAAGAATTCCTACATGAAATTAATGGTGCTGACATGCCACAATAGAACAATAAGAAAGGAACTTTACAGAGGATTGTGATCAACTTCGGGACTGTGTTGAAAGAAGCCTAGCTACCCTCACATCCATTCATGCCAGGTTTGTAGGCCAAAATTAGTTGATTTAACTTTGGCAGTTACCCAAGAGAGGCAAAAGAATACATACATAAAGGCAGAGTCTAAGAACCACCTTCTCCTACTTCTTTACCTAACACGAAAGTTTATAAATGTTCCAACATAAAGAATAAAGATCAGTTGAAAAGAGGATGGGAATTGTTGTTCTGTATTATAAGATGCTGATAATCGACTTACTTTATAAAAAATTCCTCAGGGACACCTAATATATTTGTTAAAGGGTTTTTCAAACACACAGTGTTAATAAGAAGAATTGCTTAGGAAGGGTACTGTTAAAGGGTCCAGATCTCAAGTCCTAAATAAGGAAAACCTCCCAGGACATACATCTATACATCTGTAACCAGGACATACATCTATACATCTGTAACTCACTATGCAAATATATAAGGCACTATGCTTAACAACTTGTGACTTTTGGGCTGGCAGCAACATTTATCAGAAGTCATTGAATTTGACCTGTCTCGTTTTCACAGCTACATAAAATCCATCTGGACTTGTTAATTTTCCATTAAGTAAAAGAAGAGAAGTTTCAAGTTTTTAAATTCAGTTTTCTCTACTAAAGAGCATTTTAATAGATAATATCCTCTATCCCCACATTCAGTGCCTTCTTCTCATATTTCATCTGTGGTAATTGCACTGGGCTTTCAAGTCAAAGGCCACTTCTCAGAAAAACAACATTAGCTGGCCCATGCATACTCATAGAGCTACAAGCAGATACCATACTCTAGTATTATGTACAAAAATTCCCAACAAAATCCTGTACTAACAAACCAAATCCAACAATACATTTAAAAAAATAATTTACCATGATCAACTGGGATTTATACCTGATTTGCAAGGGTGGTGCAAAATCCACAAATCAATCAATATGATACATCATATCAATAAGAGAAAGGATAAGAACCACACAATTATTTCATTAGATGCGGAAAAAGCACCTGACAAAGTACAGCATCTATTCATGATAAAAGTCCTTAACTATTCATGGTAAAAGTCCTTAACAAAGTAGGTTTAGAGGGAATGAACTTCAACATCATAATGGCCATCTAAGAAAAAGTCACAGCTCACATCAGCTGTAAGGGAGGAAAACTGAGAGCTTTTCCCCTAAATTCAGTAACAAGACAAGGGTGTCCACTCTCACCACTTTTATTCAACATTGTACTGGAAAGCTGTAGCCACAGCAATGAGACAACAAAAGGAAATAAAAGGCATCCAAACTGGTAAGGAAGAAGTAAAACTTTCACTATATGCAGATGACATGATACTATATATGGAAAACCCAAAAGACGCCACCAAAAAAAACCTGTGAGAACTGATAAACAAATTCAGTAAAGTTGCAGGCTATGAAATCAATGTACAGAAATCTAGTGCATTTTTATACACCAATAATGAACCAGTGGAAAAAGAAATTAAGGAAATAATCCCATTTACAATTGCACCAAAAATAATAAAATACTTAGGAATAAACCTTATCCACAAATCAATCAATATGATACATCATATCAATAAGAGAAAGAGGTGAAAGATCTGTACTCTGCAAACCATAAAACACTCATGAAAAGAAATTGAAGATGACACAAAGAAATGGAAAGACATTCCATGTTCATAGATTGGAAGAGCAAATACTGTTAAAATGTCTATATTACCCAA
This sequence comes from Hyaena hyaena, assembly GCF_003009895.1. NCBI lineage: Eukaryota > Metazoa > Chordata > Mammalia > Carnivora > Hyaenidae > Hyaena > Hyaena hyaena. The sequence continues at coordinate 993,790 of NW_024081169.1, forward strand.
AGCAGTCTACTACACATTTAATGTACTCCCTATCAAAATACCAATAGCATTTTTTTACAGAACTAAAAGAAACAATTCTAAAATTTTTATGGAACCACAAAAGACCCCAAATAGCCAAAGTAATCTTGAAAAGCAAAGCAAAGCTGGAGGCATCAAGGTTCCAGACTTCAAGTTAAATTTCAAAGCTGTAGTCATCAAAACAGTAGGTACTGGTACAGAAAATAGACTATGGATCAATAGGTCAATGGAACAGAACAGAAAGCCCAGAAATGAACCCACAACTATTTGCATCAATTCTGATGTTCTGAATTATTGCATTAAATATTATTTATCTTGGTAACTGGGTTTTCTGCTACCCTCTTTAATTTTATGCCTGAGATGAATCCCTCACTCGCCTTACCCTAGTCTCAGCCCTACGAGTCACTGGCAGTTTCTGTTCTGTTCATTATGGTCAGTCATTTCACAATTCACTTTGCAACAGTCTAGTAAGACTCATTCTGTGCCTCTTTAAGAAGTCCAGGTTAATGAATTGATAATTATTTTATGACTTTCCAAAGAGTGTGAAATAATTTGAGAACTATCGATTACTTGCAACCACTACCACAGACTTCAGCTACTGTTATATGTGGTATATATAAACAGCATACAATAAAGAAGTAACTCTTGAATTAATATCTCTTTAAGCATCACATTTAAAAAATATTACTCTGTGAAAGGTATTTAGTAAGCAAAAGACAGTATTTTTCATTTTATGGTAAAGATAAAAGAACTATAGAAATGTGGCCAGACTTCTGCTAGCATCTGCCAGAAAAACTGTATATATGATGTTCTCCTAAACAGGGCACCCCACTTGAAGGAATCTTCTTGGCAGAACTAGGTTCTGCAGAGAAGAAACAGAAAGTGATTTAACAGTTGATATTTTTCCCAGTGTATCTCTTTGATCTGACATTGCCCTGAACAGCACTGAATGCACTAACAGGTGAGTGAAAAGGGAAAATGTTGAGTCAGCCATGACTTATGAAAATGCCTTTCTAGAACACCACCACAACAGATATCGATAGTGCCTCCTCTACAACAAGCCAGGCTCTGGAAGGTTCCACATATCTCTATTCTCTCCTGACTATATAGAAACATATCAAGAGGACAAAGAAGGCAGTGGCTCTAGTTTTCTTAGATGGCTTTAGGAGGCCTGCAACATTAGCCCTAATCCTGGCAAGGGAAACTGTTAGTTGTTAATGTTTAATGTTTCTTACAGCCAGTAGACCAATTTGAAGTAAATTGTGAAACAAAGTTGTACTTTATAACATTTTATATTTATAATGATTTACTTTAAAATGTAGTTTCTAGTTAGGTATTTTGGCAAAAAGCAGAGATTCTCAAATGCAATCGCCCATCCACTGGTACCTATGTAACTCATGGTGACTTTCCAGTGTTTTATAAACACTGTGCTAGTTACCTCCTAAGTGGTATGTAGAAATTTTTGTAAGAGTCCCTTATCATGATAATTTTTATCATTAAAAATAATGGTAGAATAATTATATCAGATCGACTCTCTTGCTCACAATAATTAGATAGTGTGGACAATGTATTAAAGGCACCAGAGAGTAATCAAAAGTAGGCAGAAACTGGGAGGGATTTGAGTCTCAGAAAAAAAGAAAAGCAAACTATATGAAACCTACCTTTATATAGCCTTTCCCTTGAAGGTATCCCTCAATCCATGCAGCACAAGAGGAACAGAATGCAAGCAGAAAATGGAAGTCTCACTGAGCTGGGGAGTCAAAGGTATTTGGAGCTACCAGAGAAACTAGAATTTGAGGAGAAACCCTGGAAAAGACAGTACCACAGAGTGGGTAGCCATAAGATATGCATACAACTCCACTTAAATCCTGAAACGATTCCTAACTGTGCCTTCACAAGGTACTTAGGAACCCAGAGGAAAGCAAGAGCTGGAAGGCTAGAAGGCGGAACATGGTTCTGGGGAGTCAGAAGTTTGAATCAAGTCCTACTAAATTAGAAAGTTTTGGGAAACACTGGGCTTAGCAAGCACCTCACTTCCCACCGAGCCCCTTGAGGGGTCATACCTTGGGAGCAAGGACCACACCCCAGGACTAAGACTTACACTGTCAGACTAAAGGCAGAACAGATCGGCCAGAGCAAGGCCTAAGACCAAGCCTTCACAGGATCAAGGTGATCTTCCAGTAATGCAACTGCCCGATAAAACAAAACTCACTACTCTCTGGGGAAGACAAACTTTTTTTTTTTTTTTTTTTTTACTTAATTCTTATTTTTTTTTTTTTTTTTTTTTTTT
>NW_024081169.1:997068-1047668 GCF_003009895.1 Hyaena hyaena
GGATGTGTCAAGTAAGAAGTTGCTGCGGTGGAGGTCAAGGAGGTTGTTTCCTGCTTTCTCCTCTAGGGTGTTGATAGTTTCCTGTCTCACGTTCAGGTCCTTTATCCATTTTGAGTTGATTTTTGTGCATGGTGTGAGAAAATGATCTAGTTTCATTTTTCTGCATGTTGCTGGGAAGACAAACTTTTAAATGCATCACTGACAAAGTCTAGTAAACAACAAATACTACTGTAAATGAGAAGTAAAGTGAAATGGTATCCGAAGTCAAGAGAAAGAGCTGTTGATACAAACACACCCAAAGACAATCCAGATGTTAAGAATTGACAGACAAGGACTGCAAATAACTATGATGAATATGCTTTTAAAAGTGCACATTTTGTAAACTTTACAAATCACACCCTTACCCTCCCCCAACATCCTAGTGAACTTGAGTTACCCATGATTTTCAATCAAATGGGGATTTGGAATGATTTATATTTGAAAGCCTGAGACAAACAACCTGAAAGTGATTAATGACAGCCAAACTTAATTATATATTTATACCTCCCAGTAGGACAAGGGAGAGAATAAAATTACTTATTTCTCTGTAGTGAGAGGGCTTTATTAAGATCTGACAATGACTACTTAAGAGCAATAATTGAGTTTTATGCCGGATTACACAGCTTCTCCTTGTTTGGCACCCCAGCGGAATCACAGACTGATAGAGTGCCTAGGCTCCTAACAGTGAGAAAAAAACAGTTGAGCTGTGTACAAAACTAACCTTTAAAAGTACTTATCCTCATCCGTCAATGTGATATTATCAAGGATTTCTATAATTTCTATAAACAACCATTATATTTTAGCTGAATCAGTAGCATTATGCTCTTTAAACAGATGGTCAGATACCTTCTACTTTAAAACATTTTCATTAATTCCCGTCCCCCACCCTCTTGTAAAAAGCATTTGGCTTCAACTTTCTTTTCCTAATCCACTAAGCAATCTCATGAATAAAAAGATAATCATATGCCTTGCATGTCTGATGTAATTTTTATAGAACTTCTAAGTGTTCTAACATCCATTTACCATTTTGGGAAAATAATATTTACTGAACAAGCTAGATTACCTTCCTTCCCCAAGGAAAAAAGCAAAGTTGGTAAAGATACAATGAAAAGTCTGCTAAGTAGTGTTATTTTTTTTAACTTTATTTATTTTGAGACACAGAGAGAGAGAATGCACGAACTGGGGAGGGGCACAGGGAGAGACAGACAGAGACAGAGAGAGAGAATCCCAAACAGGCTCTGCACTGTCAGCGTGGAGCCCAATGCGGGGCTTGAACTCACGAACCATAAGATTATGACCTAAGCTAAAATCAAGAGTCAGTTGACTTAACCAACTGAGATACCCAGGCGTCCCAAATGTTACTTTTGCTTAAAATGCTGCTTAACATTCTGTGGGACTTGCAGAGACGACTGACTTGGCCTCCCTGATACCATTCTTGCTTTTCTTCTGTCCACTTAGGTTGACACGGTCAGTCCTGACGATGCTAGTATGTAGAGAAATACTATCTATCTCCATCTATAATATCTACCAATGTAGAGAAGTACTCTCTTCTTACAAGTTTTCTTGTTCATACTGGTCTCCCAAAAGAACAGCTTCAACCATTTTCTCCCTTACTCTCCCTTCTCAGGGGGCTGGTTTCCCTTACACAGGTTTGGAGGACATCTGAGAGACCTTCCTAGAACTATAACCATAAGCAGCCTAGCCCATCAGCAAATACCAAGCATCCAGGGACAGAACACATGCAGCTCCATTTTTGTCAACCACAAAGTAAGTTCCCTCTTCCCTAGCAGTGCTTCTTCTAGAAACCGGGGGCAACTATGTCATCCCACAAATCTCTTGTCTCCCAAAAGTGACTCTTAGTGTCCTCTCCTGGTAAGTGCTGAGGGACTAGTCTCTCTCCCCCATGTCAGACCACCAATACATAGGCCAACACTTAGAGCCTATTTGAAATTCCCCCTAAGTCGCCAACTTGAATTTCTCCAAATAGAACTAAAGTGCCTCCCAATACCAGTACTACCATCCTGGTGCTGTGTGAAGCAAATAAAATTCTCAGAGGAGAGGACCAGTGCCTTCTTAAATTTAAGACATGGATTTTAAAAATATGTGAATGATGATATCTATTGAGCACCTTTTAGTTCATGAAATACATTGTTAAGCTCTAGCTGCATACCAGGCACTCTATCAGGCAGTAACTATACAAAAATGCATAAGACAGGGACGTTGCAATCTAGTAGGAGAAACGAACACATCCACAAATGATCATAATGTAGCGGGTTAACTGCCACAAGAAAGGTGAATAATAGAACAGAGCAAGTAACTAAGACACCATGTGCCAAAAAGGGGCTGAAGACTTTGGTGACCAGTTCTAAGGTATTAAGTTCCTCCCCTTCATTATCTCTAGTTGTGACACCATTCTGAGAGGAGACTACATCACATTTCTGTTTCTGTTTTTTGTTTTCCACCTAGAAAAACTAGGTGAGTAGCTCATTATCAGTTACATAAAAAATTTCACTTCCAGTATTGTCTTTATTCCAATCCAACCAACCTATGGTTAAACTTTACTGTCATCACGGCTTAAAATATTGTCACTCTGGTGAAGAGCATCTTTCCTGACCTGCAAAAATTCTCTTCTATAACACTGAAGAACTTAGATCATACTGTCAGAATGGACTTGATTCGAACAAATGCCATTATTATATTTGTGGCATTCAATTAAATATCCAGAGAAGAAATAAAAACATGTTGGATAAACTCATTTAAAATGCTTATCAAGCAAGTACTGCTATCAAAGCACAGAACAAAAATACACCCCATAAAAGTGTTAAAGAAAAGTCCTATTATCAAATCTTATTTCCCATTATATAAATAGAAAGAATACATGCTCCTGTCAAAAATTTTCAAATGAGCTAGAAGGAAAAATAGGGTCCATAGGAAACCAAGAGGAGCTATTTACGAGATAATCCCAAAGGCCTCCTCAAATCAACAAAAAGCATAAACTAGGTGAATGAAGAAAAAAGAAAAACTGCTCCTGAGAAAGTAGCCCATACTCCCTAGTCCAATCCTGACTCTCACTCTTTTAAATCCCTGCAGTGGCAGTGTCCACGGTGCCTGCTTCCCGTTCTATCCCTACAGGTGTGGATGCATCTTTCCCACAGCCTCTCTTTCTGAACTGGACTTTTTTACACCAGAAAAAAAAAAGTCTTGCATGGCTGTAATATTCACTTACACTAGCAGAATTAAAGCTAGTGTCTATTGTGGTTTGACTTAAAAACAAGATCATAACTAACTGAGGAGCGATTCTAGGAATGTACCCAATATATATTAACTAGCCACTCACTGAAAAGTCTTTTTCATAATGAAGAAGATAACGATGAGATAATAAGTTCTTGTTAACCATTTATCTGACATCCACATCCTTCCATCCTCACTGCCCACAAAAGTTACATCAGAAAAGTCAGAGAACCAGTAACATTTCACAGAAGTATTAAAAATAGAATTGGTAGGACCAAATCTTATCCAGTGTTCTATTGAGGAAAAATAAAATATATAAAAAGAAAAACAACAGAGAAAAACTTACTTGCAGTACCCTGTACCATTGTGGTAGGTGACACATATTCCTTTATTTACACAGGGCTCATAGCTGTCCCGACACTGCAATGCTAAAAATAAAAACAAATGCACATTAGAAATTAGTCACTAATCATAACCCTCAGACAGCAAAGAAATGTTACCCAATCTAGGTCAACATCCATTCCTATATCCAACCCGATCTGGATTTCCCTTTACAGGTTTTATTTTTTGCTTGCTGTGTTTTGTGTTGTCCTTTGGCTTCTGGAGTCAGAGAAGCATGGAAGCTCATCCTAGGAGTCTCTTCCTATAATAACTGTTTTGTAGTCTTGGGGCGCCTGGGTGGCTTAGTCGGTTAAGCGGCCGACTTTCGCTTAGGTCATGATCTCGCGGTTCGTGGGTTCGAGCCCCGCGTTGGGCTCTGTGCTGACTGCCAGCTCAGAGCCTGGAGCCTGTTTCAGAGTCTGTGACTCCCTCTCTCTCTGACCCTCCCCTGCTCACGCTGTCTCTCTCTCTCCTAGAAATAAATAAAACATTAAAAAAAATTTTTTTTTAAATAACTGTTTTGTAGTCTTGAATGATGCTCTTAATTAATCTGTGCCTCTATCCTCTAAAGATACTAAGAAAATTAAGGCTCTAACACCCATGACATGCCATGAGCACCTTGAAATTTGGATACATAAGGATTCATCAATGAATAGTTAGAAAGATCTGGGTAGATACCAGGTCACCATTATATTAATGAATTACTTAAGACTTCGAGTGAAGTTTTAAAAGAGTAAAACTTTTAATACGTAACAGAAATATCAACAACACTCATTGAACAAACTGTAATCAAGAGCCTAGCATATACAAGACACAATATTAGGATCCAGAGAAAAGGGGGAAATGGAATACATAAAAAATGAATAAAACGTAATCTCTAGCCTTAACGGGCTCACACAAAGATGGGGAATAGGCCACGAATACAGATTATAGAGGAGGCGAGGGGGGGGGTCAAAGTAAGGAAAATGAAAAGTTGATTTTGTACATCCAGATAAAACAATAATTCTCAAATTCATAAATTCCAGTTCTTTTATAAGGCAATGAAAAGGCGCTTCACGACCGCAATCCTTCCCCAAAACAGACTATCAGAAATAAACAGTAATATGGGGTGCCTTGGTGGCTCAGTCAGTTAAGCCTCCGACTTTGGCTCAGGTCATGATCTCACGGTTCATGGGTTCGAGCCCCGTATCGGGCTCTGCTGACTGCCAGCTCAGAGCCTGGAGCCTGTTTCAGATTCTGTGTCTCCCTCTCTCTCTGACCCTCCCCTGCTCACACTGTCACTTTCTCTCTCTCTCTCTCAGAAATAAATAAAACATTAAAAAAAAAAAAAAAGAAACAGTAACAGTAGAAACTTTCACTGATTTCAGCCAGAAGAGAAGGGAGGCTACCAAAGTCTACTACTCACTTGCTGGTTAACTAAATACCTTGATTGTTTAGCTTATAGAGTTGGAATTTTGATCCCCCAAAACCCTTATCAAGAATCCTAATAACAATTGAAAAGGCAAGACAGAAAGCAATCCAGCTAAACAAAAAACAAAACTGAAGTTAGTGAACTTTTCCTGGAAAATTATTAAGATGTCCATTTCCTAGGATGGTTATAAACACTGAAAGCAAACCTGAGAAGTTTCCACCTCTGAGTTCCCTCCAGCCATACCACTCTATGGATAAACTGCTCAGTATCAGAGGCTGTAGGCCTGCCCTGCTTGGGCATCAGAATCAGCCTCTTTTTCGTGGTGAGAACAGGCACAAGCTGCATGGTACAACATCTCCTCCATGAACAATGACTGAGCAAGAGCCCTCGATTTTTCCCAGTACCGTTACCAAGTGATGGAACCATTTGAGGACATGTTTATAGAAATCTCATCCCTTAAAATACGAATACTTCAAAAATAGTTAATAAGCATAGCAGCTAACATACTGCACTTACTAAATATCAGATACTATTTTCAGCATTTACACAGACTAATACAATGTTCCCTACAATCCTATGAAGCAGTTAGTCTCATTATAACAGTTCCACACAAGGGTAAGTCACCTGCCTACCGCCACACCAGTGAGTTAAAGAGACAGAATTTGAACCTAGGGAGTCTAGATCCTACAAGAGAGTTTGTGCTCTTAACTACAGTGATACACTGCTTCCCACTCTGACATTTTTCTTCTCCGGATAGGCAGGATAGGTATTATTACACCCATTTACTAGAAAGTGAAGGCCAAGGAGGTTAGGTGACCTCCACGTGGAGCATCACACCACTAGCCTGTGGCAGTGATGGGCCTGGGACTCAGGTCTCTTAGTGAGTCCAGCCCCATTTCTGTGACAGCTGCTGGAATCATACAGTCTCTAAGCTGCAGCCTGAACAGGCAGATTCAGGAAGAGGCTCATCTTGTCCATATCCCACTTCCCTGTAGGGCTCAAATGCTCCCTCTTCCCACACTGATAAGGCCGATGCTACAACTATAATTAAAACAGTTAATGTCAGGTTATTTCCTCCATACCAAAGTTCTCAAACTGCTTTTTTCATTCTCTTTAGACACTTTTATTAGTTTCAGTGAGAACTTCCTGACTTTTTTCTATTTGCTTTTTTTCTTTAAATAAAAAAGAAACCTGTCAGTAGGAAAGGAATGTCCTGGAGGCGGAGAACGGGCTTAGCTGCAGGCCTGCCTTCCCCCTGCAAGGAGTCCTGGCGCAGGGGAGACCAGAGCAGGGGAGACTGGAGATGTGAAACCCTGCCTCCAGCACTAGCCCGCTGTACGACTGTGAGCACAGCGCAACCTCACGGGGGCTCAATTTCCCTACCTGTAAACTACACTGGCATGGACTAAATGCTTCTGAAGGTCTCCTGCAATCCAACAGTGACACCTCCCTCATTAAAAAAGTATGTGAATGGCATGCCTGGTACCTGCAGAAATCGATGCAGAAGGACATTAAGGACCTAGCCACCCATGACTCAGAAAGCCATGGGTGCAAAAAAATTACAGTCTGTTCCTATTAAGTGTCCTGGCAAATCATTAGTGACAGGTTCGGAGAAATACAAACAACCCAAAGTCAATATGTGGCAATCCATCTAGCAAATAACTTTACAGCCTAGCCTTAGCGAACCAATCAAATCCAATGACCAAAAAGGAGGTGGGCTCACAGGGCTAATAATTAATGCCATTTGGCTAATCTTTAGGATCACACTACCTTGACCCTTTAACATGTACTAAGCCACAGTGCTCAAAGTGTGCATCAGAGTCAACTGGAGGGCCTGCTGGACCCCACCCCCACAGTTTCAGATTGGGGAGATCTAGAGGGGGCCTGGGCATTTGCATTCCTAACAATTCCCCAGTGATGTTGACGTTACAAGTCTGAGGAATCATACTCTGAGAACAAGTAAGGCCACTTTAAGGAATCCTCTAAGACTATATATATAATTAACTGGAAGTCTTAGATAATCTAGACAGTAATATAGTGCCTGAATTGACAAAAGAAAAATAAATTAAAATTTGAGATTCATTACTTTGCTCAGGAGTAGTTTGTAAATGATTAGTGTAATCATGAGCCATTCAAAGAGAGGTTAAAACTTTTATAACTTGAAAAAGTTTCAGTGTGACCAGGAAAGATCTCATTTCAAAATTCAATTTGCTCTTCTTCCAGTGTAAAATATTTAAATTTAACAGTGAAACTGAAAGCACCTTTGTGGGGCACCTGGGTGGCTCAGTTGGTTAAGCCTCCGACTTCAGCTCAGGTAATGATCTCACGGATCGTGGGTTCAAGCCCCGCATCAGGCTCTATGCTGACTGCCAGCTCAGAGCCTGGAGCCTGTTTCAGATTCTGTATCTCCCTCTCTCTCTGACCATCCCCTGCTCACGCTGTCTATCTCTCTCTCTCTCTCAGAAATAAATAAAACATTTTAAAAAATTGAAAAGAAAAAAGAAAGAAAGCACCTTTGTATTTGTAGAGTAAAAAACAAAATGCTCAATCATACCCCATTTACAGCACAGATGCTTAAATGGATGTTTTAGTAGACTCAGAGAAATGAGTCACTCACAAAAAGGGTAACTTTTCCCCAAATTTTCATCTTAAGCCCTGGTGATCATACTGCTGACTGAAATCCATCTCATACACTGCATGTGTGTGTGTATGTGTGTGTGTGTGTGTGTGCGCGCGCGCACGCGCGCGTGCACATTCCTTCCTCCCCCCCAAAAGGGGTAAAAACAAAGAAAAGCAGTAGATTTCAATTTTATCATTCCATCACTTGGCAATGTGACACAAAATCTAGAAATCAATTTCTAATTTCCACACATTTTCTGGGCAATGTATTTGGAGACTAGGCTTCTAATACTGAAAACATACTTACAAAGCATCTACTCTATGAGATGCTGGCCCTAATGTCAGGGATTCCACGGTTAACAGAATAAAGCCCTGTCCCCATGAAAAGAGAAAGATAGATAATAAGTGAATAAATAAATAATGTCATTTCAGACATTGGTAAGTGATAGATTCTGTTGGAAACAGAACCCAGATTTGGGAGACAGAATAACCACAAAGGCTGGATAGGGTGACTAGGAAAGAAAGGCCTTTTTCAGAAGGTATCTTTGAGCCAAGATTTAAATGAACAAGAACCACGAAGTTGTGGGAAAGAATAAGCCCAAACAGAGAAAGGCCGTGAGATGGGCATGAGACAGATATTCCAGGTGCAGGCGGCTAGCAGCTATTCAGCAAGGCAGGGAGGGATAGGAGGCAGGCAGGGGTTAGACTCCAGTTTCCAGTCTAAGTGTGAAGGTAAGTACTGCTTGACTTTAAGCAAGGAAAATGACACCATCAGATTTGTGTTTGAAAACAGTCTTGATTGTAAAATATTCCAGTGAGTGAAGGGTTTTCTTTTTCTTTATTTATATAAACATATTCAAGCCATCCCTTTTTAGAATAGGTTGAAGACATCCATTTTCTTAGCTCCCCAAAAGTGGTAAGAATTTTATTCTAACCTCATCCAATCTCCCAGAAGCCCCACTTGGGTTGGTCCAACACTCTAATCTACATTGGCTTTCAGTTCTACTCAATTCTCAGAACTTACTCTCTGGCTTCAGAAGAACCCGCGGAGGTCTATGCAGTACCTTCACACAATGCCATGGTTCATACTTCTTCCAGGGACTGGCCATTTCTTACTTCTTCCAGTCTAAACCCTCAGGCTCGCTTTCAAGACTGCAGCCCACCTTACCTGCCCAGCACCCTCCCCCACCACAATAAACGCAGTCCCTCCCTGGAGCAGATCACCACTGCCTCAGTTCCAGGCCTCCACCTGCTTCTCAGATTCCTCTGCTGCCACTTCCCTCCACCATCTACATTCTACTCATTCCTCCGAGGCCTAGCCCACCTTCTCTCTCCCTCATAGCTTCTGACTCTTAAGACACTCATAACTCACTCACAGTTTACCCTTAATTCCAGGCTGTCTTCTCTCTCTGCTTTTCCATGTTTAAGTTCCTAGATGATAGAATACATTTCTTCTTCTCTGTTTGAGGCAATAGAGTTAAATGCACCAGCAACTGGTTTGGCTCCTGGCTCCACCATCTACTACCCATCTCTGTATCCTCTTTGTGCTTCAGTTTCTTCACTATAAAATCATCTCTCAGAGCCCTGGTAAGAGTTAACTGAATTAATCATTTAAACAACCTCAAACAGGGGTGTCTGGGTGGCTCAGTCAGTTGAGCAACCGACTTCAGCTCTGGTCATGATCTCACGGTTTGTGGGTTCAAGCCCCGCGTCGGGCTCTGTGCTGACAGCTAGCTCAGAGCCTGGAGCCTGCTTCGGATTCTGTCTCCCTCTCTCTCTGACCCTCCCCTGTTCACATTGCCTCTCTCTCTCTCTCTCTCTCTCTCTCTCTCTCTTCCTCCCTCCCTCCTTCTCTCTCTCTCAAAAATAAATAAAAACATTAAAAAAATTAAACAACCTCATACAATGCCTGATACATAGTAAGAGCTCAAAAAAAACCTAGCTCACATAGTAGGTACTTAAATTCCTGGTAACTAAATGCATGATAAATGGTGCCTTTAGGGAAATGTTATATCAATCAAACCCCAGTTTAAACATATTGGGAAATCTAGAAGAATATAAGAGCCCTAGGCAATTTAGGATGTAATATCATTAGGTGGAATAAATTCTTCCCAGTTGTCATCAATAACAGTCTAGTAAAAGACATACTGAACTACTATAAACAACAACAACAGAGGTCACTGCTTTAAAAGAAGGGAGGGGGTAGCACTCTAGGAATAAGAAGCCACTTGCTAAAGGTACACATTATATATGAGCAAAAAAGTCTTCCAATTTTAATACATTTCTATTAACATTTGTTGAAGAACTCACTATGAGCATGGCCTTTCACTAGGCATTGCATGGAAATCAAACAAAAATTAAACAATTCCTGTCCTCACAGTCCACACAACCTAATGAAGGGAAGTTAGGGGTAGGCGCAAAGAGAATGTGATCTACCCAAATGACTCTAAGATAAATATAAACAAAAGAGAAACTGTTTTGACTATATATCTTTAGCAGACCCTCTTCATATCAATCGCAAGGCCACTCCAAAAAGAGCTGCTAAGAAATACAACCCAAACCCTTGTTGTTTAGCACTGTGTAACTCGGTCCAGATAAGGTTCCAGTATCTACTGAAGTTTATTGGCCCTATTTGTCTATAAATATTGCAAAAAACAGGATAAGCTGTCATCGATTTTAACCAGTTCCAGGGCTTCAGGAATTTGCCCATTTAGGGACTAGCCCAAGGTATCCTGACTTGATGAAATCTTCCTTAAAATTTCGTCCAGGTGTCTGCCTAGGTTTTCCAGGGCTTTTCAGTATCATGCCAGCTACGTATCATTGGGTTAAAAGCCTCCCTTTGTTTTATGGATCTCTAACATGAGTAATTGGGTCTGCACCCCAGCCAGCTGTAATCCGAGCAGCCTTCAATGTGTTTCACTGGTTGCATTAACATGTAATCGCTGTGAACTGGCATTACTTGTTGCTTTGCAGCCTCTTCAAATAAGCCTCTGTTGTCTATCTCACATGGTTTCCTCCATATTCTGCTCCGTTGGTCTGCAGTGTGGTATCTGTTTGTGTTTATATCCAATGCTCAAAAGCCATTTTAATATCTTCAGTGGGTGGGGTTCCTCCAATATGTGAATAGAAGGTAGACAGGGACTTTTTAATTTTCTCTTCAACGTTTATGCAAATTTCGAGCACCAGCATTTGAGAGAGAAGTCCTCTGTGTTTATGCCCTAAGACCTTGGCTACAGCTCACTGCTGCTTCTTCAGACACATGGTGTCTGGAAGAGACTCGGTAAAATGAACAAAGCAAAGTTTTCTAAAATGCCTCCTTGCATTATTACCAAAAGTAGGAGAATTGAGGGCAGACAAAGAGACATCAGGGATTTGCAAAAATTCTCATAGCACCCTGTGATTTCAAACAACAAACTTCCACTAACTTTTTGTTCCATTTTCTGGGATCAAGCCATGAAAAAAAAAAAATCCAAACAAATAGAAGTGCAGAAGCTTCAAATCCCAAGTGGTGCATTTAAATACAAACAAAGTAGAGAAACATCTGTCTTCCTCCTTGAAATTCATCTTGATTAAAAGGCAAATAAATACAACAAGGAAGATACCAGTTTTTATCTTCCTGATAGTGTTACAAGGATTTCTATGTCCTTTACAGATATAATTTAATAGAAAATGTGTTTCCTATTTAAGAGATGCTGATACCAGACCCATAGAGATTAAGGCTTAGGCTAGAGTTCACAGCAAAATATTACTACTTTTCAAAAACAGGTATATCTTGATTTAAGAAAATATAACCAACAAAAACTGAAGTTATAAATTACATAACTGAGCCTGGGTGGCTCAGTCAGTTAATCATCCAATTTCAGCTCAGGTCATGATCTCACATTGTGGGTCGAGCCCCACGTCAGGCTCTGTGCTGACAGCTCAGAGCCTGGAGCCTGCTTCAGACTCTGAGTCTCCCTCTCTCTCCGTCCCTCCCCAACTCATGCTCTGTCTCTGTCTCTCAAAAATGAATATACGTTAAAAAATTTTAATAAATAAATTACATAAGGGTGTTTTTGACATTAGTAATTAGTAATGTAATTTTCATTTTATAAAGATAACCACCCTAATGAATTGATGAATCTAGGATAATCTTTGATTTTAAAAATCCCTATTTTATCTATTTTATACTATTGGATTTACTGCAAAAACCAAAATCCATCAATATTTGCTGTGTTATATTGACATATACTATGCATTGCGTTATTTCCTTTTTTATTTTTGTCTTCTCAAAGACTGCAGAAAAATTTTAATTTATGATTTAAATAAAATGAATAATCATAAAAATATATTTATAAATCAGATGTGGCCAATTTGTTAATAATCACCTGTGCATTCTTTCACTTGGAAAATACTTCACCTCCTTTTCTTCCTTATCCATTTAGCTTACTCCTACCTATATTTCAAATCACAGATAAAAGAATACCTTCCTTAAGCCCTCAGAGACCCTCCAGTCTGATTCAGATGTCCCTCCTCTGTGCTCCCACTACATCCTAGGCCAAGTTTTTTAAAAGTGCTGGCTCACCTGTCTCTCTCCCTCATCTCTCTGCAAATTCCCTAAGACGGTGACCATGACTAGCTCATCCTTGCATGCCCGGGACCTAGCCCAGTGCCAGAACCATAAGCAGGTATGGTTAATACTCATAAGATACTCAATGAACTATCTTTCGCACAAAACCTAGTTACAAAGTCAACAACCAATTTGTGTTTAAAATGTTCTAAGGCTTCAATTTTAATAAGTATAGTGATCCCAAATGTGACTGTGCCTAATAATTCTGATTTCATTTTGTATAAGCAGTAGAAAAGTAAAATGAGAAGGAAATAATGGTTCAAATTTCCTGGCCTTTAACAGGGATGAGAAGTTGAGAAAGTGAAACTACACTTTTATAATCTTCACAAAACTAAAATATATTTGGAAGTTCCTGCCTTAAAATTTACATGAATTAAAGATACATCCTCCCCCACTCTTCCCCATGAATCTATGTGTATTATGGTTAAGAATTGATTTAAGGGGCACCTAGGTGGCTCAGTCAGTTGAGCATCTGACTCTTGGTGTCAGCTCTGGTCATGACCTCACAGGTTCTTGAGTTTGAACCGAGCCCCCAAGTCAGGCTCTGTGCTGACAGTGCAAAGCCTGCTTGGGATTCTATCTTTCTCCCTCTCTGTCCATCTCCCTCCCTCCCAAAATAAATAAACAAAGTTAAAAAAATGAATTAATTTAAATGGGTTGAACAGCAGCCAAAGTAATTTACATTTAAACAGCAAGTGCAGAAAACAGTAATAAATATTTCCAAGTGAATGGCAAGCTAAGATCATATGTTTTCATTACATGGTACCATTTTCCCCAAGAGTAGATTCACTAGTACACATCCACAGAGAAATAAGCACCAATCTGATCCAAAGTAGCCCGGGTGCATTTCTTCAATATGAGCATCTAACCCTTTGGAAAATGACACTGATCAAAATAATTACAGGATTTATATAGCCAAAAGGTTCAGGTTCTCAGTATAATAAAACCCAATGGGGGAAAAGAAGCTCTATCAAATCTAGAAGTTAAATTATTCTATACTATTGACCACTCTATATTTATATATAGTGATATATAGTGGTCAAAAAAGGCCAATCTGAGGTATTATTCCATCATCTTATATCTTCTATTACCTCCTCTATTCTATGATCTATATCTGTTCTGCTATCAGAAACAAATTCAGCCTGTCACCAATTTCCTGTGCTTTTAGTAAATGCTCCCTTTTTAAAGACTTTAAAAGACTATTTTGTTAAGTAAAGCTTCATTTTTTTAAAAGCTATTAATTTTACATAACTGGGTGTTATGTGGAAACCAATTTGACAATAGACTATTTGCTAAAAAATAAATAAATAAATAAAAATTAAAAAAAAAAGTTCTTTAAACTCTTAAAAAAAAAAGCTCTTAATTTTAAATACATGCTTTTAAGTACCCTGGAAAAGAATTTTATAAATATATATAATCTTCTTGCTACCCACCCAAGAGAAACAAAGTGCTCTTTTAGCTTAAATTGTTCACAAAGCTTTTTAAAAGGAGCAATTTCTATTATTTGTTAATTTAGAGGTAGAGAACAAAATTATGTTAAATATAAAAATGGAAAAACCTGAGATTGTTACATTATATAAAATCATGGAGAATTTCCAAAACCGAATGGGGAAAATCCAGAAACAGCCCCACATTTCTTCATGGGTATCCCTTCCACAGCCTTTTTAAAAAACTTTGGGTGTAGCAGTGAAGGTACTCCCAAGAATCAAGTCACCAGAACACCATAAACCATCACCGTGTGACAAAGTCTGAGTTCAGCATAAAGCACTACGACATGTGAAGCAAACTGTTTTGAAGCCAGGGCCTGCAGATCATGAGAGACTCTTGAATGCTGACAAAAACTGAGGACTGATGGATGTGGGGGGGGGGGAGGGAAGGATGGGCACGGAGAGGGGCACTTGTGGGGATAAGCACTGGGTGTTACATGGAAACCAACTTGACAATAAACTATTTGTGTAAAAAAAAAAAAAAAAAAAAAGCTAAGATCGCACCACTTGGTTATTTCTACGTGATTATCTGGGTGACGGAGGTTCCACATCTTCATCCAAAACCGAACACTACTCACCTGTGGACAATATTCAACTCAAAACTCCTGCACATATCACCAAGAACTCTCTAAACCCAAGAGCTCAAAAGGTCCTACCCAGAATATTCCAGATAAGCACAGAAACCAGCATGGTGAGGAAAATGTCTAAATCTGGAGCTGGTAAATGTATATCGTTCCCATTTCCAGGGAAGATGTCTGGGACAACAACCTTGGAATAGAGGAAGGCAGACACTAGGAAAATATCAAATCTTTGTTGACTACTGAGGGGAAAAAAATGTAATATAGCACCATAGTTTATTTTTTATTTAGTTTTATTTTCAATTGCTCCTTTCTTTTCACTTGTTTCTTCAAACACAGATGAATGTCAACTCACATCAATGTAACTTGGGCCCCAGGTCGACAGAAAAAAAGTAACAATAATGTACACTTAAAGATATCTGAAGAGCTGATAATTTCATTGTTCAATCAAGCCCTCTTTAAATTCCTTCTCTTCCGACACACAACTGCTCATATTCTTTCTTTACTGTGAGTATAAGTAAGAATTTATCTCTAAGACTACTTAGGTATCTATGGAGTTATTGCGGTCATGTTAATAAAAACAGCCCAGCACACGGACAGCCACAATCAGGTGTACAAATGGTCATGGCCATTCTTGTTCATCCAGTTGTCGCTGTGGGTGCCCAAAGAAAGGCAGTAAACACAGAAAATGTTGTCTACATTAAATGATCATATCAGAACTTGAGATTTCCATGTTTGTTTTTAAAAAAGGAAGGAAACCTAGATTTCTCCATTTGCAGCAACACTTGATTTGGCACACCCGAAATTTATGTTGCCTTCATGAAGCTTTTCTTAGTTCTAGAGAGGCAAAGAAACTTCTCTTGTTTTCAGCTTTAGTCAGAGTTCTCAGGAGAGCTACAATATATTACATTAAAATTGGGGGGGGGGGGAAAATTGTACAAGGGGTGTTGGCTTTCTGGAACCCAGTCTTCCTCAACTCTTATAAATGAATCATAAATTCCTAGAGGAATTAAAAAAAAAAAAAAAAGCAGATTCCCTAACCTGCAACCCATTCCATTTACTTTGCTGCCATTCCTCCTGCCAGGCAGCCCAAGGGCGTTCCAGCAAAAGACGGATTTTGGACTGAACAATATCTACACCATGTCTGTTCTACCTAGCTTCAACCCATATATGATGTTAAGCATATGCTGAATGTTTGAAAAATGTTTTCAAAGCCAAAGTGTTGAGGGAATAGGCCAGTTTTCTATCTCCTTCCAAGAGAACATAAACAAGTCCCTAATTTCCCACAAAAGAAGACAAAAATAAAATCTGCAAAATGATAGTTTATTCTAGCTTTCTAAGGTCAGGAAGACCTGGCAGAGAAGATATTTTCATCTCTTTTGTTTATCTCTCTTAAAATAATCTCCTTAGTAAAAATTCATTCCACTTCGGGGACATGGGAGTGATATTCATGTAGAACAAGAGGGATTTAGAAAGGGAGTTTTACCAGTTACACCACTCCAGGCCCAGTGGGAATGTCCTTCCCACCATCACCTCATCACATTAACAGGATTAAGTCCTTTGGAAAACCGGTATTAGAGCAAGTAACCTGTATTAGAGCAAGTAACCCTGAGTTCAAGGAAAAGCACAAAGGATTTAAGCAAATGTGGTTATTAGTGTAGTGTTGGTGATTAAATAACATTTCTCCTCCTCCCTACCAAAGCACACATTACCTCATCGAGAATAGCATTATAATCACTTTGACTATAAGCCTAAATATCAATTACCATAGAGAGTTTCAAATACTTTATATTAAAAATGTCAAGTGAATCAAGTATCCTCCATCTCATGTGATACAGTTTTTTAATTAAGTAGAAAAGTTCATAAATCTGCACAGAAGTAGGCTTCTATATGTGCCCTTCCAACTCCACAGAAAGTAACCTACAATACAATACAATATCTTACCCTCAAGGAGTAACTCTAATGATGTGAATTTCAGAAAAGTAGTCAGTCATAGCCTAAGTTAGTTGGCTGGCCAGTGTCCTTCCAGTTAAATGAGAGTAACGAGCATCTGCTCTCCCTACAGATGGAGTGGTACTGACTTGGCAACATGCATTTAGGATTAATGTCTCAGCGTCTACTGGGCAGGGATTTTTTAGCTGGCTTCCATCTATGTGCCCTCACCCAAACCTACAAGTATTCTAAGACTAATGTGAACACTGGCCAAACAAATCAGACAGTCAGCTCCCAACTCTCAGTCCTGCTAAATAAGACAATGCTACAATAAAAATACCATAGTTTCAAAACATTTTCATACAAATGACCTCATCTGATCCCTACAACAACCCTGTTAAGGCATGCAAATTGGTTATAGCTCCATTTACAGAAGAGGAAACTGCAACTCAAAGAAATAAGGAACTTGCCCAAAGTCATTCAAGTCAAGATGACCAAACCGGCACCAGAACAGTCTTTTATCTACCAGTCCAACGTCCTTCCACTCACTACATCTGTTAAGACGCAGTCAGAAGAACCTATCTACCCAAACCTGCAAACCTCTATAATAGAACATTCGCATGTAGATAAACACCCACATACCAGTTATGTACATAAAAACATTCATGCCAAAGACCGGCTAATGACTATAGGCTTATCAAAAATAAAACTAAGACTAAGTTAAGTTCCTAGGGTAAGAGGGGCCACGGATGCTGCATTTCAGAATGACTTCACATGCACATGCCCTAACAAGGACGGACATACATTCATTTGTATCACTCCTACCTCCACAACATAAGAATCCCAGTTTGGAAAACTTGTCAACTCTAGATTTCAATACACTGCTTTGTATTATTTCTCAAGAAAAAGACAAGAACAAACTACCCTATGAGGTAAAAGAATGGGTGAAATTGTACAGAGGTCTTCCTTTGTAAAATTAGTACATACCACCTTTTCTCAAGCACAGAGTAGCATCAAGAAGCAAAATGAAATTATGGAACCAGATCATAAGAATGATCACATCTTATATGTTGACAATATTTTACTCTTTTTTTTTAAAAAAAATTTTTTTTTTAATGTTTTATTGATTTCTAGGAGAGAGAGAGAGAGAGAGACAGCATGAGCAGGGGAGGGTCAGAGAGAGAGGGAGTCACAGACTAAAAAAAAGACTCCAGGCTCTGAGCTGGCAGTCAGCACAGAGCCCAACGCGGGGCTCGAACCCACGAACCGCGAGATCATGACCCAAGCGAAAGTCGGACGCTTAACCGACTAAGCCACCCTGGCGCCCCGACAATATTTTACTCTTAAGAAGGGTGTGACTCTATCAAAAGCAGGCGACCCATCTCTTTTGATCAAGCTACCCATAATTCAGTTTATCGGAAATAAACCCCTCCAGAGAACACATCTGCAGTTACGTAAGTGAAAACTGAACCTTTAAACAGAAAAAGTGTGGCCTGCTAGTCAGAGAAGGCACATAATAACTCATGTGGCAAACAAGAATGCCAAAAGAGACACAATATTTTCTTCATCTGGTCTGCAATTCTCCAATTAAAGGAACCAACTGAGAGGGGGGAAAAAAGACAAAATTTACCTTCCCAAACCAAGGAATAAACTATGCAGGCACATACCCTTAATCATACTGGATCCCATTTGAGGAAACGTTAAACAGCTCGTGGCACTATTTTTCCACAAGTCTCAAAACACTGGACTCTTGTCTTCTAAAGTCAAAAGGATAAATTTCATCATTACAGGTTGGTATAATGTTCCACAAAATACCACCCTACTGCATGTCCACACCACTAAAAAACTTAGAAAAATAATGACACATTAAAACAGATTACTTTTCTGTTTTTCTTATGACTTCTTTTTAAAGGATATCTGACACCATATATCAACTCTGATCCACGAACTGATAAATTCAAAACTAAACTTTAAAATGCAATTGGTCTACAATGGATAATACACTTTCCACAAATAAATACTCCATCAAAATTCAGAAAATCTGATGATACAATCTAAAGAGGAAATGGATTTTTGAAAAGTATCAGGGAAAAAGAAAACTAGCTATAATTGAAAAAGAAATGGGCAATTTCTTTTTTTGCATGTAAGCCTCACTTCTGAAACAAGAGTTGTCTTTGCTCAGCTGGAGGAAAACCACAAGAGCTGGAATAACTCACTTAATGTACTGTCCCTCCTTATGTTAAAATGACACTGTTGACTCACCCTCAATAGGACATGTGCTCAGTTTAACTCGTTTTTCCAGTAACAGTAATGAAATGAGCTGCTCTAATATTGAAATGATTTGCATTCTTATGACTAAAAAAATATATATGTGGAAACACGTACAAATACAGAATACATGTCCCTGAGTTTGTCTGACTCTGCTGTGTAGCCAAAGTGAGTTGTATCCCTCTCTCTAATTTGCTCTCCAGTCCCTCCATAAATGATGACCAGTGCTACTCCTTTTCACTTCATTACAAAAATGGAATTTTCTTCTAATTACCAAAGTAATCTTTCACGGCATTTACTCAGTATATCTTTATCTCAGCTAATCCCCACAGTCCTGGGCTTCCAAACTCTGAAATGAAATGAAAAAATTCATTTCCTTTACTTCTGATTACAAGCTTTGTTCAACTTTGGGGGATACTGCAGAAGGCCTACAACACACCAACAACCCTTGTGTGGTACCAACAACATTCACCAGCACTCCATAGCAAAGTACAGCATATCGTCCATTGTATTCCTGTCATTTCTAATTTGCTCTCCAGTTAAGACTGAAGGAATTTTTTTTTAAATCAGCAAACATTAACAAGCCCTAATGTGGATTATGAGGTTAATCACTAGAATGGTGGGGAGAGAAGTCTTAAAGACATCAAACAAAGTTTTACACCAACACAGACCAAGAAAGGGACAGTTGAGGAGTACCTGGCTGGCTCAGTCCATGGAGCGTGAGACTCTTGATCCCAAGGTCCTGAGTTCTAGCCCCAGGCTGAGGGTATGGTTTACTGTAAAATAAATTTTTTTAATGGAAAAAAAAAGGGGGGGGGTGTTCATTGTTTCCTTAAATCAAAACCACGATATTTTCTCAAAAAGGATTCAACTTAATTCACATACATCCTCCATTCTTACATAACCAACTCTGGAAAGATCATTTTTTCATTCAACTTACATTCAAAAACTATTTTGCGGAGGGACATTACAAATATTGGGAGTAAGAGGTGCCTGTATGGCTCACTTGGTTAAGCATCCAACTCTTGACTTTGATTCAGGTCATGATCTCATGGTTCATGAGACTGAGCCCCACACCAGGTTCCATGCTATCAGTACAGAACCTGCTTGGAATTCTCTCTCCCCCCACCCCCCCACCCATGCTTGCTCACTCGCTCGCTCTCTCAAAATAAATAAATAAACTTTTAAAAAAAGAAATATTGGGAGTAAAAAATAATATGCTTAATGAAAGAATAGCTTTAAAAAATTTTTTTTAATGTTTTATTTATTTCTGAGAGAGAAAGACAGCGTGAGCAGGGGAGGGTCAGAGAAAGAGGGAGATACAGAATCCAAAATGGGCTTCAGGCCCTGAGCTAGCTGTCAGCACAGAGCCCAACGCGGGGCTCAAACCCACAAACCGGGAGATCATGACCTGAGCAGAAGATGGATGCTCAACCGACTGAGCCACCCAGTTGCCCCTAAAAGAACCAGTAGCTTTGACATTAAACTCTTCAGTGTTCATTCTGGACCAGTAGTCTGCAAAATGAGATGTGTGTATCCCAGAAGTGGAGGGGTACAAAGCCACCCCTGGGGGCACCAGAGGCACTTTAAAACCATATACACATTTACAGTCTAAAAACTATATAATTAAGCTTTACAAAGAGTTAACATATGTATGTATGGGTGAATAGTTGTACATGTATATAATTTGAAAATATTTATTTACCTACTTGGAGGAGAGGGTCCATGCTAAAACAAGAGTTTTTCTTGGGTCATAAATTCTATTACAAGTTTGGAGGTTGCTGTTTTACTCCTGTGTTTCACAAACTAGGACACACACACCCAAGTGAGTACACAGCATGTAAGGGAAAATGCAAAGATAAACCTGGTACATTTTCCTGGTGCCTCTATTTCATTTAGTCTAGGGTAAGTGACGGTCACTCTTTTCTGTAATGAGAGGCTTTGGCAGAGAACTCTGATGAACACATAGTAGAATGAAAGGGGCCAGAGATTGATAACCTAGGTACTCTGCCGGCTCTCTATCATCCAGCCATCTGACTGAAGGCCAATCACCTCACTCCTCCAGGGCTTTTTAGGCTCCTTCTCACTTGTATTTTTTGATTCACAAGCTAAGGTTTTCATCCTATCCTTACCTACTTCTTCATGTCATTCTTCTAACTAGACTGCATTACCCTCTCCTCCCCATCAATCTCCATCCCTGCCTCCCTCCCCGATGAGGCCTTGACTCTGCATTTCCTCTGCTTCCATGGACCATTGATATGACGCTAAAAGGCACTTGCTGGAAGGGTTTGTAAGCATCCTCAAGTTATTTCCAAGTGGCTTCCATTACTCCTAGACAGACTGTAAGTCCCTTGGTATAAAATGCTGGAGCAGCGTCCTGTAGGAGGACCAACCATAGATCACCACCTGATCGTGCTGACAATCCACAGCCCTGCCCCTGATGCAAATCAGCAATGTACTGATTTAGGGGGGAAAGTGTTAGGAACCTAAATTATCCACATAATGAAGGCGTTTGGTGAAAGAAGAGAGGAGAGGAGAGGAGAGGAGAGGAGAGGAGAGGAGAGGAGAGGAGAGG
This sequence comes from Hyaena hyaena, assembly GCF_003009895.1. Taxonomy (NCBI): domain Eukaryota; kingdom Metazoa; phylum Chordata; class Mammalia; order Carnivora; family Hyaenidae; genus Hyaena; species Hyaena hyaena. Next base: position 1,018,199 of record NW_024081169.1, read on the forward strand.
AGAGGAGAGGAGAGGAGAAGAGAAAGCTGAAACCATGCCTAGGCAAGCTAGGCTATGAGGAAAATAACTCTGAACTCGACAAGAACAAAATGAGGAACTAGGGACAGCACAGAGAAGTGTTAACTCATGCTGGTAGGATGCCCCCTCTCACTCCAAACCACCGAGTTCAAGGCCCAGCCATGGCTACCCTGTCAAAATAATCTGTAATCACACAAGGCAATGTATGAAACTTGCTTAGAGCCTGGCACTGTTAGTTAATATCATTATCGTCATTCCATCAAATACACGAGAACCAACAGGAGAAATGCTACATCTTCATCTGCAGGCTTTGGGGATTTCATGGCATAATTTTCACCTACCCAGAACAGAAGGACATTCAACTTCCCTTTTCAGGTTTTGTCAACATCTCCAAAGGTTCCATGGCATATTTCCATCACGTGAAAAGATAAGACTCAATTCCCAGGCAATAGAGTGCGCTTTTAAGGAAGCAGCATGATGTGGGAAAGGAAGCAGTGGACCAGGGGTGAAAAACTCAGACATCTGGTCCTTGTACTGCCACTGACTATTCTGTGCTCTTGAAAACTTACTTACTTTTCTAAGGCTTAAATTTTTTAATCTCTTTTTTAAAAATGATGATTAGATGACCTATGGTCCCACAGCCAATGAGGCAACAGTTTGCAAACATTTTTTTTTATTGTGACCTACAGTAAGAAATATATTTTAAGTCAGAACTCAACATTCACACATATACATACATAGAAAAAAAATTTTCAAGAAACAATGCTTATCCCATGTGGTATTTTCTATTCAGTTCCAATTTCCCCCCAAAAGTACTGTTTGAAACCAACCAAATTGGTTTCATGCCCCAGTAGTGGTCATAATGTACAGTTTAAAAACCTTGGACTAGAGCATGGAAGCAAAGTATGCCCCTTCAATAACACAGACATAGCTCCACCCAGCTGTCTCATCTTGGGTAAGTTACCAGCCCTTTCAAAATTCATCTTTGAGATCAAGATGAAAACACCAGGGTTGTTATAACATGGGATAATAAAGGTAAAGCACTTAGCTGCATTATTTCTGACACAGAACAAACACTCAATAAAAAATTGTGATGAGGGGCACCGGGGTGGCTCAGTTGGTTAAGCGTCCGACTTCCGCTCAGGTCATGATCTCAAAGTTTGTGAGTTTGAGCCCCATATCAGGCTCTGTGCTGATGGCTCAGAGCCTGGAGCCTGCTCCAGATTCTGTGTCTCCCTCTCTCTCTGTTCAGAGCTCATGCTCTCTCTCAAAAATAAACATTAAAAAAAAATTTAAGTTATGGTGATGATTAATAATATCAGTGCCATTATTATGAAACTCAAATACTCCAAAGGAAAGTACAGGAAAAGGAACAGGCTCACCTCCAAGCATCAATAAGCAGCAAAACTGATATCAAGTTAATCCCAGCCTATGCTTATTAAACTTCCACACACAAAGGGATTTTTGTGTGCTTTCTTTACAGTATCCCCTAACAACTATAACAGTGGCTGGCACATAGTGGACACTCACATACTTGTTGGATGAATTAACTAATACATCTGGACGCTCACCTCTGTGCACTGGAAACACAGTGAAAAGATCCCAGCCTGCATTGCTCCCTCTCCCCCCAAACTCAAGCACCTGATGTGATGCTGCTTTAAGCCAATGGTTCTCAAAGTGTAATTTCCAAAACAGCAGCAGCATCTGGGAACTTGTCAGAAATGCAAATAATGAGGTCCTACTCCAGGCCTCCAGAATCAGAAACTCAAGGGGTGGGCCCTGGGCCCAGCAATCTGTGTTCCAATAAGCCCTCCAAACTTGATGCACATTCAAGTTTCAAAACCACTATTCCAAACTGTGATGACTTGAAACCTTATAGCAATCCCAGGGAGCTGTATGTACAACCAAAGGGACTCCTGCAAAGGTCATTAGTCATAGGAACTAGTTACTCATCTAGTTCAACCAAGACTCTTTAGAGCCAGCTACAACCTCCAAGGAAGTTCCCAAGAATGGCTTCGTCTCAGCTCACCACTACAGCCTAAAGTGGACAAAACAAAACAAAAACAAAAACCCTTTGAAACAACTACTCTAAGTTCTGTACAAGGCCTAACTCTTAGAAGGAATACAAAACCTTTTTTTTTTTTTTTGAGAGAGGGAGAGGGAGAGGGAGAGGGAGAGGGAGAGGGAGAGGGAGAGGGAGAGAGAGAGAGAGAGAGAGAGAGAGAGAGAAAGCACCCCAAGCAGGCTCCACACCCAGTGTGGAGCCCAATATGGAGCGCAATCTCACCTGTAAGACTGTGACCTGAGCCAAAATCAAGAGTCAGATACTTAACTGACTGAGCCACCCAGGTGCCCCACAAAACCTATTTCTTAAGCGGCCTCTTAGCTAAATACATTCCTTGGGCTCACACTGTCCCATATCCACACTTCTGCACCACAGGCTCAAGATGCTTTCTGAAAATCTACATTTGCTCTCAAAAGGTAAGCTAGGTCTCACAGCCGGTCTCCACACAGCAACCTTGGCACTGAAATTGAATGGCATTGCAATTTTACCCACCTTGCATTTGACCACTTGCCAAAATCAATGATAACCAGTTAAGCATCCATTTTGTACACACACACATGCTTCAGAAAGAAGATAATCAAATATTAAAACTCCAAAATTAAAGTTTATAATATGTTAATAAATCAAACAACACATCTGTATCACTAGATTGAGTCTGTTCCTTCAGAGAGTCATAGGAAAACTCACTAATTTCTATAAAACCTCAATTTTCCAAAAGCCACCTTAGTCAGAAGCCCTACAGAGTATCAGACTCTAGTTAGAAACAATAAGATTTAGAGATAACCAGTGATTTTTATCAAAAAGCAGGAAAATATACCTATTTTCTTTCCATTCTGAAAGGACTGCTAACATACCTTCCAAAGGCAAGCAAGTACCTTTAAAAACAGGAAGATTCCATATTTCTGCCAATAAAGTAATGGTCCAGTGAGACTCCAAGGAACAGAAAGAAGACATAGCTTTGGTTCTCCAGCCAGCCCTGGTACTTGACGGTGTGACTACCGATCAGGTCTCAGAGAGGGTCGCTGATGCAGCCTCCAGAAATGAACACATGGTCTTATAAAAGGTATGATGCGCTTGAAAGTGCTTTGCAAACTATTAGATATTATCTTCTCAACATGCAAATTTATTCCTGTGAACCGATTCCTTCCCTCCCACTCAGTCACCAAAATGATTTATATTAGAAAGTGCTCATAAGTGGTTGATAGCAGCTGTAACAAAAAATGTAAACTAGAAAAGATACTGAACACTTCTGTACACATAAAGGGGCCTGAAGCCAGAGACATGAAGGCTTTCAAATGCAAAGAAATGAGTTAGAAAAATGACCCATCATACATTGGCCTTTAATGGTTTGAGCAAAAATGAGAGCTAGAAAGCCATGCTATTTAAGAAGGAAAATGAATGACAAATAAGAAATAACATGAGATGTTTCAAAACCTCACAAAAGGATATATTTAAAGATAAGTCTGGGAACAAAGAGTTAGGGAGGGCTGTGTTCTTGTCAGGTTTGATTTACCCTTTGCTATGGGTACACTGTCTTTTCATGTGGCCCCAAAGAAATAGTTGAGCCATTATTGTTGTTGATAATGACGAGCAGATGCTGATGGGATGATTGCACATCTACAGTTCTCAGACTCAGGTCTTGTGTAACTGGGTGTGTCGATCTATGTCACTCCACAGATGGTTATTAAACTAGTTACAACTTCCCTAAATCTTTTCACTAGACCTGAGCAACATTTGGATAGCTACTCCTTGCCAACTGGGAATAGGCACTATTGTAAAAAAGAAAAAAAAAATTATAAACAGTTCTAAGGTCTATTCCTCCTCCTGAAAGACACACACACATGCATACTTGCACATGCACACACACACACACAAAGTAGGGATGTCTGTTTAATTCAAATTCCAAGCTATCAAATTTGAAATTTAACACTTTACCAAAACCATGAATATTCTTTTACTGCAGTGAATGTTATAAGTCCATTAATTTCAACCTGTCATCAAGAAAAACTGTAACCAATTCCCAATTTTCAATGAACAAAGTATATGCATTTTGGATAAGCTATGTACCTCAGAGGCAACACTGCTATAGTGCTATCAAAGCTCTCCGCAGGACGATGGAGGATGGGGAATCCCAGGTCTCAGGATATACAACTGCCAAATTCTTCCTCATGAGAAAGACACACGGCCCTGAAGTGGCTACATGACAGTGGCCTTCGCTGAGGAAGCTCTCAGCTGACCACAGGGCATGGCCAAAGCTGGACTGCTAAAAGGGTCAAAGTGGTCCACTTGACATCTGCTTGATACAAAGGTGTCAAACCAGTTGGCCATTTGGTGGAAAGCTTTCCTACACTGTACACCTGAAGGAATATTTGGTGAGACGGTTCCCTTCAATAAAAAGTGCAACTTGTGAGATGCATTCTGTGGAAAGGCAAGCATACTTTCATGTACTAAGAGACGTAAACAGGCAGAGACTCATATAAATTGCTAATAATTTAGCTTAGATTAATAAGCTAAACTGAAGTGCCATATGAGAGTTTGATCATTTTTCTCTTTCCCTATGAACATTTGGCAGGCTTAGAATGTTAGCCATCATGCATTTTGTTCCCTGAAATATATCAGTTACACTTCCCACAGAAACTAACTACGCATTTCCTCATGGGTGTACGTGTAAAACTACCATAACAAAACATTCTCTATTTCCTCATTTTGATTAAAAGGAAAGAAGAAATGCTAAGATGCGCTTACATAAGTGACGGTGCAATATTGACACGCCTATCTATATTCACGATTTATATTCTATTAAGCTAAGGAGGGAACTAACTGCCCAGAGCTATGGAATAAAATTACATTAAGGAGAAGCCCAGGCTGTTTGCTCTTGAGAGATCTTAGGGAAACTTTAAGGAACAGGAAAGTCACTTCAGGCCACTCAGGAAGAGCTAAGGCTTGAGACATTAAAAACAGCTGAGGAAAACTACTGAGAAACAGACATGAGAGCACAGAAATGCATGTAAATGAACATGACATTATGGACCCACCGGCAGGACATATGGCAGTTGTGACAGGCTCAGCTGAATCAGCCGCACTCTGCTGCCTATTTCACTTTGGATCAATATCCTGTGTGGGTAACAGCAACAACTGGTGACTGCAGGCGCAGAATAGCTTGAAGAAAAGCTAACTGATCCATCTGGGGAAAGAATTATCAACTTCTGCTTCATCGTGTCATGCTCTGACACATCTCATCAAACAGAAAGGAAGAGAATTGTTTCCTATCTTGGGGAACAGAATTCAGATTGAGCTACATTGTGCAGGAAGCTCTGTGGTATAATGAAATAAGAACTGCCCTAGAAATCAGAACCTGGGTTCTAATCCTGGCTTTGCCATGTGATCTACACTCACCATGTGATCTAGAGGAATTCCTTTGAGCTGTGTGAGGCTTATCATTCTCATCTGTAAAACTAAAATAATACCATCAGGCTTCCCTCCTTAGAATAGTTCATTTATGGCTTAAGTGAGATCATGTTTATAAACTATAGGGGTGCCTGGGGGGGCTCAGTCGGTTAAGCGTTGACTTAGGCTCAGGTCATGATATCACAGTTGGTGGGCTCCAGCCCTGCTTTGGGCTCTGTGCTGACAGCTAAGAGCCTGGAGCCTGCTTCAGATTCTGTGTCTCCCTCTCTCTCTGACCCTCCCCTGCTTGCACTCTGTCTCTCTCCCTCTCAAAAATAAACATTAAAACATAATTAAAAAGTAATTTTAAACAAAGATAAAACTGACTATAAACCAGAAAGCACTATTTAATGTAAAACTCCCAATCCAAACTTCTGTGAAATAGGAAATCCTCACCATCTAGCCCAGAAATGACAAACTATGACATGATTCAAATGGGCTCACATACACCTACCTATGTTATGAGGCCAGCCTAAATGGGAATGGGATGTGTGTTGGACTGGTGTAACCAACTTCAACACTTTTTTAAATCTCCCCACTGCTCTCCCAATGTCTCAACAATGCCCAGGAATTATAAGAGCGATAATCTCCTCAAACTCTCCCAACCTTCTCTGGCACAGAAATCCAACACAGGCCACTTCACATGCCTGATTAGATAAGCTTTCCCAATGCTGAAAATCAACTGCTTCTAACATTTCAAACCTGATTTCCATTAAGACTCTGGGGTGACTGATGGGAATAAGCCAACCAAGTAGATCCTCCTTAGTAAAAGAGTTCTCCAGCTTTAATTTGAAATACTAAATTATTTTTTTCTATGAATCAATTGCTTCTGAGGTGATGGATACAAGATGCTGCAAACTCGAGTAGACAAAAGGTTAGAAAGGCTTTTAATTCATGCACAGTTAATTTACAAATCTGAAATTACTGGACAGTAGTGATTTCAGTCTGCTCTTTAGGTGATCCATAATCTTGCCCTGGCAATGGGACAGAGTCTACAGGGAATCCTTGAAAGAAACTGAAATAAGAAGGGCCAGGGACAAGTATGCCCAGATCCTATCTTCCAAAGCAGGGAATTACCACCTGGTTAATGAAGTTTACACTTTGGGCCCCTCACACCTGAGTGCCTATTCTGTGCCTAGAACCATGCGATTAAATGTGTTGTTTTTAATATCTGCAAATAATCCTGCAATTTAGGTATTACTATTATTCTCACTACATAAATAAGGGAACTGAGACTTAGAGAAGTTAGGTGGCTGACCCAATATTCTTAACTAAGAATCAGAGCCAGGTCTAGCTGGTTCCCAAAACTTACCAGCTGTGCTAAAGCAAAAACTCACAGTGTAGTGGGAAAGGGTATCTAAAGTCATTTCAAGAGATAATTAAAAATAAACAATCAAGCTATACTGTCATTTATCTCTTCCATTATCCTTACTATCCCAGGGCATTCTATGCTCTCCTTCACCATTCAAGTGGCAGCGAACGCAACTAAACCTTAACGAGAAAGTCCAGTATGTTTGAAAGGACCCACGTGTGTGAGCATGCATGTGTAGGGCTGTGTTTTAAAACAAGACAGGATTATCTGGGATTATCTGCTGATGTCAAACACATTCTCTTATCTATTGGTATAAATGACTATTGATTTTCAGTAACAAAGGAAATAGTAATAAGGAAAAAATTCACAGAAAAGAAAACCTGTGTGCTTTCTCTACAATGACATGTGCAGAAATGCTGTGCACAGTTCATTTCAAACTTCCCAGAACAAGATAGGTTAGTACTGGGTAGTTTCAGCAGTTGGCTCTGACCATTGTTCATACGCTGAGGCATTCCAATCATTTTACATGGTTTCTTACATCCCTATCAAAATTAAATAAGAATACACGTGCATGTGTACAGTCAAGAAAAAGCTTTCTGTAACTAAAAAGGCTGCCACAAATATAATTCTGGATGGCCATTTTCAATCTTTCAAAATGATTTTTATCAAGAAAAAAAAGCTACCCATTCATCCCTGATCTAATCTACTAAAGAATTTCTTTTAGGATCAAGATATAAAAGGGAAAGAAATGCTAAAAACTTTCGTTGGATTACAACAAACATAAATCCGTTCTTTCCACTTAAGAAAAAAAAGATTTAGGATGGACTGCAAATCCTCAAACTGCAATTCTGAAGTATAAGTAATTCCCATATTATGCAGATGTTCATTCAGAGGTAAGATGTTAAGAATGGTAAAACTTAAGTCATTTTAGTACACAAAATATCATTAAATTCAAAGTTACATTACCTGTGGGACAACAGGATTCCACCAAATAAACGGCATTACTTACAGTGGGCTATGTGTGTGAGCTCTGGAGCTGGACAAGAAGGGTACCAATTGCTGGCCTACACCAATGATTAGCTGACCGACCTAGATGCCCATCCCTTAAACTTTCAGTAAATAGGAATCAAACACCTACTGTAAGGGCCAAAGGAAACAGCTAAAGTACTTTCACCAAGTACTGTCAAATATCTGTCACACAGTAAACCCTCAGAATATGAAGGCTATTGTTCCTGCATATAAGCTCCCTAAGGACAGAGATTTTTGTCGGTTTGGTTCACTCTACTAATAAGGAGGCATGCCTTGGTCAGCTTTCATGAAATACTCCTAGTTCCTCCAAAATGACATTCACTTTGATCTATATTAATTACATTCAAATGCTGCTATCCTTAGTGTATACTTCCTCTCTTTTACTGTAAGAGGTTTCAGCTGCTTTTTGGAAAGATTTAAATGTTTGAAAATATTTTAAGTGTTTTAAGAGTATCTGAGTTACCATATGCACCACTTACATTTTCTGCAAACAGTGTGCTTACACGTAATTATAAATATCTCAGACTATAAAAGAAAACCTTTCATAGTATTCCCACAACTGAAAAACAAAGTCTTAGAAATAATTATAGAGGGAGCAGAAGGGAGGGGTAGGTAGAAGACAGTTTACTAAATCAGCAAAGTAAGAAGTGGAGTTTTGTCATAAAACAAAACAAAAACCTGACAACCATTTGCTAAAGGCTGCCAAAACTTGATAATAAGCAAACTGCCATGGGAAACAAATGATAAAATATAAAATCCTTTTCTGAGAAAGTAACTTCACCAGTCCTGGCTTTTCCAATTCTGAATCACTAATGCTACTGGCCCCGCTGACTTGTCTTAACCACTACAGAGAAGTCCAAAGGGACAGGCAAGGGGCTCATGGGCAAATATTTCCTCTACTGTCACTGACATTTTCAATATGGCCACATCTCTCCTCCCCCACTTTCCCACTCCTTCTCTGCTTCCTTCAAAAAAAAAAAAAAAAAAAAAAAAAAAAAAAGCCAGTTGATGTCCTGATAGATCATTTGAGTAAATGCAAAGGAAAAATCACTTAACTAGAAAACAAGAGCCTGGATTCTGGCCCAACCTTCACCTAGTGCTAGTGCTGGGTCCCCTGACTAGCCACTTCTTTGGGCTTTAGTTTCCTCATGTGTAAAACAAGGATGGACTAAATGGGTAATCACCCACCTGGGATTCTAAAATCTCCAGAAGCCCCTAAAGATGTAATAACAGACCATAGGATATTTTTATTACTTCACAATGTCTAACAGAGATAGTCCATTAAGTGCTAAAAGGCTAATTAAAACATCCAATATTTTGGCTTTAGACTAGTATTCCACACGGTGACACAGAATGGCACGTGATGATGTTTGTCATATCATATGAAATTGGGGAAAAAATGTATTGGATCTGATATGATCCTTAAAGATACACTTCAGAAACATCAGAGTTCCTGTAGTACACATAACATCCAACCACAAATGTCTCGTTAATAAATAAGGGAGGAATGAGTTAACACCTATCAGTGCAATTTGTGTAATAGACAAAATTTCTCAAAATTGGAAGTACACCCCATTAAGCGAACAGACTCAAATACAATACTCCTAAATATGTATAGGGTCACTGAAAACCAGGGAACAATCTACTTGCTGCAAAGGTGAAGCTCCCGTTTCTCACCAAAGGTCCGAATCACTCATCCACTTTTGATTAAAGTCAAAGCAACAAAAAGTCCATACTGCAACATAAAAACATGGTTTACTTCACTCTTACTATGTGCCAGTCACTGCACTATGAATTATTATTACCTTATACACTTATTTAATCCTTGTAACAATCTAACAATTACATGCTGCTATAATCATTTTATTAGTAACAAATATGCAGCACAGTGCTTAAGAAACTTGCCCAAAGACACAGAGCTGGTATGTTCAGAGCCAGACTAAAAAGCATCCCTATCTTATCTCCCCATAAGTTGCTAATTCCCTCTCAGAGAAGTCTCCAGAAACACAGGCAGGAATGTCCCCAAGCAGAGCCCTCAGGAGTCAGGCCATTGCTCCTAAGAGCAGCCGTCTGAAGGTCTCTTAGTTGTGGCTCATTTGGCTTAAAGACTCATCCTTAACTGGAACTCCCCTCCTTTCAGCCCAGATTCACTTTGCTTGTCCTGGCGATAGAAATGAACTAAAGGAAGCTTGTTGACATTGGTGAACTAATGTCCATCCATTTCTTATTTATTCAGAAGATACAAAGGATTCCTAATAGCTGACCTCTACATTCAAAGAACTGCCAGGGGCGCAGGGGTGGGTCAGTTGGTTAAGCATCCAACCTTGGCTCAGGTAATGATCTTGCAGTCTGTGAATTTGAGCTCCACGTCAGGCTCTGTGCTGACAGCTCAGAGCCTGGAGCCTGCGTCAGATTCTGTGTCTCCCTCTCTCTCTGCCCCTCCCCTGCTTGTACTCTTTCTCTTTCTCTCTCAAAATTAAATAAACATAAAAAAATTTTAAAAAAACATTCAAAGAACTGCCAGTCTCATTAATTTTTACTTATACATACCATAAAAGTATGCCTCTTAAGGGGCACCTGAGTGGCACAGTCAGTAAAGCACCTGACTCTTGATCTCATCTCAGGTCATGATCTCATGGTTTGTGAGTTCAAGCCCTGTATCGGGCTCTGCATTGATGGTGCGGAGCCTGCTTGGGGTTGTGTCTCCTTCTCTCTGCCCCTCTCTGGCTTGGCTTGTGCCTTCTCTCTCACAAAAATAAATAAATAAACATAAAAAAAAATTTTAAAGAAAGAAAGTGTATGTGGAGTGTAAATAAAACAAAATTCTAAAAAATGCATCTTTAGTATAAGCCTCAGTTTCCCCACTTAACCTACTCCCCATCTTGTAGGGCTGTTGTAAGTGTGATTGTATGAAAGTATAAAGAGCCCCACAGTTGCCTGAAGAGGCTTGAATTCTGTCTCCATCCTTCATTAACCACATTATTCACCCCATCATCCAAAGCTGGGAATCTAAGTTCCAATTTCCTTATCTATAAAACAGTTAAATACTGTCTACCCTAAAGGACAGCCACATGAAATGAGGAAATATATGTTAAGCACTAGCAGAATGCAAACACACAGTAAAAATTCAACAAAATGTTTAAAAAAAAAAAAAGCTGAAGTTTAAGAAGTCAAACCGCAAGTTTACATCCCCAGCCCTGTCACTTATTATCTAGGTCTAAACAATGGTATACAAGCCAAGTGACCCCTCTGAGGCTCAGTTTCCACTAAGGTTTTATGAAGAATAAAGGAGGCTACGATAAGAGGGTTCTGTAAACTCCACACTGCTATATCAACGCTGAGGTTGTTTTACTTTATGAAAATAAGTTGTATGTGAGTTGTATTGACTGAGCCCTCCAAATATTATCTGCATCTTTAAAATGGAAAAACAGGCAGAGAAATGTTAAGCAATAGAGGGAAGGCTGGCAGTTCTAAAAGTAAGGTAGAGAAAAGGACTAGGCCAAAATAAATTCAGACCGTGACACAGCAGAAAACAAATAAACCTTCAAAAAGAAAGATGAAAATAAACACCCCTCAACCTGTTTTTAATCAGCAGCTTCACCTGTTGATTAAGCCTCTCAGTGCACAGTCTAGGTGTAAGAATTCTCTCATTTCCTCCCAGAAACAGTATTAGACTTCAGGGTGAGAAAGAGCTTCACTATCAAATCTCTTTTCCCACCTGTAAATTAATTTTGTGGATGGGGCATAGAAACAAAGACAAGTGGACACGAACCAGAATCTCTCTAACTGGTTTTCTCTTAACCACACCTAAAAAAGAGTCACAATCCTCTTCAGAGAGGTTTCCTTCTTCGGCTGGTCAGAAATGTCCTTGTTCTCCAGGTCTCTTCCTGCTAAATATGGTAATAGCTGGCAAACAACCAGCCCAGTAAATTCCAGTAATACTTAAGAAAGCATTCATATTGCCTGAAATTACTCTGAATCAAACAACTGCGACCTGCAGGGCCTCCACATACAACAGTTCAGCTGGAGCTCTTAATGTCCAAGGCAGCAGGGCACCTTAAGAACATACAAGGTTGAAAAAAAGGCAGTCTGCTCGTCTTTATTGCAACATTCTTCAGCAACAACACTGATCTCCTACCCACTGCGCACGCAGCACCGCACCGGGGCAGTGGGAGGCGGGAGGCAGAGATGGAAGAAACAGGTGGTGTCCGTGGGGTGCCAAAACAACAGGTTGATTGAGTCAGTTCTGTCCCACAACTAATCAATTTGGTGAGGAGAGAGGAGAGGGAATCTTAGTCATCCTGCTGTCTGACCAAACTGACTGGCTAAACCACAGTACAATTATCAATTAGGTCAAAATGTCAGATTTAGTGGTGCATTAGTCCTGCCTCTCAGGGATGTCACATACTTCAAAGATCCTGGATGTCCAGGAAGACAGAACATAACCCTCAACCCACCAAAAATCACATATTTAGCTCCACGATATACAGTTTTCCTCCAATATCTTTTATAAAATGTTATATGTGCATTTCCTGAGCACGTACAACTGACAGCTCATTGTTTAATGATACAGTCAGATTCGAATGTTAAAGAAGCTATAGAAAATACCAGTTAACAAAAAGAAAATTGATCAAACTCATTACAAGTCAAAGGATTAAAAAACCATCAAATAAACAATATTTGGTATCAGTATTGGTAGCAATTTGATATTATGTAGTTTAACCTGTCCATACATGTTGTAACACATTTAAGACAAAGGACTAATACACTTAATATAAACAGCTTTTTCAAATCAGTAACCAAAACAAGAATACCTTGAGGGGTAAAAGACACAATTTACCAAAATAAGTAAATAAGTGCCCACTAACCATATGAAAAACCATTCAACATTATTGTATAATCAGAGAGGCAAGTTAAGATGAGGTAGCATTTAACACTTAACAAATTGGTTAAGAGTTTTAAAAATACTGCTGCCATGGCGTCCTATTTCGATGAACACGACTGCGAGCCATTGGATTCCGAGCAGCAGGCCCGAACCAACATGCTGCTGGAGCTCGCAAGGTCACTTTTCAATAGGATGGACTTTGAAGACTTGGGGTTGGTAGTAGATTGGGACCACCACTTGCCTCCACCTGCCGCCAAGGCTGTCGTTGAGAACCTTCCGAGGAGAGTCATCAGGGGCTCTCAGGCCGAGCTCAAGTGCCCCGTGTGTCTTTTGGAATTTGAGGAGGAGGAGACTGCCATTGAAATGCCTTGCCATCACCTCTTCCATTCCAACTGCATCCTACCCTGGCTAAGCAAGACAAATTCCTGCCCCTTGTGCCGCCATGAGCTGCCTACTGATGATGACACTTACGAGGAACATAGACGAGATAAGGCTTGCAAGGAGCAGCAAAAGCACCGACTTGAGAACCTCCACGGAGCCATGTACACATGAGGGGCCCCACATGTACACATGAGGCGCCTGGGGCTGAGTACCGGTCCTCCAAATCTTTCTCTTGCACTGCGAATCCTCATTAAAGTTTTCTTTACCCACCCTGCACTGCATTGCTCACAAGCCTGGGCCGGGACCCCTTACCCTCCATGAGGTCCCTACTGCCGTTGGGGAAGGTGATCCTGAACCACAGAAATCACCAGGCTGTGTGTCCCTTCCTGCTGAGTCTACACACTGCTCAGTCTGGCCTGAGAGCAGTGGAGCCCAGGTCAAAAGCATGGCTACTTTTTTACACATCAGCCAGGGCTTTGGGCCTATGTGTTCACTGCTGGAAAGCAAAACGTGTCAGGGTCTGGCATCCAATAGCCACTTACAGATGATAAGGACAAACTAGCCTACATCCTCTCCCCTGCAATTCTTAGTAAACCTTGGAATCCCAAAAAAAAAAAAAAAAAAAAAGAGTTTTAAAAATAAAAACTAGTGTTGAACACAGTTGGGAACACAGTATGAATACAGTTGCATATTCTGCTGATGGAAATATAACTTAGTCAAACCTTATGGAAGGGAATTTGGTAGTGTGTATCAAAGTCACAGAAAGGTCCATACTCCGATACAACAAATTGACTTCTGAGAGCGTATGTTAACAAAATAAATATTCCTACCAAGATTTAAATATAAGAATGTTCATTACAGCATTATTTACATTATGAAAGTTGGCAACTAAGAATTGATTTCGGTTTCAGTTATATATGACGGATCCTAAAGATAGAACAGTATGCAACCTTTAATTTAATATTCTTAAAGAACATTTACATATAGGAAAATGTTCACAATATTTTAGGTAGTACAGATGATAAAATGGTACATATGCTAAAATACTAACTGCAATAACAGACACACAAAAAAGTTGTCTAGAATGTATCAAAATATTAACTGTGGGTTTTGGTTGGAAGTGATAGAATTATTAGAGATTTTAATTTTCTCTTCTGCTTTCCTTTTTATTTTTAAATTGTTTCCCAATTTTTAAAAATTACCCTCTTTGACATAGTAATTTTTCTTCTGCAACTCTAGCTTAATGGGGGAAAATCCTAATGAGGAATTTTTTTTTTTAGGTATGAAGGTGGTCAATATCATTTCTGTAGGAAAAAATGGAACCACCTAAATACAGAACCAAAGAATAGTCAAAACCATTATTTACTAACCATTTATTTAAAAACCATTATTAACCATTTAAAAGCCATTATTAATAAATTATTAATTTAATAACCATTTTATTTAACCAATAAAATTCAATTTATGAAAAATGGTTAAAAATATGAAAAACATTTATAACCATCAAAGAAAGGCATTAGAGAAAATTATGTATACACATCATTAATAACTTTTTAAAACTAAAGGTAGTGGGGTGTGGGTGGCTCAGTCAGTTAAGTGTCTGACTTTGGCTCAGGTCACGATCTCACAGATCATGAGTTCTGTCCCACATCAGGCTCTCTGCTCTCAGCATGGAGCCTGCTTCCGAGTCAAAACTAAATAAGCATTTTAAAAATTTAAACAAATAAATAAAACTAAAGGTACAAAAAAGAGACCAAAAGATGTACACCAAAATATTAACAGTGGTATGATTATGAATATTTTTCTCATTATTTTCTAGATTTTTCAATATCCTTAACTACTTTTAAACGTAATTACTTTTTAAATAACCTCCTCTTCCAAAAAAACATCTTACAGGGGCACCTGGGTGGCTCAGTCAGTTAAGTGACTGACTTCGGCTCCAGTCATGATCTCGTGGTTCAGGAGTTCAAGTTCCTGGTTGGGCTCTGTGCTGACAGCTCAGAGCCTAGAGCCTGCTTCAGATTTTGTGTCTCCCTCTCTCTCTGCCCCTCCCCTGCTCACATTCTGGCTCTCTCTCTCTCTTAAAAATAAATAATAAAAAAAATTAATAAAAAGAAATCTTGTAAAGGTGCCAGAGAAAATCAACAAAGTATAAATATGGGTTAATTATGTGTAAACATGAAGACTAATTCCGTTACTATGTAAACCTACCTTAAAATATTACAATGTTTATTTTTAGTTACAGCCATTTTCTTTAAGTATCTTAGGAAGTATATGTCACAGGAGTCATGAAATACTGTCACTTACTTTAAATAGGAACATACGACCAAGGACTTGCATGATATGTTCACAAGATGTTTTTCCTCTAATAATCCTCATAAAGATTAGAAAGTGTTTTAAGTGTTGCAATAAAGTAAGTGTCCTTAACATTTCCAATTAAAGAAGACCTAGCAAATAAATAAAGGCATGTTCACAGCAAAGAAAGACATTAAAAATAACAATCAAAATATACACATCCTCAAACTTCAACGAGTCTCGACACTTTCTGGATAGACCAAGGCATGTGGAAGCAGAGAATTAAATGGCAGTTTCTTTGCAGCTCACCACATTTCAATTTAGAGAAATTAACACATTAGCACAATCTAGTTTTCTGACTATTCATATTCAGAAACTCAACAGAAAGTATTAGTGAGTAAACACTATTCAATTATTCTTATTTGAACATTGGATAAATATGCCCGCATAGCAACCTCTCCTTCACGGGGTCCAGTTGAAACAGACTATTTAATCTTCGAGGCTTAAAAAGCTTCCCAGGATCCCCTCACAAAAGACAGATGAGAATAAAAAGAGATGAAAAAGAGGCAAACAACAAGCACTTTCAATGCACCTGCTTTGGAACAAGCTAGTATACTTTAGAATGTGAAATACTTCATTCAGTAAGCAAAATCGTATTTTAAAGTGATGCTATTTGTTAAAAGACAACATATTAAGGAGGCAATATCTGACTACAATCAAAATATTACCGTCATGTTTTCCTTACCTCACAAAATACACACATGCTTTCTTCATATGATTAAATATATATAAGGGTGGGGGAGCCACTCAACTCAGAAACAGGTTCTGCAGCACCCATAGCTCCAACTTGCCTCTGTGAAGCAATGAGTCCATTTGGCACGATGTTTGGCTGGTGTACCCAAAGAACCAGAGTCACTGCCCAGCTGCCAATGTTCTGAAAGGAAGTGACTTGAAGACCAGAAACTGCCTGAGGCAGGCCTCTGGGGCAGGTGCTTCAGTTCAATGGGAAGAAAGACCCAGGCCCCTCACTGAATGATCAGAGATCAAGGGCACCAGAGCTGGACCAAGGTAACTAGCCTACAGTTCAAGGGTGGCAAGGGACAGTAAAATGACCCCCCAAGACTTTGTTCAATCATATCTAATAAAACACAAACTCTGAGGAGCTGGTAGAGCAGGGTTTTGCCAAGACAAGCAGAGAGGGTGAGGGAGAAGGTAGTATGATTAATCAATGCCACCTGGGGCAGCAGCTCTGGGTGTGTCCATACCGTACCTCAGTCACTGCCTGGCCATGACAAGAAGTTCCTTCAGCTACTGCCATTGAGAGCTAGGTCTTCCAAAGAAGATATTTCCACCTTGTCCTAGATCAGGCTTTGCATCCGGGACTCAGAACACAGCCCTCTCTCTCTTGCCACAAACTCACTGATAGACACAACAGACACCATAACACGGGCCAAATTTACATTTAAACCCATACCAGACAAAGGGCTCTTTATCTTTTCCCCAAGTGAAGTTTTGATACTCCTAATTACAAAAGAGAAAGGGGAGACTAGCAGACAAGTCCAGGAGGAGTAAGCTGGGGGTCACTATTCCCTAGGAGACCAGAAGTTCATTCCCCCAGTCCCTAGAGCTCTTAGTCACTCTGACTGCAGGAAACTACTTTCAGAGACTGTAGACAAGTGACTAAATGACTTGTATTTCATATTCCTAATTGTGTGCTCATCTGTCTTATCTCCATGATGATGTCACTCCTTGGGGGCACGGCCCTATCTTTGACTTGGTCAATGGTTCCCACACATCTACAAGAGTAGAATACCCTGTACTGCCTACCCCATGATGAAATACACAAATTGAGGATGACAGGACACCACAATCCTCCCTAACACCCCACTAAGACAGAGATAATAAATCTTAGCGCCAACAGCTAGGGATCCTACCAGACTTTTATGTAGAAAGTTAGATACTCACACATACAAATAAATTAGTACAAGAATTGTCTCACTTTTCTCACTCCAAACTATGGCTCTTGTGATCTCCCCCTCCCCTTCTTGGCTTTGCTCTTTCTATGAGATCAGAGTGTATTTTCTGCCATTGAGTGGGCATCTGCCTCAAAAAGGAGAGGACAGAAAGAACAGGTCTACAGCAAACCTTCTACCACTACAAATGAACACTGCACGCTTGTCCCATCCAGAAGCCAGGAGCCTATCCTTTCAGATCTGAAGCCACTTTCTAATTCCTATAAGGGACAACAACATCGAGTCTTCGTCAGAAGAACACTCCTGGGCCCCTTCTTGTGGAACACTCTGTTCTGCTCAAGAAACCCTTGATTCCTGGGGCGCCTTGGTGGCTCAGTTGGTTAAAGCGTCCAACTCTTGATTTCAGCTCAGGTCATGATCTCACAGTTCGTGAGTTCAAGCCCCACATCCCACTGCTTGGGATTCTTTCTCTCCCAAAGAAGCTCATGCTCATGCTTTCTCTCTCAAAAAATAAATAAACCTAAAAAATGTTATTAAAAAAAAAAAAAGACCCTTGATTCCTCCTTTATTCTCTCTTCCGTATTCCATTTGCTGCGGAGCCCAGACAGCCCAAGGGCAGGACTGCCTGAAATGAGTGACTTTTATATCTTTTTGCACTAACACATCTAAGGGGAATCCCTGACACTAGTGATATGTTCGCAGGTTAACAAAGCAGACACGCTGAAACGCAGAGCCACTCACAAGGACCGGGACAGAACTCCTTACCAGATACCAAAAAGACTATGGAACACCTCTGTATTCTGCATCCCTGGTAACCTTCTGATGAAAGGATAAGGAGGCTTCCACCAAAGTCATACACAGCACACATACAGGAGCCCTAACATTCTGAACAGTTTGTATATTATTTTTTCCAGACAAAACAAATGACTTTACTAGTCTTATGGGGATACAGAGTAGCTTCCCTAGTGAGCAAGAAGCAGGCTCTTTCATGGAGAAAAAATGACCACAAGACCCAGGCAAAGCAACCTATCTCTAGTACTATCAAAGAACAAACAAACAGACAAACACTAAACCGAAAAACCCTTATTTTCCCCAGATTCACTCTGCCATGGTTCCAAATTCCCCTACTATAAAAATTAACTGGGCTCTGTCCCTCTCCCGCTCACTTGCATACACTCGTGCTCTCTCTGGCACTCTCTCTCTTATCACTCTCAAAACTAAATAAACATTTTTAAAAATCAAAAAAACAGTAATTGGCTATTTCTTAAATACAAATGCCCAGACAGTACTTCCGACCCACTGAATCAGAATCTCCGGAGAACCCCCCGATGGAATCATCTCTACGCTCCTCAATAGGTCTAACTCCTTTTATGGAGGGGTAGCTATCAGTTCAGCAAAAGGTACCCCTTTTGGATCGCTGTCATTCACATAGGACTTGAAACTCTGTAAGGCAAATCCCCAAGAAGATGCCAATGGGCACAATTCATAAGGAGACAGGCTACAACCAAACATAAGATCTTTCTAAAAATCAGAGTTGTCGAGAGATGAGCTAAGCTGCCTTCAGAGGCAGGAGGCTACCAGAAGAGGTGTTCAAGCACCAGGAAGGCAGGCTACCTATTGACCAGGATGTTGTAAGATGGGCAGATCCAGCATGGAAAGGATAGAAGGACTAGGTGAATTTAAAAGATTCTGCCAACACGTAAGTAAACAAAGAGGAAAACGTCAGCTACCCATTAATTAATAAAAAGAGATAGTATAAAAGTCCGTAGGTGGGGTCAGCTTTCAACTGATCTTTTCTCTTCAAAGGAGAAAGGAGCGTAACACACCCCCGACTCAGCATCAGCCTCTCCTCCAAAATAACCCATGGTTGGGAGGACAGAGCAAGAATCACAGGTGCTGTGACAGGGCTGACCTACTGTTTGGTTGGCTCTGCACATTGGACACATGCCAGACAAGTGTCGTGCATGGAGGGACGTGTGTGACAGAGCTCCTCAAGAGCAAATACTGTTGATGAGGTAGCTCACACGCTATACAGTTCTCTCAAAGTTTTGTCATTTCTCATCTTCAGAGTTTTTGTTCGTTGTAGTGATTTTTAGGGAACTCTCTTGATGGGGAAAAAAACTGTACTAAATACAAGTTTGCAATACCCAGCTCATAACAAAAAATCTCAAAAAAAAAATCATCAAAACAAACATAAACTTAGTTAACTCTAATTTTAAAAACACTATTCCAATAATCCCCCAAATGACCAAAATTACAATAAAATATGGCAACTCTGAACAAAATAATAGAAATTGCTGGTTTAGTAATGTAGTAATACAAGAAACAGGAGAAGCTCAAGTGAGAGGCAGGGGGTAGAGGTCAGCACCCTTGAGGTTAAATTCCAAAGTCAAAGTGACCTTTATGATTTGCAGAAGTGATCTGGGACGCCTGGGGGGCTCAGTCTGCTAAGCTTCTGACTTCAGCTCAGGTCATGATCTCATGGCTTGTGGGTTCGAGCCCCGCAAGGGCCCTGTGCTGACAGCTCAAAGCCTAGCCTGGAGCCTGCTTTGGATTCTGTCTCCTTCTCTCTCTCTGCCCCTCCCCCACTCACTCAAGTATGCCCACGCTCTCTCTCGCTCTCTCTCAAAAATAAACAAACATTTTTTAAAAAAATGATTTGCAGGACACCTGGGTGGCTCAGCCCGTTAAGCGTCTGACTTCAGCTCAGGTCATGATCTCACGGTTCCTGGGTTCAAGCCCCGCATCGGGCTCTGTGCTGACAGCCAGCTCAGAGCCTGGAGCCTGCTTCTGATTCTGTGTCTCCCTCTCTCTCTGAGCCTCCCCTGCTCACGCTCTCTCTCTCTCTCTCTCTCAGAAATAAAAACATTAAAAATGTTTAAAAAAAATGATTTGCAGAAGTGATCAGAAAAAAAAAAAAGAGAGAAGAAACCACACACATACACACACACAAATTCAAAACAGCAAGTTTAAATAAAACATCTGGGAAAGGGGAAATTTTGGTTTTTCCCCATAAGGTAAGCAATGACCCCTGCAAATACTATTTTGAAAAATAATAACTGTCTTGGAGTACCATAGTAGTTCAGAAGATGAAAATGACTAAAAGTAATTGTTCAACTGAACAAATATTTATTGATGCCAAGTACAGGATAGGAATATTAGAAAAACGCAAAAATGAAAAGACCCGATTCTCTTCCTCAAGATTTACACACTACCCAGAAGCACTTGAGAATGTTCCAAGTGTTTTCGTGTATATGAGCTCATTTGTACAAAAGAGAAAAATGGTGTGGAGAGTGGAGGAGACACTGGACTGAGGACCAGAAGAGAGAAATTCTACTCACAACTCTGTGACTATGGACAACAGGTACCTGAGCAAATGGAGGACCAAAATCCCTCCCACGAGACCACAAGGCTAATTAAATACAGACGTGGTCTTCCGGCTCCTAGTCCAGGGAGCCTTCCAACATATTATCCATAGGGTAGGCCGATAAAAAAGGAAGAGTGGAAGAAAATGAAACCTTCTGGTTCAAGTCATTGGCAGAGAAAGGGAAGACGAGAGGAGAAGGAGAATCAGAAAAAAGTGGGAGGGAAATGAAAGGTCCAGGTTTTGGCACCCAGATAAGAGATATCAAGAAAGAAAGCCCTTAAATAACGAGTGGAAACACAACATGAGGATAATGTAAAATCTCCTATTACATTTGCATTAAGATCATGCCTTAGAAGTTTTTACCTTAAAACCACTAAGGACAAATAATGGGGGTCCAAAATTATATATGTATATATATATATACGAATGAAGCTTGAGAAATAAAAAACAACAGAGAAGAAAAAGGTGGGAGAGAGGATTCATACTGTATCATTCAAATATATGAAGCCCTTCTAAAGGGACAGTGGAGACCCACTGTGTCCAGACGAACAAAAAGAAATGGTTATTATCCTCTATAGCTCTTATGTGAGCAATTTTAAAAATCTTTGACAGTCAGAAGGTTAAACACTAGAATGGCTAAAGTTAGATTAACTTTGGAAATTATTAAAAATAAGAAGGGAAGACACACACACACACACACATACACACACACACTTGAAAGCAGAATAATAAGCCATCAGTGGGTTCCAACAAGTTACTATAAACCTTGAAAACTACAGATTCTCAGAGTTACTGCATCATAATCCCTGGGTGTTGATGCTAAGAGTCCCCCCAGTTGACCTTGACGTGGAGCCAGTTGGACCTTCTTCTTCTATCACAGTGGACAGGGTAAGGAGAGCCACCACTAGGAATGGCATCAGAGTGGGAACTAGATCGATGCAAATTTTGTGGGCAAAATAGAATTTCTGTGGGCGTGATATTTTTAAAATGTATTGTAAGGCTGCTCTGAAGCATCCAAGCATATCCCACTGAATTTAAACATTTTTCTAAAAGTTCTGAAGTCAGCAAATACAATTCAGGTAAACCAAAAGTTACTTCTCTATACCACAGGAAGCCTACAGAAGAGACACACTAGAATGGGAATACCACAGAGGGATGCCAAGGAGATGTGGGTATTTTTGAAAATCAAAACATCAGAAAAAGAAAAGAAAGAGCAGAAATGATCACTCTCCTTCCCTCTTCCTCCTCCCCCCCCACCAAAAAAGAATAATAATATAGAAAGAACAAGAAGAAAGAAGAAAGAGAAAAGGAAAATACTTTTAGGATAAACTTCATCATCATCTGAAAGAAAAAAAATTACTCTTTGTGATTTTTATTAAAGAGAAGAATTCAGCTGAGAAACCACCTAGCAGGCACCAAAACCAGGGACTCACTTCCCACTGCAAAGCAAAAGAAAAGGAGTAAGAGGTGGTCTTGGATAGGGATTTAAACAATCAGGCAGATGGGTTGACAGCTTCTCTTGCCTTAGGAACTCAGTGACATTTAAATTAACGATTGGCCACAATCCCAAATACAGGACCACTCAAAAATTTGGAAGAGTGAGTTATAACTGGTATAACACAACTTGACCGCCCCCCAAAAAAAAGCCATGATAATAGATTTAAAAGATTCAAGAAACCTTCACTGCTAGACTCTGAAAAGATTTAAGATTTGTACCCAAAAACAGGTTTTATAATCTCATTTATTGTAGTTTAGCAGCTGAAGTACACCTGTCTAAAAATCAAAATATCCACATCTAGTCCTTCGAACTAACACTCAACTTGTCCACCTAAAAGGTAGCTGGTAATGACAAGACCTCATCAGTACAGAAGAATAAAAGAGGATATCAGCCTAGGGACTGGGTCGCTAGAATGAGAGAAGCCCTGTGTGTCAAAGTCATCCTATTTTTGACATCAGTCTTTTCATTTAAGACTTAATTTTACAAATCTCTTTGCGGTCATATTTATTATTCCCTCCAGCTCTCTAAAGGAGATTATTTAGTTCTTTTCATAGGTGAGGAGACTACAGATAATGAAGATGAAGTTACTTGCTAACTCAAGTTAATGGCATAAACCAAGGCTTGTAATCCTCAGACTAGCCCACTGCTTATAATCCGTTTTATCCTAAATCTACACTTAGAGTAAAGCTTTCGCTCAAAGAACAATGAAAGGCAAGAATGCCATCCTGTTTTGTTATCACACAGCCTCCTGGTCCACTTCTGAAATTCTTAGGGACATGGAGGTGTACGGAATTTGAGCTTTCCAAGAAGGATCTAGTTCGCGCTGAACAACCCAGTACTTTGATAAATAACCTTGTTCTCTTTTAAACATCTATGATTGGCATGTCAACTACCTGTTAACGATGAACAAAGAGCAAAATTTTCTGAAGCTCATCATCTTCTTAACCTTTTCTTTGCAAAAAGACATTGTTCGCGTACTTGTTTTCTTTGTTTTTGTTTTTGGTCAAGGTAAAATCTTCCTTCAGATTCGGCTAGGAAAAGAGGGCCCTCTCAGTTTCACAAACAGGCACAAGCACAGTTCACAAAAAATAAAACCCAGCCCAGCCCTGAAAGCACTTTCTGAATACCTTCTGACTGAAATGGGTTTAATATACATTCTCTTAATTAATCCTATTAGCTGGGTAATTTCATTCCCATTTGACTGGTGAGTTCGTACAGTAAAGCGGGATTTGAACCCAGGATTAGAGAGCAGGGCTCCAAAAACCCAAGCCCTTTCCCCCAAACAGCCTGGAGAAATTCGGAATCTAAGACTGTGGGTGGGATGGATTAAGACGCGATTCGACGTCCTCGGTCCAACCGTGTTCAGAAAGACTGTTGCGAATATCCAACCATAAAGACGCTTTCCGAGGAAGCACTTTGAATCAACGTATCCACTTTTCCTCGCCCGCCCCTGCCCCACCCCCAACAATGCCCAAAAAGCCACAAATGCCGCTGCCAGGTTGGAGGAGTCGGTGATCGTAACACCACATTCCTGGGGCTGGACACAGCCTCCGAAACAGCGCCCGAGCTCAGCGCCTCGGAAAGAATAACAGCAGTTGAGATTTTTAAATCATGTGGCCCAGCCTGCAGCCGGCCACACCAGTTTCCCTGCCGCTGCTGCCTCCACCTTTCAAAGACTCGAGCAAAACAACACGGATTCCGAGGGTCCGAGGTCAGGGGGCGCGCCGCGAAGCCCCGTCCCGGTGCAAGCCAAACCCGCCCACCCGCACTGTGTGTGCCTCCCCCTGGCAAAGCGAGGTCTGGCCGGGAAGGTAGGTGCAAGCCGTTGGGCTCGGAGGCCCTGCCCCCGCTCCCTGCACGCCAGAATCCGGCATTCCTTTGCTCAGCCCGTCTGCGGTCCGCGGCCCGCGAGGGTTCGCCTCGGGCAGCCGGCCTCGGCTCTCGCCCGACCCCAGGAAACGCGGAACCAAAAGAGCAAAGCAGCCCCAAGTCTCCAAACTCAAGGGCTTGGGAAAGCGAGTTTCTGAGGCTCGCGGCCCGGCCCCCCTTCTGCGGAGGAGGCGTGTGTTGGGGCCGCGGGGGCGTCGGAGGCGGCGGGGCGCGGGGGAAGGGGGCCCTGCAGGGTCCAAACTTTCGGGAACCGAGTGGCCTCGCTCGGAACCCGGCCTTCTGGCGGAGAGGAGGACTGAGGAGGGCGGGGTAGGGGGGTGGGGGCGGATGGAATGGTCGCCCCAGGTGGCCGGCCGGGCCGCGACGGCGGGGCGCGGGACCCGGCGCAAAGGACAGCACCCCTCCGCCCCGATACTCACCACGCGCGGGGGCCGCCCGGCACAACCAGAGCGCCAGCAGCGCCCACAAGGGAACGCGGAGCAGGGCGGGCATCTTCTCGGTCGCCTCCTCCGCCGCCGCCGCCGCCTGCGCAGATCCACATGGGGAGGGGGTCCCCACCGAGGGTCCCCCCCACTCTCTCCCCTCCTCCTCCTGCTTCTGCGGCTCACAGCCTCGCGCTGCGCCCCGAAGCTCAGGCGTAAACGCCTCCACTCCCTGCACCCCAAGGCTGCCGCTCCGGAGCCGCCGCCTCAGCCGCCGCCCGAAGTTTGGCTGAAACTTTCTCGCTGTGCAGAGAAGCAGCCTCGTGTGTCCTTCCGCCTCGGCCGCCTCCTCCCGCCGCAAACCCCGCCCCCTGTCGCCGCGGCGGGGCCCCGCCGCCTTCGGCACCCAGGGGTTTCCCGCAGGAAGAAGCGCCGGCCCGAGTTGCGCGCGGAGGGATCTACTACGAGTCCTCCGACGGCCCCTCCAGCCTTCCCCGACCCGTATCGGGGCTGGACCCGCGTTAACTCACTAGTCGCTGGACTGCCTCCCCCAGGCCGGGCCTCTGCTGCAGGAGGTGGGTGATAGGACCCTGAACTTCAGACGCTAGGGTTGCCGAGATCGTGAACTTGCTGGGAGGGACGTGCCTTCCCCGGTGAGAGAGGTATCGCCCCCATACGCCCACACGCACACCCACACTCTCGGCTGGCTGGAGGAATGCGGTAGACAAGGACCAGCGCTGTCAAGGAAATGGGGGCTGAAGCGGCAAAGGCCATTGAATGGAACGTGGCCACCAGCTGAGTTGTGCCTCACCATTTATTCATTCATTCCGTCAGTCAGCAGATACCTCCTCACCGCCATACTTGGCGCAGCAGTGTGCTCGGCACAATGGGACCATCCTACAGACACGGATGCACAAACAGCTTTTGGGGAGAATCCTGCAGGAATCGGGGAAGGTTTGGCTAAAGATATTCACTGTAACATTGTAAAGGCCAAAAACTGGAAGCCACCTAAATCCCGCCCATAGATGAATAATGTATGGTATATTTATAAAGTGGAAAGGAGTACAAGCGAAGAGACGATATTCATATATGTTAGTAGGGATAAATCAAGAATAAAATGACAGTGAAAAGCTCAGTGCAAGAGGAGATATAAAGTATATCTTTCATGTATATTTAATGGTTTTCAAACTTATAGCATCTATTATTTATAGATGCATACCACACTATATATGCTATAAATATTATACTATATTATAAAGTATAGTATATAGTATACTATACTATACATATAATGGACTATACCACACCCTATATATAATACAATATGTGATAGAATATTATATATTACATATAATAGAATGATATATATTATATATGATAGAATGTTATATAGCATATACGATAGAATATATATTATATATAATAGAATATTATATGTTATATATACAGGTAATAGAATATTATATATATATTATTTATATATATATAGAGAGAGAGAGAGAATAGAATATAACCAGAATGGTGGTTAATTCCAGAGCAGGAAAGTGGGGGATGTGATCAAACATGGGAACACATGAGCTTACTATCTGTAAGAAAAGAGCTGAAAACAAACAGAAGGGTTGGTGTGGTTGTAGCATCCCAGAGAACAAGCCACCACAAACGTAAAGGTACAGATAAGGGAATAAGATGAGTTCTGACACTATTTGCATTTACAGGAGTCCAGCAGGAAAAGGGAGCTGGGACCAGATTAGTAAGATCTTGAAGGACAAGCTGAAAAGGGGGAGGAGCAGTCATCCCTCGAGCATAGAAAACCGTTGATGGCTTTTGAACAGGAGTGAGACCTGATGGAAAGAAGAGTTGCTCTGATAATCCTGTGCAAAGTTGATTGTCAGGAGCAAAAGATGAACTGGAGTCCAAGGGCTAGTCAGGAATTTGTGAAACATTCCAGGCCTGGGGTGATGGAGGCGGCAACCAATGAGGCAAATGGCAGAAGAGAAAGGAAGAGATGGATCTGAGATAATCTTGGGGGGGAACACGAGTGGGGGGGGGAGGGTGTGTGCAACAATGTGACTCATTGGATGGGGGAGTTTAGGATCCTATTGGGAAGGAGAATCCTACCCACGGGGCATCTCCCTGTACCTTACAGGATAAACACCAAAATTTTACAAGCAGTAAATATAAGGCCTTGACTTCATTGGGCCTCATCTCCCATCCTGTCTGTCCCCATTGTGAACTTTACACAATAACAGTACTGAATGACTTGAGAGTCCCCCAAACATATCTTCTTGTTTCAGTCTCTGTACCTTCTGTTCCCTGGGCCTGGAAGGACTCCTGTCACCCCGTCCCTCCTTCTCTTAGTGAAGTTCTAATCATCATTAATCCTTCAGTCCTGAGAAGGCTTTGCTGACACTGTAACAAATTCTTACCCCTCACGGACAGTCTCTCCACTGTACTGCTTCCTTATCTTAAGGCAATGTCTATTTTTTACACAGGACTGCTGCTATTTCTGTTTTCTCAACTAATTAAGAGGTCCTTATGGGCAAAGACCCTAGCCTAAGTCATTCCCAGTGTCTATCACATAATAGATGTTGAACTAGAATGTAAAACAACACTAAACAAGTGCAAGTCAGTGTTATTATAGCCTGGATTTGAATAAGCCCTTTATAATAGATTTGCAAGCACTGTTATTGGAAGTAGTCACCTTGGGATGCTAGAAATTCTTTTCAAAAATAACGTAATTAGTCAAAATAGCTTTGGAATTTCCCTTGTGCAAATATGTTCAGAGAAAGAAAATAACACAACTTTTTCTTGTTGACCCATAGATAGGGCATTCTCTACTCGCTAAATATAGTTCATGGTGACTTGGCTCTATAGAAATTTTAAACATCACCTGCAAAGACTAGATTTGTCACTATTAAAATATATTCAGAAAAATGTGAAGGTACTCATCCCCAAAGAGCAGCTCTGTAAATGACTGAGGCTATGACATTATTAAAATAGGTATGCAGTTTCCCAAGGTGACTGTTTTTTTTTTTCAATGCTTATGCAATTTTTGAGAGACACAGAGAGACAGCACAAGGAGGGGCAGAGAGAGAGGGAGACCCAGAATCCGAAGTAGGCCCTGAGCTGTCAGCACAGAGCCTGAGGTGGGGCTCGAATTGTGAGATCATGACCTGAGCTGAGCTGAAGTTGGCCGCTTACCCAACTGAGCCACCCAGGCACCCCAAGGTGACTGTTTTATGGAAAGTAACTATTATGCTCACATATAACTTTTGTTGGATTTGTTGTAATTTTAAACTTATTGCACACATTCCCATAAGGACAAAAGGAATAAAGAATAAATGTTAGGAATGAAAGTAGGAGAAGGATATTACCAAAGAGGTGTTATAAAAGACATGTTTTGAAGGAAGCTGTGGATATAAAGTAGTCAAAACAAAACAAAACAAAATGGGAGCTGAAAATCAAGGGGAAGGCTGGAGGTGGCAAAGACAGAGAGGAGAACAAGTCAGTCCAACCCATCGTGTATCATTTTGATGATACATGGGCCAGATCCTGTGTGAGTAGCTGAGGGACAAAGACAGATAAGTAACCAACAATAAAGATCCAGCATGACACGTAGAATGTTGTGGGTTCACAGAGAAGGACAATGAGTCCTGTCCCAGCCTGGGAGTGGGCAGGGATGGTTTCTGGGAAGACCTCAACTGCTGGACGAAGAACTGAAGATTAACCAGGTAAAGAAGAAAAGAGTTCTCATGTTTAGAAGTATAAGGCTACATTTCAGATGTAGGGAACAGGTATAGAGGCAGGCAAACAATAAAGACCTGGGCCTGTTCTCTAAAGTGGGAAGATAAGAACTTGGGCAGGAGCTGTGGAGAGGCAGAAAAGATGGGCTCCCTATACTAGTAATGGTTTAGATGAGAGAGGAAATGTAGGCCAAGGAATCAGCAATGAGCACAGTTTCTTGAAGCATGATGGGCTTTTCCCACATATAGGAAATAATAAGAGAAGGAAAAGGAGGTTTCGTAGAGTAGATTAACAGGCAAGAGATCAATGTAGCTGAAATGGGAAAGCTACGTTCAGGTGTGGTGGCCCTGTGGCTGCTGATTGCTCTAGGACCCAAACTGATTAGCAGGATGGAATTACACTGAAGTACACTTTCTCCTGTTGCCCTACCTCCAAAGCTAAGCCTAAATTCTACCGTGTGCAGTTAGGTGACCATTTCCCTAATCCCTGTCAGGAAACAGGGGTCATGGGATGCTGTCTCAAAACTCAAGTAGCAGACGAGAATATGAAATGCCAGAGTCCACCTGGAGATGTCAGCCCCCAGTGTACTCAACAGTTTGATTACTCAGCTGGATTTGGGAATGGCCTTCCCTAGGACAGTGCTTCTAGTCAAAGCAAATCCTACTTGATAGGAGGCGTTAGCAGGGAAATATTCAGGTGATCCCATAACTAATGAGCCATTGCTGTTTCTTAAAGTTTCACAACTTCACTGAATCAAAGAAAAATGGGATCCCACAAACTTTCATCTGAAACAAACAAGCAAACAAAAAACCTCAGACTCTGGGGCTCAATTAAAATCTATAGACCATTAGCAATAGAAAAACATGAATAAGGGTCAGCACTAGTTTTCATTTTGGTCAAAACTAAAAATATGCATAAATGTCTTTGCTAATTAAAACTCAAGTAAAAATTGCCTCCTAACATCCAGATGGCCAACAGACACATGAAACGATGCTCAGCATCCCTCCTCATCAGGGAAATACAAATCAAAACCACACTGAGATACCACCTCACGCCAGTCAGAGTGGCTAAAATGAGCAAATCAGAGAACTCGAGATGCTGGCGAGGATGTGGAGAAACGGGCACCCTCCTACACTGTTGGTGG
>NW_024081169.1:1048168-1233960 GCF_003009895.1 Hyaena hyaena
ACTTTGGGGATGAGCACTGAGTGTTATGTAGAAACTAATTTGACAATAAACTATTTGTAAAAAAAAAAAAAAAAAATTGCCTCCTAGAAGAAATGCAGAATTAGGCACTTACTTGTTCTTAGGTCTGTTCTCTCAGATCCAAGAGGCTACCAAACCCCTCAAAGACAGAGATCTTATATTGTCCATTTTGCCCCAGTTCCTAGCACAGTAGCACACATCAAGTGTACATAGTATATGCTTTGAATAAATGCTAAATGAGGGGCATATATATCTATATGAATTGGAGAGAGATGCCTAATTGTCTAGGTCTTTTAGAGAAACATATGCTGAATCGGTTAAATACTATAGATGTTGAGGACGAGATTCTGGGGGTACTTATCAAGCCTAAAGCCTAGGTTGAACTACTCCACACATGTACTCCACACATCTTCCCACATAACCCAGGAACCCAGAGATGTGTGATAAAATGTGTGTGGAAGCAAGAATTAAAAGGAAGATTTCTTTGCAAAATAATACCTTGCATTTGTGCAGTGCTTTAGGCTTTCCAGAACACTTTTAAGTATATTATCTTATTTGAGTCACAAAGCAGCCATGGGAAACAGCCAAACCAATCATTATTATACCCCATTTCATAGATGAAGAAACTGAGATAGAGTTTAAGTGCCTTGCCTGAAGTCAAGTAAGTAATTAATGACAACTGAGACAAAAACCCCTATTCCTGACTTCTTCTTCAGTCTCATTCTTCTGTCTCTTCCTAAAACATAGCAACAGTTATAAAGCACACCCTAAACAATCTTTAGTGTGGGTACCTCTGGGCAGAGAGCCAGAAGCTTGATCATATTGGTGAAGTCCACCATATTGGGACAAAACGAGCTAACTCACTGTAATTAAGAAGCTTAAGCGAGCGAATACATTCTTTGGTTTAAACACATCTTTTGAGAGCCTCCCCTCTGCAAAGCACATCCTTGGCTCTGTGGCAATACAGACAGGCATCAGACACAGCCCCTGTTCTCTGGACATTACAGTGCATTGAGGAAGGCCAACCCACAAACAACGTAACTACAGCAGAGGTAAAGTGTGGAGCTGTGGGAAAGTAGAGAGCATTGTGATTCATTCTAAGGCCACTTTCATTTCATCCTGTCCCCAGCCTACAAGATATGAATGAACTGGGGTGGCCTATACAGCTGGACTGTAAACAGTGTGAGCACAGGAAGTGTCTCTTATTCTTGTTTGTAAACCCCACAGTAGTTGGTTCTTGTCTTGCAGAGAGCACAGAGTAAGTGCACAATAAAGTCCTACATTCTTCTTTTTTTTAATGTTTTATTTATTTCTGAGAGAGAGAGAGAGAGAGAGGCAGCGTGAGCAGGGGAGGGTCAGAGAGAGAGGGAGACACAGAATCAGAAGCAGGCTCCAGGCTCTGAGCTAGCTGTCAGCGCAGAGCCCGATGCAGGGCTCTAAACCACGAACAGTGAGATCATGACCTGAGCCGAAGTTGGATGCTTAACAGACTGAGCCACCCAGGTGCCCCTGAAGTCCTACATTCTGAGAGGTCCACCAGGTTCAGTCAAACAGGACAAGTTCCAGAAGGTAGGAGCCAATCTCAAGATTCAAACGAGCTCTGAGAATTAGGAGCCAATCAGAAACTTCAACTAACTGTCTCTGCTCTGATTAAGGGTATAAATAATATAAGAAACTGTAATCTGAGCTTCTTGACATATTTTTACCCTTTTAGGAATGTGAGTGTCTCAATTTAATTGATGTCAAGGGGCTCCTGGATGGCTCAGTCGGTTAAGTGTCCGACTTCAACTCAGGTCATGAGCTCATGACCCCTGAGTCCAAGCCCCACATTGAGCCCTGTGCTGACAGCTCAGAGCCTGGAGCCTGCTTCAGACTCTGTGTCTCCCTCTCTCTGCCCCTCCCTTGCTTACACTTTGTCTCTCTCTCTCTCTCAAAAATAAATAAAAATTAAAAATTTTTAACTTATGGGGCGCCTGGGTGGCTTAGTTGGTTGAGCATCCGACTTTCGCTTGGGTCACGATCTCGCGGTTCGTGGGTTCGAGCCCCGCGTCGGGCTCTGTGCTGACTGACAGCTCAGAGCCTGGAGCCTATTTCAGACTCTGTATCTCCCTCTCTCTCTGACCCTCCCCTGCTCACGCTCTCTCTCTCTCTCTCTCTCTCTCCTAGAAATAAATAAAAATAAAAAAAAAATTTTTAACTTATGTCAAGAAGAGGAAATTTTAAGATTGTCCTTGTATAGGGGCACCTGAGTGGCTCAGTTGGTTAAGCATCCAACTTCAGCTCAGGTCATGATCTCGCGGTCTGTGGATTCAAGACCCGCATCAGTCTCTGCTGACAGCTCAGAGCCTGGAGCCTGTTTCAGATTCTGTGTCTCCCTCTCTCTCTCTGACCCTCCCCAGCTCATACTCTGTCTCTCTCTGTCTAAAAAGTAAATAAACGTTAAAAAAAAAAAAAAAGATTGTCCTTGTATAATGAACTGTTTGTGTGTTTGTACTACAGGATGAAT
Organism: Hyaena hyaena; assembly: GCF_003009895.1. Taxonomy (NCBI): domain Eukaryota; kingdom Metazoa; phylum Chordata; class Mammalia; order Carnivora; family Hyaenidae; genus Hyaena; species Hyaena hyaena. The sequence goes on from NW_024081169.1 coordinate 1,050,693, forward strand.
GGTTCCTTAACTAGGAATCCCAAATTCTCTCCTGTCCATGAGATAAGCAGGTAAGCTAGTACAGGAATGCTCACTGTAGCATTACTTAACTTAAAATTTTCTTTTAAGTGCCCTATGCTAGGAGATATTATAGTTCAATTATTAAGTGGATGTACGCATTTTATATATAATGACACAAAATAAGGATTGACCTGTATGCACCGGTACATCTCCCCAAGTTCAAAAGCAGCAAAAATCTACAACTGTGTAATTATCAAACCACAGTATTGTTGGATGACTCGCAGTGCTTCAGTCACTAAAATGGTTATGCAACCATAGATATTTATGAAATGTTAAGGTGTTTGTTCCCAGAGAGAATTCAATTGTTTCTACCCAACATTCTTATATCCTTCCCTCACAATTAGCCAAGAAATTCTTGAGCAGTGAGGTCCAGACATACAGAAATTTTCCACCTTAAAGTCTGAAAAAAAATCTTCATTCTGAGTACAGATCGCATCGAACTCTCCTGAAGCAGAATAAAAGGGAGCGTTTCTTTATTTTGTGGAATTCAAAGTGGTTAACTAAGTATGCAGATGGGGGCATCACAAGTAAGGAATAGAAATCTCACTTTTAAAAGTGAACATAAAAAAATCTAAAGTAATTCATCAGGAGATAATTAATAGCTGGCAACAGGTATTTATAATGGAAGCGTACATGGCCTTAACGATAGGGTTCGCTTCTGAAAACATTCTAATTAAAAAGGGAAAGAGTAATTTTATAGGAAAGTACAAATCAGTGGTGTGTATGTGTGCTAATGTGTGCAGAGACAGAGGTGGTAATTGCTGGGCTCAGAGCAGGTATCTATTGCTGAAGGTAATGACCTTGTAAAATATACAAATAGGGTTTCGAACAAAGCTGAAAGTACATCATTATTACTCATGAATGTGGGGTGGAACGTAAAATTGGAATTCAGAAGGTGAGGGGTGGTTGTACTTGATCTGGATACCAACTTGGTTTTTAATCATTCTGATTTTTGCGAAGAATAGTGAAATAGGACTACTCTGCTCTCTGGCTCAGACGCCTGGTCTAAGCACTTTTCTTTCAAAACTTTGACTTTTCCCCTTTTATCCTACTTACTAAAAGTCTAAGCAAGAAAAGAAGAACAGATGCTAGCAAGACAGAATGGTTCCCACATTAAGATTTACATCTGAGTCTGGGAAAATACACCTCATTGCCCAGAAGGGCCCTGTGGACAGTTCACACCTCTGTTGGCTTCTTTTGCAAGATATGGTTACCTCAAAAGAACCTTCCTTAATTGAACTCTTATGGTCTGGAATACTGCCTGTCTGCAGATGACTATTGTTTAAAAGTATGTACGAAAAACAGCAGTTGGGGGTGTAGAACTTTTTTAAGTGGAGGAATGGGCAGCAGGAACACAGACTGGCTTATGTAAACGCCAAGTGCTGCAACGGGGAGACCCTTCAAGTTTCAAACAGCAAACTTGGAACATGCAGAAAGTGGTATAGTTCCTTACACGTCCTCTGCACAGGGTTTTGAGGAGAAAAGGGAAGTACGAAGATTTGAAAAGAAGAAAAACAGAAGAGTGGGAGAGGAAGGTGAAAGGGTGCTCTGGAGTAATATGCACCTGTTTAGAAGGGGGGAAGTAGAACAGACACGAGCAAAAGAAGAACCAACATGGAGTTCCTCCTTGCACATTTCCCTCTTCCCTCCTGAAGGCCTGGAGTAAACCCAGAGCCTTGCTCTATTGGTGACAGACAACCACCCTGAGGACACTTCTCTGAATTCCCTCCAAAGAATTAAAAGCTTCCCCAATGCAAATCAGTTTTCTCTATCATAAATATTTATGGATGATAATAACATTAGTCACATTAATAATGATAATGGCAAGAAATATTAGTGGAGTGCCTACCGTGTGTTGGGCACTATATTAAGCTTCGCCTGCTCTATCATTTGTAATGGCCCAACCAACTCATGAGTACGTATTATTATTCCCATTTCACAGGCAGAAAATGAAACCCAGAAGTTGACCAAGGGCATGCAGCTGCTAAGCAGTGGCACAGCCCAGGTCCACCTGACCACCTCAAGTGCCATATGTGACTTCTGCAAACTCCGTCTGCCAGTCCGCAGGTCTCTGAGGGCACAGCCCTTTGGCTCCACCCATTGTTTAGACTACTTGCCTAAGCATGGAGTAGTCGTCCACTAATTGTTTATTGTAAGCCTGGCCTCCCAAGTTCACTGAAACAAGGGCTTGATCACATCCCTCCTTTGTGCTCCTACAGCAGGATGCCCAATCCACTTGCCAGCCTCTTCCAACCATGGGACAACTCAAGGACCTCATTTCCCTGCCACTGCCACTCAGAGGAAAGAAGCTCAGATAATTCTACAGGTTGGTTCCACACTACTTTTTTTATTTCTAAATTCTCTCTTCTAAACATACCAAATAAAAGACAAAGGCAGTAGGGAAAGAACCAATTCTATTTATTTCCATACTTTTATATAAATATATACATACTTTTAAAAATTTTTTAATGTTTATTTTTAAGAGACAGAGTGCGAGTAGGGGAGGGGCAGAGAGAGGGAGACACAGAATCCAAAGCAGGCTCCAGGCTCTGAGCTGTCAGCACAGAGCCCGATGCGGGGCTCGAACCCATGAATTGTAAGATCATGACCTGAGCTGAAGTCAGATGCTTGCCCGTCCGAGCCACACAGGTGCCCCTAAATATACACATATTTAAAAATTAAAGGAAAACCCCCTATAATACCATTGCCAATAACGTTTTGGTAGATTTTATTCAGGTGTTCCTTCCTATGCACCTTTCAAATAGTTGTGATCATGACATACATACAGGTTTTAGCCTGCCTTCTCAGCTAATTCATATAGATCATAGATCTTTTCCTGTGTTGCTACATAGTTGTCATATGTAATATTGTCATTGTCTGCATTATATTCCAGCACTGATGAAGCGTAGAACTCAAATGCTTTCTGCAGAGATAGCTCCCGCAGACAGTCCACCCACACCGCTTCCATTGCCAAAGATAGTGGAGTGAATGCGCGGGGCCTTTGGCAGCTGTAACAGACCAGCACCAAATACCCCTCCCCCACACTGCTGCTCTCTAACCTCACTACCCCACCCCCCACCTCTAAGACATGTGCAGACCTTTACCACTCTCCTCTGGCCTCTTTCCCTCTTTCTGTTCCCTGTTTCCTCCCCAGCAAAAGGCCTCACTTCCCGCTTCAATAAAGACATCTCTTAGCTCAAATATCCCCTCCCCTGTAAAACTGTCCCTAGCCTTCCCCAGTTTCTATACTGGCAGACCATCAAAGAACTCCCCCCAACCTCTCTCCCTTAACCTCACCACTTAGCTTTTATGTTCCCACCTTTCCTTCCTGCCCTATATCTCAGAGAAACGTCTTTCCTGTCTTCCAGTGCTACTCCTTCTTCATTCGCCATTGATTTCATCCCCTTCTGACTTTTCCAAGACCATCTCACCATTCAGTATCCATCTGCCCCCACCGTCACTGTCACTCATTTCTTCCCCTCTACTGGCTTAATCTCCTTAGCCAACAATTTTCTTCTGGCCTTAATGCACATGCATGTGCACACACACAATTACTTTCTATTGTTGGCTCAGACACATTTCTCTTTCCTTTCACTCATAAACCTCTTAAAAGAGTAGTTTCTCCCTTGCTGCTCTTACTTCCTCAACCCATTATAGCTTTCTGTTTCTACATTTATTGAGCATCTCCTATGTGAAAACAATGGAGAAATAGAGATGAACAAGGCTGCCCCTTCTTCCCAAGAGCTTCTAGCTAGTGGGGAAGACAGTAAACCAAACAAAATAACACAATAAAATAAATGCCATTGTAGAAATATGTGCAGCAGGATCCATAGAAGAGCTTCCTGGAGGAAATTGGAAAGACTTCCTAGGAAAGTGGCTTTTGAGTTAGGCCTTGAACAGTGCATTCAATATTGCCAGGTAGAGACTATCTATGCATATATTCAGAGAGAAAGAAAGAGAGAGAGAGTTGGGAGAGCCTACCACTGACAGAGGGAATGGTGTATGCAAAGGGCTGAGAAACCATGATGTTGACAAGTATTTAGGGCTTCAGCTCAGTTATTGGGAGAGTTGGCTCCTGGTGAGGACTGCTTAGAGCAGAGATGGAGAAAGATTTGTTCAGGCCAGTAGTTCTCAAACTTTGGCATGCATCGGAATCACCCAGAGGGCATGTGAAAATACAAATTGTGGTGCTCCGCTCCCAGAGTTTTGAGGTGGGGTATGGGATGAGCCTGGGTAATCTGCATTTCCAGCAAGTTCCCAGGTGATACTGATGCCTCTGGTCTGGAGACCACACTTTGAGAACCACTGGCTTAGTAACATGGTTTCTGCTTAAATGGAATTTATAAGTGGAATTACTTTTGGATGTCACCTGAGACCTTCAACTGCCAAATCCTTCACCATTTTCAGCATCTGACACAATTGATGATTTTCTTAACGGTTGCCCAACTTTCAGTCTCACCTTCCTTTATACATTCACTACACTGCATCCCACAAGACTGTCCAAAATGTAAGGATAACCCCAGCGCTCTGTACTTAAAACCCACCAGTGGCTCCCATTCCATATAGTAGCTAGAATCAGACTCCATAGGCTGACACAGAAAACTCTTAGCATTTGGGCCACAATTTACCTGCTCTATCTGCCCCTGTGTTACACAGCCAGTGTTTCAAGAACATCAAACCATAGGCCAGTCAGTCTCCAGATACGCTGTGTGCTCATGTGCTTTTCACCTCTACACATGCACTTTCCTTTGCCTTGGATATCTTTACTGCCTTCCCTCCTCCACCCTATCTTCCCCTTGATCTGTGGAATCTTAGCTCAAGGCCTAGGTCAAATGTCATCTCCTCTGTGAAGGCTTTTTCAGATTTGCTGTGCCTTTCCCCGAGTCCGTCTACCATTGGTTTCTGCATAGGATAAATACCTTTTAACAATTAATGCAACATATGACTGTGATACTGGGACCTTCTGGAGTGCGTGGTCAAAGTCTATTTATTATTTTTGTCATTCTCATATGAAACATTCAATATAGATGTGTTAATGAATGTTGGGTACGTGGCCCACACTCAGTGATTATTTTGATTAGCGATTTAGGTAGGCACTCCCGGCCTACCCAGCCACCACCCAGTGGGTAGGCAGGCAAAGAGGAGGTGGACGTAAAGACAAACTTTGTTAATCAGCAAGAGTCAAACGTGCCACCCCACAGCCACCTGACTCTCTGAGAGGTTGAACCACAGGATTTTATTTTCCATGACTCTCTCTTTCTTTGATGACATACCAGTTAGTCAGCTCCATGGACTGGGCAGTTAAGCAGCTGCCTCTCTTGCTTTTGGCAGAATCAGTCCCAAAGGACTTATCCAAAGCTAAGGACCAACATCTGTGGAGACTGAGCAGGAATCACTTTGGTTGTTTGGCCTGGTGGGCATACCACCAGCAGGCAGCCATTTACCTTTCCTTCCTGGCCTACTGCTGAAGGTTGCTGGAGAGTCTGCATTTGGACGAATAGATCCTTTCCATTCTTCTCTTGTTCTCACTCTCTCACACCCTCCTCCCTCTCTCCCTCCCTCCCTCCCTCTTCACCTTTCCCCTGTATATTCTGATTGCTGTGGTAACCAGAAAAAAAACAGGCATGGACTTCTAAGTGACCAGCCTGCATTCTTCCCATTCTCTCATGATACCATAATGTTAAGGAAGCATCTAATGAGCTCAGAACCCCCAGGCCCTTTGTCACCTAGCCTTTTCCCATCTCTGGGTGCAGATATCCCTATGAGTGACTACCACTTGCTAGGTATTTCAGATACATTATCCATTAGATCCTCGTAGCATTCCTGCAAGGTAGATGTCTTTATCTCCATTTAACAAATAAAGATGTAACATTGCATGTTGACTACACTCAAATTAAAAAAACAACAACAACAACAAACTTTTAAGCCATGCAAATACAAGTACTGAGGCTCAAAGAAGTTAAACAACTTAGCCAAGGTCAACAAGCTAATAAATGATATGGGCAGATGGTTCCATGTTGTAATAATTCCAAAGCCTCTATGTTTTTCATTATTCATGCCATCTTGGAGAAATGAAAAGGCTGCAAGTTATAGAGTCAGTCAATGTCACCATAGGGATTAAGTTCAGGGCGTCCTGATTTCTAAGGCAGCCTACAAATATGTACCATATTGAAAGAATTGTTTGAATGAGTATGTTAGATGTTCCAAGAACTTACAAGCTATGATGTGAAAATGACCCAGTTCTAGAAAAGCTGTCTAATTACCTTACCCATCAGTGTCCCTTGCTTCTATTTTCCTTATCGTCAATGGTCTCTTTCAGTTGCAAGCACCTAAGCAGACATGCTTCCCTATCCCCTAAAGTCACACATTTACCTTGGTCAAGAGTCCCACTCAAAGCTGCGTTTTAAAAATCTTCCCTTCCTTTCTACTTTTCCCTCTGGAGTCGAAAGTATAACCAGAAAGGAGGAATAAGGCCGTGACTACGGGCACATGTAATTTGACAAAATATAAATGATTGTTTATTTTTAAAACAATGCCAAATTCAACGAAACAATGATGTTTCTTTTTTGCTGGTCAACTTGACACTTGAAGAGTAGGTTTTCCTGAATTTTTCCCTGCTCAACTGGTGCTCTTGGCATTGCGAATAAACAGAGCTGATGATAACATCCATCAGAGAGCTAAGCACACGAAGTGGGTGATAAAGTCAACAAGAAGCTGAAAACAAGATTTACCATGGATAAGCTGCCAAGAGTTGGCTCTAGATTCTAAGTGGACACTGGCTCATCCATCTTACCCCGTCAGCTTTCCACCCCAACGACGTCATCCCTGCTTCAGCACTCATGATAAGAGAAGGAAAGCAGGAGAGAAGGAAAACTCAGGAGTCAAGTACAGGGGATGAATACACAGCACAAGTATCTGACTAAGATAAAATGAAAAGACTTGGTGGTAAATTCCTACTGAATTGTATGAGAGAACAAAGAAGAGTATTTTCAGAGCCAAAACAACCAACTGAGGAAAGGTCATACTCTAGAAGAGCAAGTAGACACAAATGCTTGCTGGGCTTCCTTTAAGTAGCATTTCGTTTTGTGTCCTAGCCTACTTCAAGCCCAGCTAAGGAGGGTCTAGAATCTGTCTATTGTTCAAAGACTTGAAATTGTTTTCCTTGGATTATTCCCAGTCCTGTATTTTCCTTGCCTCTTTTCAAAAGTAGGTTAAGGATGTTCAGATTTCCCTCAAGCATCTTAATGAGTTAGTCATGATTACAATTGCATCTTTTAAATTGCCCAACCCGTTGAAAGGCTGCCATGAAAGGAGCTTCTACAAACACAAGCCGCGCTGTGTTTTTCATTTTCTTATGTTGCAAAATGTGAATGAGGAGTTACCTCCAAGTGTGTGATTAGCATAAAAGGTGCTGAAGCAGAGGACAGGTCGGTGGACTACTGTCTCAATAGAAAATGTTGCTGTTGGGGGCGCCTGGGTGGCTTAGTCGGTTAAGCGTCCGACTTTTGCTTAGGTCATGATCTCGCGGTTCGTGGGTTCAAGCCCCGCATCGGGCTCTGTGCTGACTGCCAGCTCAGAGCCTGGAGCCTATTTCAGAGTCTGTATCTCCCTCTCTCTCTGACCCTCCCCTGCTCACGCTGTCTCTCTCTCTCTCTCTCTCCTAGAAATAAATAAAAAATATTTAAAAAAAAAAAAAAGAAAAGAAAATGTTGCTGTTGTTCCTGCAAGAAACACCTTCACTGAGACTCAAATAAGGAGAAGGTTTCTGCTACCAAATGTGAAAGGGTTTCACAGAACTCATGGCACATAATATATGCTCAAGATTTGTTTGCTGGGTTGGAATCTTCTCCATAATTCACTCAGTCAAGTAACCAGCCTTGACTGCCTCTGTTTCCTCAACATCCACTCTTCTTGTGTTTCTCTTATGGCTTCAATTTCAGCTTCATTACCTAACATGGTGTTTCTGACCATTTTTTTTTTCATTCTCGCCCTCCTAAGGAGCCTTGTCAGGCACTGTTTTCCTCCATGACATTTTAATACCAAAGACATTGTTTTATCAGTTTATGTTCTGTGTTTATATCTATAATTTATAAATTAAAAAGTTAAATTGTTTATCATCCCCTAAAAACCATTCTTACTCCTGTTGAGAATGCATAAACTGTCAGACCAGAGTAAATTAATTTAAGACACAGCAGAAGCAGATCACAGAACTAAATGCTAAATGAAATCAACGTGGAAAAAAAAAATCCAGAAAGATGGCAGCCATAAGAATTTGTCTAGTTTAATTTTAGTCTGGATCAGGACAGACAGCTGGCCATAAAGTGTAGCCAAATAGGACATAGGCTGGAAAAGGCAGGGTTTTTTTTTTTTAATGTTTATTTATTTTTCAGAGAGAGAGAGAATGTGGGAGAGGGGCAGAGAGAGAGAGAGAGAGACAGAATCTGAAGCAGGCTCCAGGCTCCAAGCTGTCAGCACAGAGCCTGAAACGGGGCTCAAACACAAACCATGAGACCGTGACCTGAGCCAAAGTTGGATGCTTAACTGACTGAGCCACCCAGGTGCCCCTGGAAAAGGCAGTTTTGGTAGAAGATAAGAGAACATGGTTCAAGAGAGGCAGAGGCATAGAGAATAATGGTCAGCTGGGTCAGAGAATGCCTCATAAAGAGAAATCCCAATATCCAGAAAATCTCCATGGCAAAGAAATTCCTCTCTAGTCTGTAGCCAGACTAGACATTTGCCTTGAATTCTAAAATGTCCTTAGGCTGCCAAACTGTGCCCTGTTGATGAAAATCTCTGGTTATTATAAGGAATGTGTCAAATTGGTCCCTATATTCCTTGAGAACCACTGGCGTCTCCTAGCACTTTGAACCCTCTGTATCAGATGAAAGAACCAAGTCTTAGGGCGCCTGGATGGCTTAGTCGGTTGAGCGTCCGGCTTTAGCTTGGGTCATGATCTCGCATTCATGGGTTCGAGCCCCGCATCGGGCTCTGTGCTGACTGCCAGCTCAGAGCCTGGAGCCTGTTTCAGAGTCTGTGATTCCCTCTCTCTCTGACCCTCCCCTGCTCACGCTGTCTCTCTCTCTCTCTCCTAGAAATAAATAAAAACATTTAAAAAAAAGAAAGAAAGAAAGAAAGAAAGAAAGAAAGAAAGAAAGAAAGAACCAAGTCTTTCAACCTGACTTGGGCTGTGCTGTGGTGTTCATGTCCTCAGGCATTCAGGCAGGGTGATCGAATAATAAATCTGGTTTTCCTTTTCCTCCTTTATCTTCTGGAGATCCTTCCTCTCCTGACCTAAAAGCAGGAACAGACCCAGAACCCTGGCTGAGTCCTCTTAAAGCTGTGCCTCCTGAAGCCCTTAGGTTCTCTTAAAGGTCAAATCCAACAGCCTTTTTCATTGACTTCCCGGGTCAGCTTCTCAGTGGCATTTGGTGTGTAGCTCACACTCTCCTCTTTAATTAGAAGACAGTCATTCTGACTCCAGTCTTCATCACAGCCTGGTTCCTTGAGTCTTCTGAACACTCTTTGCAACACTCTTCTCAGTCTCCTCCTTCCTCCTTACCTATTCTCAAGGGCATCTCAAGGGTTCCTTCCTATTGCCTTCCATGCTCATCCCCTCCATGCTCATTTGTTCATATGTTCAGTTTAATTTAATAAAAATGATTGCACCCTTGTGATGCACCTAGCACTGGTATGAACAAGATAGGGCCCTTGCACACTCTTGTGGGGGAACAGATGTGTATATAACCAAGCAAATCACAATGTGAGATATGAAATACAGATATTTACAAAATATATTAGCAGCCCAACTGAGGAGACAATTAATTCTGTCTTGAAGAGATCACTAAAGGTATCACAGAGGGAAGTTTTTTAAATGTGTGCCTTAAAGAATGAATAAGGATTCGTAAAACAGAAAAGTTAAAAGAAGAGCATGACAGAGAGATGAGGATGGGAAAGGCATGGCATGATCAAGAGTGGTTAATTAGAAAGTCCATGTGACTCAAGAGGAAGTAAAAGTGGGGGGCAGGTCCTCACAATGTCTGGCACATTCATTTTTACAAAATAAACATAGCTCATATTTATTATATGTCATGCACTGTGCTAGGTGCTAGTGGTACAAAGATAAATAAGCTGCTCCCTCAACAGCTCAAAGAATAGTAGAGTGTAGACATGTTCAAATAACTAATATATGCAATACAAGCTAATCCATGCAGTGATGGTAGCGTGTATATACAAAATAGAGAGTGACTGGCTCTAGGTGGAAGGATAGCAGAGGATGCTTCCGAGAAAAAGTGATATCTGAGCTGAGCTTTAAGAAATCATCTAGAGTTGGATTCTGTGGTAAGCAGAATAACGGCTCCCCAAAGACGCCCAATGTCCCAAATCTGTGACTTTGTTACCTTGCTTAGTGGCAGGGACTTTGCACTTGTGATTAAATTCAGGGAAGATGGAAAGATTACAGATTATCTAGGTAGACTCAAAGTAATCACAAGTGCCCTTATATAAAAGGGAGGTGGGAGTGTCTGAGCCAGAGAAGATGTGACAATGGGAGCAGAGGAATGAGATGGCTATCAGCCAAAATCTATGGGCAGCCTCTAGAACCTAGAAAAAGCAAAGAACGGACTCTTTCCTAGACCCTTCAGAAGGTATACAGCTCTTATGAGGTTTTAGGCCCACAGAACTCGGCTCAGACTTCTGATTTCTAAAAAAGTAAGATAATAAATTTTTGTCATTTTTAAGCCCCTGAGTTTGTGGTAATCTGTTACAACAGTAAAAGAAAACTGCCACAGAGGGAGCAGTAAGCAGATGTAGGGGTGGAAAGCGGTCCCAGCAAAAGGAATAGCATTAGCAACAGCACAGAGGCACAAACCAGCAGGCACACACTTACAGGCCAGGGTTGCAAGTAGTTTAGTGTTGATTAGAGTCAAGGATCACCTGGTAAGGAACAGACCAAAAGGCTGGAGTGTGAGACAGGTGCTATCATATAGAGCCTTGTAAGGAGCTGTCCCACCATGGAGCTTAGGTAGTGCATAGGCTTAGAAAGTAAATCAGGAGCCATCCTAGAGTTTTAAACAAAAAAGCAAAAACACCAGAATTTCAATTTTGAAAGAATGGTTGAATGGGGAAGAGACTGGGACAGGATGACTATTGAGGAAGCTCTTGCCAATGTCCTGGGAAAAGGACAATTTGGACTGAAGCAGTGTTAACAGGAGAAGTCAAAATAAAAAGAGATTCAAGCGGGCACCTGGGTGGCTCAGTCAGTTAAGCATCGACTCTTGGTTTCAGTTCAGGTCATGAGCTCATAGTTTGTGGGTTCGAGCCCCAAGTCAAGCTCTGCTCTGACAGTGCAGAGACTTCTTGGGATTCTCTCTCTCTCTGTGTCTCTCTCTCGCTCTCTCTCAAAATAAATAAATAAAGTTTAAAAAGAAGATATTTAAGACTCAGAGAGTGACTGAATACTGGGGACAAAGACAAATGGAAGAGTCAAGGATAACCCCAGATTTTTGAATTAGACCTTAGTGGATGGCTGTGCTGCCTACTGAGATGAGAAAAACTGGAGGATCCTCCCAATATCTCTTAGATTTGTGTTTTTTTTTATTCCTGTGCCCAGTAGGCTGATTAGTCCCATCAACCTATATTTAGACTGTCTTTAAATTCCCCTAGCCACATTTTCTTTTCTTTTTAAATTTTTTAACATTTATTTATTTGTGAGACAGAGAGGGACAGCGTGATCAGGGGAGGGGCAGAGAGAGAGAGAGAGAATGAGACACAGAATCTGAAGCAGGCTCTAGGCTCTGAGCTGTCATCACAGAGCCTGACACAGGGCTTGAACCCATGAACTGTGAGATCATGACATGAGCTGAAGTCAGACACTTAACCAACTGAGCCACCCAGGCACCCCTCCTAGCCACATTTTCTAATGCTAGTCTTTCTCCTCCTCAGTCCATTTCGGTACGCTGTAGTTAGAACAACTAATTCAATATTTAACAGAGACTCTTAATGCCTACCACGTGCCAGGGACTATTATAGACCTTGGGGATATGGTAATGAACAAAACAGTGCAAAAAATAAACTAGCCTTCATCTAGAAGTTCTTTTTAGAAGGTAACTTTGGACATTTCCAGCAGCAATTTGCATCTTCTACAATGACTTCTAATTTCCTTTCACTTTACATCTAAATTTTTTGTTGTGTGCTCAAGCTGTCAACTAGCTTATCCCAAACTAAGTATAAGAAGTCTTACAAATGAGTTGTGATCTAAAGCAGTGCTTTTCAAACTATCTGTGGGTTGTTGGGGGGATTGTTTATTTTTTCATTTTGGGGGATAGGGGGTTGTCTCTTAAAAACCTCCAAACTCTTTCCATGTTTTAGCTATTATGGAGAGTGCTGCTATGAACATTGGGTTCATCAGCAGATGAATGGATCAAGAAGATGTGGTTTATCTATACCATGGAATACTACATGGCAATGAGAAACAATGAAATCTGGCCATGTGTAGCAACATGGATGGACCTTGAGGGTGTTATGCTGAGCGAAATAAGTCAGGCAGAGAAGGACAAATAACATATGTATGCACGTATAGGAGGATTAGGAGGAACTTGACGGAGGACCAAGGGGGAGAAGAAGGGCGGAAATGGTGGGGGAAAGGGAGAGAGGCAAACCATGAGAGACTCTTGAATGCTGACAAAAACTGAGGACTGATGGATGTGGGGGGGAGGGGGGGATGGGCATGGAGGAGGGCACTTTGGGGATGAGCACTGAGTGTTATGTAGAAACTAATTTGACAATAAACTATTTGTAAAAAAAAAAAAAAAAAACCTCCAAACTGTGTGGTCTGATACCTGGTCTTCCTGTACATGACCAGTGCACAGGTCATGCCCCATATGACTCCCTGTGTGAATTCCACAATACCCAAGCTTATATATACCCTCCTTGGTCACATGAGTCCACTGAGATGTGCTTGTATGTCATAGAGTTCTTAATTTGCTCTGAAAATGTCTAAGCACTTCCTTATGATTTCTGTACTCTCAATTTCAAGACACCCTGTAAACCACACTTCATATCCCAACACTTACTAAATCCCTTAGTAAAACAATTTTGAGGAATTTGGAACAAATTATATGGCGATTGCATTACTATGATAGTTTTCCTATAAATAGACCCTAGGGTAGGTAGAGGCAGGTGAATAAAGAGTTCTGGAACTACTGTTTGGCACATCACCTTTTTAAAGACCAAGTACTTATTTCCCCTTCCTTTTCATGTTTTCCTTTTACTTCTTTCATCAGCTACCTCCTTAATCTACCCCCCAACTCATACATATGAAGAAGAAAATTAACATGAAAGCTCTTCAGTTCTTTCTCAAGTTCTTGGTGGAGATGGCCCAACCCTAACTAAATAGATGAAGCTATTTAGCATAAATCCTACTATAAGCCAACTTCAGGCTTATAAACTGGATGAGACTAGGAAACAGGAGTCATTGTCTCTGATTCACTGGCCCAGTGATGATGTTGGCTTATTCTGGACTTCCTCCAGCTCCCAATGAGTATGTTTACAGCCTTATATTATAGCTCTTCCAGGACTCTTTTTCATTCTTCATTATCCTCATCCTTTCTTTGGTTTTGACACCATTAATTTTTTTCTTCCCTGCTAATAAACTTTGCCTATGGCTTCCATGACTCCACTTTGGATTTGTTCCTACTTCTTGGTCTTTCAATTTAGTCCTTAAAATCACCTTCTCTCTCTCCTCCTTTCCCAAAAGCCTCATCCTAGACCTTCTTCCTTCACTCTCAGGATCTCCACATGATCTCAACCTCACCTGTGGACTAAGTTATCTACTAGATATCCTCATGACTAGAGTCTTTCCTGAATATAAGACTCAGAATTCCAATTGCTTTCTCAGTATCTTCATGTAAGTATCTCACAAGTGTCACAAACTCAACTTAATGTTATTTTCCAAAAACCTCTTCTTCCTGCATTCCATATCAGAACACTGCCATCCATTTCAGTATTCAAAATAAGTGCTTGAAATTATCCTTGACTCTCCCCTTTTCCTCATTCTTCATCTTCAACCAGTCCTCACTCACTGTTCCAACACTGCTATGCTTGCCCAATCATTGTCTGTCTCCACCTTCACTGCCTTGCTTCAGGCGTTCTCACTTCTCACCAGGACCATTCTCAGTTCTCGAGCACTCAGATCAACAGTGTCATACAGGGGCTCAGAGATGCCAGTCCCACCCTCTCTAGAGCCACCTCTCCTCAGTTGCTGCACTGCCCTTTCTCTTGGCAGGCAAATCCAATCATTCATACTCTGGAATACGTACCTTCACAGCTCTTCCTTCAATACAATCAAAATTCCTTTCTTTGAATGGATTACCAGGATTTTCACACACAGGTCCTGGCTGACTTTTGTAGACACTTCTAGTTTAACAACAAACACTATGTATCAAATGTACCATCTTTTCCATCATTTCTCAGGCCTTTGTACCTTTGTGCATTCTATTCTTGCCACCAGATATGAACCAATCCCTGCCCTGTGCCTTGATGGAGTACTGATCATCTAAGACTTGGCACCTAGGCTTCATGTCCTAGAATGACTCCTCCAGGCTCAGCACTACATTGCCATAGTACTTTGCAAGGCCCTTATGGGCAGCCCATTCAACAGAGCTTTTATGAGCCAGATGCTGGGCTGTGTTCTAAAGGTACAAAGAAGATGGTCCTACCATCAAAGAGCTTACCTTCAATGAGTAGAGAAAGACATAAATGTAAATAGCAAATACATTATTTATTTTTAAGAAATCAATGGTACAGAGTAACACAGTTGCTGTGGAAGAAGTATGGGCAGCACACAGTGGACAATAAACAAAGAAGGGGGTGGCTAATTCTACCTGTGAGATTGGAGATTGGAGGAGAGTAACATAAGGAGATGTTATAAGGGAGAAAACCCTCCTAGAGGATGAATAGAGAAGGGCTCTGCAGGCAGAGGAAGGACAGCACAAGCAAAGGTGTGGCAGGATGAAGCAGCATGTCATGTTTAGGGAAAAGTAATTGGTCCTCTATGGCTGATTTTGAAAATCAGCATAGGTGCAAATAGATAAGAGGTTGGAGGACAAGCAAGAGGGTTTTCCTTACAGGCAAAGAGGAGCCACTGCAGGGACAGACTAATGATCTTTTTAGAAAGATCATTCTAGCAGCAATGTACAGAGTGCAATATAATGCTTCCTCCCCCCATTAGATTTTGAACTCCTTGATGTCTCTTTCATTTTTATCTTTCCAATTCTTAACACTCTCATTCACCAAGTGATGCAAGAGAGGCCTTGTGGTGTCCATACAGTAGCCTGGGTGAGAGTCCAGGGAACTAACCCCTGGGCCAGGCTGTGCCCCAGCTCAGTGAGACCTCAGCAAGTCACTCTGTGCTTCAGTTTCCTCGTCTATAAAATGGTGGCTTACTCAAGATGATCTTTCAGTTCTCTTTTGCTCTAATATTCTGTAATGCTATAAGGGAGGTTCCCTTTTTTAACGTTTGCAGTCAATATTTGGTAATACGAATAACAAATCTGTCTCCAGTTTATAGAGGCAAGTGTCAAGAGCTTAGTGTACCATAAAGCACAAGTTGACCTGAAGGTTATATCAACTGCTCTCTGAACAAGCAATGATTCTGGTTAACTTATTCACACAGTTAAAGGGTGGGTTCTTCCTGCTGTAGAGGGACAGAATTGTGTCCTCAAATGTTTACTCCTTTTTAAAGTAAAATAATCAGAACTTAAAGTATTATTACTATAAGTTTTAAGTGTAAGATAAATACATTTTGAAAACATTAGAAGCTTGAGAGACCCCATCGGTTTTATTCACCTTAAATTGTTCTCTATTTATTAGCCCAACAAAATACACAGAGCTCTATCAGATTATCCACGTTCCTTTCATAATTTTCATATCTCTTTGACTTAGTAGAATATGCTCTGACATTTCTGGTTTATCAACATAATACTGATTTCCATAATTTAAAATTCAGTACCCTAGCCACAGAGTCAATTTCTACTGACAAAAAAACACCACTACCAACAACAACAACAAAAACACAACAGCTTCTCTTAGCCTTCATATGTTTTGATCTTTAACTTGGTAAGGCTATGTAGCCTTCTACTCTCTTAGAAAAAATCTTTTTGTGTGTGATATGATTTTACTATCATTTACCCAGAGGTGTTTTTTTTTTTTTTTTAATTAAAAAACAAGTGGCAGTGGGGAGCTGGGTTGGTTAAGCATCCAACTTCAACTCAGGTCACGATCACATGGTTCATGAGTTTGAGCCTCTCATTGGGCTCAGCTCGCTGTTGTCAGTGCAGAGCCCACTTTGGATTTTCTGTCTCCCTCTCTCTCTGCCCCTCTCTCTCAAAAATAAATAAACATTTAAATATAAATAAATAAATAACAGGTTTCCTCAATGTATTTCTCCACCGTGAACTTTGGAATTCTCTACTATTGATACTAGAATATAATTATTTAAATTTAATTTATTAGAGATTTAATTTTTTAATTTTAAATTTTAATGCTTTATTAGCTTATTCCTAAGAAATAATGCATTATCTAGAATTAAGCTCAAATACATAAATTATCTAATTTCTTAATATGCTCTTTATTCATAAAACAGAAGAAAATTCTCCCTTTGACCACATTCTCATGATAAGCAATGACCCTGAGTTTCTTTTTACTGTAAAACGTAGCTGATAAATTTGTGCCAGGGCCATAATTTTACAGAGCGCTGGTAAACTGGCCACAGTAATTTGGAGATGCTTCGACTGAGTTGCACCTCCTTTCTGACAAGGCTTTAGAAGAGGGAAAGAGGTGTGTTTATTAGTTCGGTGGACACAAAGTGGTGGCACCGCCCTTCCCTTCTTCTTTTGCAGACAGTCTCATGCTCTAGGCGGGTGGGGGAGGCTTGTGATGCCAGTAACCCCTTGGGCTTTGACTTAGCTAAGCGTGGACTGTTTTCAGTTGCTTGGCTTGTTGTCAGAGAATAAGCGAACAGGGTGGATTTGGTTCTCTGAATATCATCTCAACAAACAAGATAAGGAGTATAACAGTTCTGCCTCTAGGCTCAGCCTTCTTTAACTGCTCCTTTCTCCACCCTTCAGGCCCCCTGTCCCATCTCTCTGAAGCTGTTATTTAAAAAGCAGCTTATTCTCATTGCCTCATTCACCCTTAAACCCAGTAAGAGCATCTAATTTTCATTTGTTGAACCACAAATGAAATATATTTGGACGTATGAGATTAATAGTCTTTAGGAATAAAAAAAGTCTTCTGTCTGGGTCACTGTGACACAATAGAAAGTTCTAAAATTTATAGCAAATTTTGAGCCAAAATATACTAATTTAAAACTTAAACAGAGTATAATTTTAGCTTATCTTTCATGTGATGCAGAAAGTCAAAATAATGTTCTCTAGGAAAATATATAGCCTGAACTTGCTGTTCTTTCCTTATCTCCAAAGTGAGGTGCTTACCAAAAAAAATTTTACTACCCCATGCAAGAAGTAATAATGGGAAGAAAAAATGTTATTGCAGATGAGTTTCTTCTCCTCCTCATAGACCCAGAAGCTGTAGAAAAGAGCATGATAGAAGCTACCGCAATTGTTAAAATATCCTAAGTTAAGACATAATTGCTGAATGCTTTCCCATCTACTTCTCTCTCCTAGTTTTCCCTAAGGGTATCAAATGTGAAAAGGCTAGTCTCACATCAAACTTGGAAGAAATGAGAGGAAATTATGTACTGATGAGGAAAATGGCAGGTAAGAAAAATAAAAGCTATCCTTTGTTCTATAAGAAGATTTTAATGTGTAGAAATAAACACATTTTATCTTTTTTTCATTGAAAAAGACTGCCTTCGCATGCTGGCGACTGACACCTGTTAAGAACAAGGTACTGGAATGCGGGCCCAGCTTGTGCAAGGACAGTCATCTCCCATTTGTCCTCACAAAAGTAACTCTACACTTATTTTGTTTCTTTTTTTTTATTTTTTTATTTATTTCTAGGAGAGAGAGAGAGAGCGTGAGCAGGGGAGGGTCAGAGAGAGAAGGAGACACAGAATCCGAAGCAGGCTCCAGGCTTTGAGCTGGCAGTCAGCACAGAGCCCGGCGGGGGGCTCGAACCCACGAACCGCGAGATAATGACCTAAACGAAAGTTGGACGCTTAACCGACTAAGCCACCCAGGCGCCCCTACACTTATTTTGTTTCTGAAAAGGCTACTATTCAAACAACTGTCTCTTGTGAAAAAGAGGGAAGAAAAAGATGAGTTTTAAAACCAAGCTTGTCACTTTTAGAAACAAAGTTGACAACTTTCAGTGGGTAATAGGCAATCATCCAAAACAAGGGTACCAAACACTTAAACATCTAAGAGTTGTTTTAACAAACAAATTACGTGGGGGTGCGGACTGGGATAACTAAGTATCCAGAGCCGGTGTAGCGTGGTGGCGGCTGCAGGTGTGCCCTCCAGAGTCAGACTGCCTGGGCCTGAGTCCTGGGCATGAGCTCTGTCACTCACTAGATGTGACTTCTCGGTCAAGTTACTTACACTCTGCCTCAACTTCCTCATCCATAAAGTGGAAATGATAATGACACCTACCTCACAGAGTTTTATGAGGTTTGAGTGGGTTAGTGCATGTAAAATGATTGCAGAAAGCAATTAATAAATGTTAAGATTGAAGTACACTGATTGACTCTGCTTTAAAATTCTTTGTGGCAATGAATGGCCTAAAATTTGAATGGGGTATAGGATTCAGACTGAAATAAAACAGACAACAGATCTAGAAACTTTTAAAATTGACCCTAAAATCCTCTGTCTCCTGGAATCTTCACTGTTCATATTAAGGCAAAGATTGAAACCTTTTTGGCTGGAACTTATAATCATATAGCCAAATTTGCAAAACGGTTTAAAAGTGAACTTTCCGGGGCGCCTGGGTGGCTTAGTCTGTTAAGCGTCTGACTTTCTCTTGGGTCATGATCTCGCGGTTCGTGGGTTCGAGCCCTGCATCGGGCTCTGTGCTGACTGCCAGCTCAGAGCCTGGAGCCTGCTTCAGTCTGTGACTCCCTCTCTCTCTGACCCTCCCCTGCTCACGCTGTCTCTCTCTTTCTCTCTCTCTCTCCTAGAAATAAATAAAACATTTAAAAAAAAATAAATAAAATAAAAGTGAACTTTCCTTTGGGCCCCTCCTCTTGTTTATTCTCCTATTCTTGTCCCCTTTCAGATGCTGGGCTAGATGCTGTGTAGATGTCAACTATATGATATATATAGTGTATTCGGAGTTAGATAGACTATTATAGAAATCTTATAATTATGTACAACATTGTTACTAGGTAAAACCCATTCCACAATGGCAAAAAAATGAGTGTTCAGTTCCATTCTCTGAACTAAGTCAAGGGCCTAGGGTTGTTAATGACACCAGCTCTGTTTCTTCCGTTACCTTCCAGTAATTGAGAGGAATAATCTTACCTGGGAAAACAGGGCTGATCTTGTGAGCCTACTTACAGACTGAGTGAAATAAGACATGTGCCCCTAACTTGGGAAGTTTATTGCCAGCTTGCTCTTAGGAGTTAAGTGGTCACCAAGTGTTGTGTCTTAAAAGGTTATGGGTAGGATCATCTCTCCAGACATGTGCACACTGACCTCTACTCTTGCAGTGATATAAAAATCCTTGCACTCCACTGTGATTCATGGTTTGACCTTATAATAAAGGAGTGATGGATCATGCCCTTTCCCCTCTTTGCCACTGCTTCTACTGAATGATTTGACATACACTTATTTTAGGTGCTTGGCAGGGATAGCAATTTAGGCACACTATTGCTTTTAGGACTGAAAATCAAAAGCCCTCTCCCCCTTCCCCCATCCAATCTCATAATTATATATCTAGAAATTCCTTATAAGAAAACATAAAGTAGTCAATTTGCTTATCAAATATAAGTAAATAGTGCCAAGCGAAGCATAGAAAATAAACACAAATTCCTAGTACAATATAAGTATTGTATCAGCCAGGCCATGCTGTCCCCAACCTGACCCCTCTGCCCAAGCTGATGTCTGCCTCTTTCAGATGCAGCCCTGCCCAATCCTTGTACCAATGAGAGCCAGATGTTGTTCCTGTTCTTTCTCCAGAAGAGAGGGAAGAAATCAGGAAATAGTTTATTCATACCTTGATTCCCAGCACCTAGCCCAATATCTGGCACAGTGCCCAGCCTATAAAGAACACTCAGTAAATATTGATTGAATGAACAAATAGGCTGCCACCCCTGTAACCGGTATCCAGTGACTTGGGATGGATTTACCCTCCTGAGGCTTCCTGTAGTCGGCATTCGTGTTCAGTTTCCCTACCTGCCTCTCACCATGTGTGACTGACCATCCTGGCTGGCCCTTCTGATCCAGTCAGAAGACGCGGGTTCCAAACCCCTGGGAGGATCCCAGCATAGGCTGCAATACCTGCTGAGGGGCCAGAGACGAGTGGGATGGCGGGAGTGTGTGGGGAATAAGTTTAGGAATTCCATGCGCTTGCACCCATGGGGTTAACAAGGCTTAGGATGAAAACTTCCAGGATAGGTAAACAGGGTGAAAGCACCCCAGCATAGAACAAAAGCACAAAGCTGTTTTCACAGGACAGAAGGTCCAGAATAGGTAAACAGGTAAACAGGGCTGTAGACCACCCAGCAGAATGAAATTGCCCCGAGGGGAGCTAATTAGCAAAAGAAAGGTGACTATTGACCCTGAGGCACCATGCTCTGTCTGTCTTATCCCCCACCTACCTTAAACAACCATCTGCTGGGTGCAGGGATTTCTTTTGTATTGATCCAAACCCTAACACTGCACATCTTCGAAACCCTCTTTCTCTCATATACATGAGTAAATGTTCACTGTTTCATTGTCTCTTTGTGCATCTCCATCACATTTGTAAGCCTTCGGATCCTAATAAAAATGGAGCAAGGACCCTTATTCAGGGCTTTTGTCTCCTCCTGGACAATAGCCTCTCCCACATTTAATTCTGCATCCACTCTCCTGCTGGACAAGAGAGAACTCCAGACTCTTAAGTCTGCGACAGAGGTGGCCTGACCCACTCTTTACTGTGCCCTGTAGTTCCTTCGCCCTAAACCAAGGCCTGTTTCGAAATCAGAAACATATCCTGGATTCTCCCAGGCTATGAATCTAAATGCTAATTAAATATCTTAATAGTTCTCATCCTCCCCCAAATATTTTTGGGGCACCCCTAAAGTGGACAAACTCAGTGAATATTTATTGAATACTCTGTGCCAGTCACTGATCTGGGCTCTGGGGGGACACAGCAATAAACACATGGATACTACTTTCATGGAGTTTACATTCTAGGGTCGGAAAGGGGGCAATTTTTTAAAAAGAAGAGGAAATAAGAAAAATTATGTATGGAAAATGGTGATGAGTGCAGTGGAGAGAAAGTTATCCCAACTTTCTAGGGAATGGGACAGCTGGGGTTGAGGGCATTCAGTTTTATGTAGCGTGGCCCCATTGAGAAGGTGTTTGTGCAAAGGCATTGAGTGAGTCATTAGTGGGCAGATGTTACCCATGTTCCTGAATCATTTATTGTCACCCCTTAGCTGGACACCATGATCCTGGCTCTGGCAGTACCACAGTGAGCTAGAAGCTCACAGCATGCCTCTTTCAGAACCCTGCATTGTTCCCCTAGTCAATGATGCTTTGAAAAACAGGAAGTAAGAGAGTCCTTTTTTTTTTTTTCAGCATTAACGCCCAAGGTAAAGTGTTACGGAGCTAACTGAGGTCAGGGACTGTTACCTAACTGTAAATTGGACGAAAACTCTCTGCCACCACATTGGCCCTGTGATGCTAGTTTTGTGGGAAACTTGGGGCTGGATAGCCCTGTGATGTCTGTCAGCGTCTTCTTTCAAAGAGAGAAAGGAAAAGCTCTCTTCCTGGAGATGCTACACCCAGTTACCCACCGGGTGATAGGCCCCAGGGCATTACAGAGCTTCATAAAATGACTCTTTCTCTTACATAGAGGCCCTTCTTTATTTTCTTCTGGGAAGATACATACAGGGAAACTGAATTAGGCCCTACCCTAGGACAGCCAGACTGGCCATGGCCTTCCAGGACTAAAGCCCAGCCTCACCATTACAGTTTCCTACCTCAACAGGCTGTGCTCTCACTCAGGGCCCCACTATACCTGCCGGCAATCTCCCCTGGACATGTCCATGCATTCCTAAAACCCTACTGAAGGATTTGAGTTTTTCCCTCAGCAAACTTCTCAGTTCTCTTATAAATCAATGAATACCAATCATTGCTTTAGGGGAAAGGATATTGTCTTACTCTGTATTGCAGACATATTCATCTTATGTCTTGCCCAGCTAGGACTTTGTATTGCACAGTAAATAGAAACCCTACTTATAAAGTGACTAGCAGAACTCTTCTATTTAAAAGGTGCTCAAAAATGAATAACTATCATAATTTTGTAGGTAGTTATTAAATTACGGAGAATTCTAAATTTATTCTTTATAATTTTAATGTTTCAAAGTGTTTTACAAAATTATGTATTCTATAATCAGAAGAATTCTTAAAGTAGTAATAATGATAATAATAATAATAATAAAACCCTCTTGACACCCAGTTGTTTTCTTCCTCTCCTTTTCATCTAAACTTCTCAGAAGAATAGTCTTCTGCTCACTATTTCCACTTCCTCAACTTGCTTCTGTCTGGTTGTTGCCCCAACCATCCCTCTAATATTGCTGTCAGTGAAGCCACCACCTATTTCTTAATGTCATTCCCTCAGGAATATGTTGGTGGCCTGGGAAGGGAAGGCACCCTCAGGTAAGTGATAACTTCAAGCAGAGTGAATTTGGGTACAAGGGAGGAGGCAAGGAGCAAGAAGTGAGGTGATTTACATCCAAGCTAAAGCATGATCCAGAACCAAAGTTGAACCCCAACACTTACCATATTCAAGAGTCCAGCGACCTGGTTGGAAGCCAACTCACCTAAGTAGAAGAAAGAATCCAGAAACAAGCCAACTCCAAGCAGGTAATAAGCTGACAAACCAAGGTAGTCCCAGAAGAAAGACTGCAAGGAGATGTCAGGCCAAGAGGAATTCCAAACTCAGCAAGTCACCAGCTGCATTTGGCTGGGCTTTCCTGGGAAGGCCTGATGAAAAGTCCTAACTTACAAAGTCACCTTTCAGAGATGAGAGATGGGCTCCCAGGAGCACTCCTATACTGGATATGTCAACAAAGTGCCTGCCACACCCAACTTCCTCTTCGAGATGAAACTGCCCCACCCACAGCCCCCTGCTCTGAGAAGCAGAGCAACGTTGTTCTTTACCCAGGGATGGCTCCTGATTGGACCAGGGATTGGCCCCTGACATTACGGCTGCTCCTCCAAAAATCAGGGCTTGAATGGAAAAGATGAATTTGGTCTATCAGATTCTCTTCTTCTAGGATTTGAATTGGGAAACATGGAGATAATGAGGGCAGTTAGTCATGGAAACTAAGTTGAAGTTGAAAGGATGTCATATGATGCAGTAAAGGCTATGGAGGGTTATACAAGCCAAATCTATGAGGAAGCAGAACAGTATGATAAGACAGTGGAATTTATGAATAAGCATCAATCCTGCAGTAGAAAAAAATACATTAATAGAAAACAGAATGTGTTAGTAGGAATAGGATAGCAGGAAGCAAACCTGCAAAGAATAGCTGAGAAATGGTATACCAATGTTAGGAAGATCTTGTCCTCTGCCTCAACTAAAAGCTGCTTTCCTGCCATCCAGCTTTAGTAAGGCTCCTGTGTTCATCAAGCAACCCCAGCTTCCTGGATCCCCTTGCTAATGCTTGTTGGCCACCTACTATTAGCTAGGCATGGTTCTAAGTGTTTGGGATCCATCAGTGAACAAAACAGGAAAGCAGTTATAACAAACACTTTATTACTTTGGGTAGAGTCTCTGTTTCAAAGGGCCAAATTCAACCAATTCCTCATGCGCTCACTTCCCATGGTCCAGTTGGTGAGGTCAGACATGGTGTCATAATGAGTCTACTCCCTCTTGGGAATAGCTCATGTTTATCCTCCCTTGTCATCACAGTAGTGGCTGGAGAATTAGGAGAAGAGAAAAGAATAGAAGAAGAGGGGAGTTGGGGCATGGAGGAAGTCAGTTGATGGCACCTGAATACCCAGGATTTCAGTTAACTGGGATTTGAAATTTGGCTCTACTACTTTATCACTATATGATCTTTGGCAAGGCAGTTTTCTCAGCTATAAATTGGGGGTAAAATAGTATCCTTCTCATTGCATTATTGTGAGGATTAAGTCAGAAAATATATGCAAAGTATTTAGCACAGTACGTGGCCCAAAGTAAGTGCTCAATAAGTGATAGCTGTTGTTGCTGGTGTTATTATTATTAACAACCCTCTAGCTTTCACATTAGGTAGATAGGATGGATGTGCTAGGGGAAAATGAGATGACATTCTGTACACAAACCTTCTCTTGACATCTGCTGCCAGTTAGAACTTCGTATGCTTATCGAGGTTTCTTTGAGTTGGCACACACCTTCCCAGTTTCTCTCCAGTGTGAGGAAGAAAGGGCGCAAGAAAATGGTAAAAATGAAAGTTACTGTTGCACAGAAAAGCAGTTCTGGAAGAAGGGAACATTCTGAAAGCAAAGTCTGTGGCGGTGACAATAACAGCTGCTTTCTGGGAAGCCCTCATTATCTTTGCTTGAGGTCCAGGTGTTGTTGTGGGAGTGTACCAGGACACATGTTGGACAGGGATGTTGTGTTTTAGTAGCAAGACGGATAGGTGGCTGAGCTGATGCTACATTCTGGCCTTCCTGTGGGATGAGCACCATTCTACTCATATAGGGGCCTTCCTAGCATGTTATGCCTCTGTGAGTTGCTCCCAAGAAGCCCTGGGTCTGGATTAGGACCATATGTAGATGTCTAAAAGACAGTTTGGACTGAATGATTCAAATACTCAAGCCAGATTCTTCCATGGTTGTGTCTCTCTGCCGCCACCTTATATCCAGGCTTATGACATAGACCATCTGCTCTGTGGTTCTATTGCCGGATGTGTTGCTGATGGAGCACCGGAGGCTCATTAGATAAGCCTTGCGTAGCATGAGCTGAGCTTCTAGGCTTGTACTAGCTTCTCCAGGCTTCTGTGGACTGAGCTCTATGCAGACTATCATGCATTAGGCCCTCTAGGCCTTGAAGACATCTTGAAAGCAAGCCATTCTCCCTCCCAAATGGGAATAATAGAGGACTCCTCCTCAGCAGGATGGCCCCCTCCATCATGTTGGCAGCACTGGCCCCAGCAGGGTTAGGTTGAACCAAGCTGGGTCCAGGCTGGCTAGAGTTGGCACACAAGTTAGGAGGACAGACTCTTGAGCTGGATTGCCCACATTCAAATCTCAGTTTCCATTTCTTAGCTACTTTTTTTTTTTTTTTATAATTTTTTTTTAATTTTTTTTAATGTTTTATTTATTTCTAGGAGAGAGACAGAGACAGTTTGAGCAGGGGAGGGTCAGAGAGAGAGGGAGTCACAGACTGAAACAGGCTCCAGGCTCTGAGCTGGCAGTCAGCACAGAGCCTGACGCGGGGCTCGAACCCACGAACCGCGAGATCATGACCTAAGCGAAAGTCGGACGCTTAACCGACTAAGCCACCCAGGCACCCCTCTTAGCTACTTTTTTACCTGTGCAATCTTAGAGGAATTATGTTATCTCTCTGTCCCAGTTTCCTCATCTCTAAAACAGCAAAAATAACAGTACATATCTCATAAGGTTATTATAAGCATCAAATTTGTTAATATAAGTGAAGTCCTTGGACAAATAACTGGCACATAGTTAAGTGCCTACTGGTGCTATAATGGAGCAGAGGTGAAGGGAGTCCTGAGTTGTCCAAAAAATAATGCCACGCTAAGCACATCAGGCCAACTTCCTTCTCCTTTTTTAGGAGGTCATTAGTAGGTCAGTTGCACAGAAAAGAACGAAATGCTGTCAAGCATGCTTTGGAATGTCGAGATGTCCTCAAGTAACCAGGGAACTCCTACTCCAGAATCATAGACACCTGGCTACATCAACGGAATAGTCTAGAGACTGTTCTGGGGATGCTGATGCTTCAGGTAACCCAGGATTGCTGGACTAGAGGATTATATGAGGCACAGTTGGCCAAGGTATGTGTGGAGATGTTTAAGGACATACTAGGACATTGTCCAGGAATTGCAAAGAACCTCCCCTAGAAAGTCATGCAAGATACCGATTGTTTGGGGCTACCACAGGTCAAGGGGCATAATGATCTCTACAAACATCTAGAAAGCTGTCTTCCAAATGCAGCTGATAAGAAGTTGATAACAAAGGTTATAGGCACTCAGAACGTCTAATTTCATGGGCCTCTGGCCCCAGAGCATGAGGGAACCAGAGAGGACCAGGGCCCCAGTAGTCCTAACAGAGCTCTATTTCCTGTTTTTCTTCTTCACAAAATGCCCCAGTGACCTCTTGGGAAATGTGGAGGCCCATTGAATCCTAAGACTTGTGAATTCCTATTGAGTCTCAGATTATGGATGTTGTGGTGCCCATAGGGTTGCCAGGCAAAATAAAGGACACCTAGTCAAATTTGAATTTCCAACAATCAACGAATAGTTTTTTAGTATCAGTATGCCCTAAATGTTGTGTAGCATATACTTATATTAAAACGTATTTGTTTATCTGAAATTCATATTTCTGAATTTGAAAATATCTGAAAGAAAGAAAGAGAGAGAGAGAGAAAGAAAGAAGCAAACAAACAAACAAACAAACAAAGAAACAAAGAAGGGAGGAAGGAAGGTATCCTGTATTTTTATTTAATAAATCTGATAGCACTTGCTGAGGGGTGTGGTCACGGAAGGGTAATGGATATATGCAACCTCCAAATGAACACAAATGGCAGAGATACTAGAGGATTCTGGTGCCCTCCCTTCAGAGAGGCTCATTCAGTTCAAGTCAGGTTTGGATACTTACCTACTCCAATGTTGTACTCTGTGGCTACTCTGTGGACATCAAGGGCCAGAGTCACTTTATGGATGCCAGTGGGACTTTCTCACAGCCATAGTTGGACAGTTGTTCAGAAATCTCATTTCATAAGTGTCCTATTGTGGCCACATGTAAATCTTATATCTCCATAAACACCTGGAGCTGGATTAAAAAGAATGACAACTGGGGAGCTTACCTTAAGACAGAAAGCCTGTTCTGACAACAGGTATTGCAAGGCGTGGTGAAGTTTGACCAGTACCCTATGATCCCAGAGCCAGCAGCCACATCTACAGAGCAGATATAGTGGCCACCAGTTGAGACCACAACTCCTCATTTCCTTCTTGGAAGCAGAGTTGCAGAAAATTAGCAGGGGCCACAGCCTTATGAATTAAGGAACAGTGTTCAAACTCACTCTGTCAAGATGGGAGTACATAGTAACCAAGAGTAGGGATGTGGTGTAAGGTTGGGTTTTCTAAGCTGACAGAACAGTCCAGAACCTCAGAAAGTACACATAGGTACAGAGTCCAAAATCCAGGTCACCAAGACCCAGAAACACAGAACTACCTAAAGAGGTCAAAAAGTCAAGGCAGACTCTGGAGGCAGAGTTCAAAGAGAGAGAATAAGGACAGGTTGGTGTTTCCAAAGTCAGCATGTGACTAGCCAACAGTGGTTCATTTTTCATGCCTGGCATTCCAATGAGGAATATAGCTGGTAACAGACTTGCGTGACGTTAGACATATTGTTAGGGACTAGGCCAACCAATCACCATCAGTGGACCTTTCCCAGCCCTGCTCTTCAAGTAGTCAGCTGTCCCGACTATTAGAAACGATTTTTGCTGTCACTGTCTACACACTTGGCTTCTGAGGCTTTGTTATCTTTGGATCTCCTCCTACCTGCTCCTTCTCTGCCTTCTTCAAGGGCTCTTTCTTTTTTCTCATACTTAAATATTCATATTCCTCAGGGTCCTGCCCTTGACCCACTGCCCTTCTCTTCCCTTTCTTTTCATGGTACCTGGATGTTCTCATGTGCTATCATTGTTCCAGGTAAGCATATGTGGTTGAAGTGTAGGTTGTAAAGACAAAGAACCTGGGTCCTTTATTCCCTAGCTGTGAGACTTGGGTGAAGTTTTGGTTTTTCTTTTTCTTTTATTTTTTCCTTATTTAGGCTTAATATCCTTATCTATATAATGAGGATAAATAGCACCAAGTAGCTTGTAGGACTATTATGAAAATTAAATAAGAAAATGCATGTAAATTTCTTTGCAAGGTACCTGACATAGTAAGTGTTCAATAAACATACTGTTCAATGTTAGATCTTTGTAGCTCAGTACTCTCTCAGGAGCCACATCCATCTGTCTACTATAGATTTCTACACAATTGTTCCAATGATACCTCATGTTCTTTGGGTCAAAACCAAAGTTGGTCTTTTGTCCTTCTAAACCTCCTCTCCTTCTCTATTCTTTGCCTCAATTTTTGGCACTATTATTCATCAGTTACCCAAGCTGGAATCCTAGAAGTCATTTTTGACCACTATCTTTTACTTAACATTTCCATCTATCTCTGATCTTCATCAAATCAATCATTATGAATTGTCAGATTATATGCCTCAACTCTTTCACTTTATATATACTCTTCTTCCATTTATTGAATAGAAACCTCTTGAAAAGGTAGTGATTTGAGTCTAAGACCTTAGCTCTGAAGAAGTTCATAACTTTGGTAGCAAAGACAGACTCCTGTGGTAGGTTATATTATAGTTGAGAATATTCATTGCCCCTGTCTATGGAGCCTATAGGAGAAACCTACATCTCTGCCTCATTGATATCTGGCTTGACAATTGACTTTTCCATGGAATATAAACATGTATGACATATGCCAATTCTGAGTAGTTGTAAGCAATTGTGAGTGGAAGCTCTAAAAGTCATTACATGGATCTACCATTGCTCTTTTCACCTGCTATGACACCACCATGTCCCAAATAGGGCCTGCTCCTTTAGCCTAAATCATGAGTGAAAAAGATGAAATTGGACAATTTATTTGTTTGTTTATTTTTTAATTTTTTAATGCTTATTTATTTTTGAAAGAGAGAGAGACAGAGCACAAGTGGGAGAGGGGCAGAGAGAGAGGGAGACACAGAATCTAAAGTAGCTCTGAGCTGTCAGCACAGAGCCCAATATAGGGCTCAAACTCATAAACCATGCTGAAGTCAGATGCTTAACCAACTGAGCCAACCAGGGGCCCTGAAAGCAGTCAATTTATGTTGTACATGCAATATGAACAAGAAATAAATTTTTTTGGATGGAACTAGAATGTATTATGCTAAGTGAAATAAGTGAATCAGAGAAAGAAATACCATATGATTTCACTCATGTGTGTAATTTAAGAAACAAACATATGAGCATATGGGAAGGGTGGGGGAATAGAAGAGAGGGAAACAAACCACAAGAGACTCTTATGATAGAGAACAAACTACAGGTTGATGGAGGGATGTGGGTGGGAGATGAGCTAGATGGGTGATAGGTACTAAGGAGGGCACTTGTTGTGATGAGCGCTGGGTGTTGTATGTTAAGTGATGAATCACTGAATTCTACTCCTGAAACCAATATTGCACTATATGCTAAATAACTAAGTAACTAAAATTCAAATTTTACAAAAGGGGGAGGGGGGAAAAGAAAAATCTTTTTGT
The DNA here is from genome assembly GCF_003009895.1 of Hyaena hyaena. Lineage (NCBI taxonomy): Eukaryota > Metazoa > Chordata > Mammalia > Carnivora > Hyaenidae > Hyaena > Hyaena hyaena. The sequence goes on from NW_024081169.1 coordinate 1,080,434, forward strand.
TGTTAGGGTATTGGGATTATTTGTTACTGCATCATAACCTAGCCTAACCTAACTGATAAAACTCATTTTCAGATTATTCATAGAGTTTTTGAAGCTAATGTATGAGGAGATGGAAATCAGTGAGTCATAATGATGTTAGGCCCAGTGTTCTCCAGCAAAATAAAAGAGTTAGATGTGCTGCCAAGCATCACAGATACTTCATACATGCATAAGATACCAAGATTCTTTTTTAAAAAATTTTTTAATGTTTTATTTATTTCTGAGAGAGAGAGAGAGAGAGCATTAGCAGGGGAGGGTCAGAGAGAGAGGGAGACACAGAATCCGAAACAGGCTCCAGGCTCTGAGATGGCTGTCAGCACAGAGCCCAATGCAGGGCTCGAACCCATGAACCGTGAGACCATGACCTGAGCTGAAGTCGGATGTTTAACTGAATGACCCACCCAGGCGCCCCCCCCCCCAAGATTCTTTTTCTGATCAAAGTTCTGATTGGTAAAGTAAATGTTTACCATTTTGAAGATGTCAGTAGCTAAAGGAGTTTCCAACAGGGGCCAACAAAATCAGACATTAGAAAAAAATATTTTTGGTACTTACATAATTGCAGGAGGGACAAAAATAAGAGCTGACTGAACTGAGAAATATCAGGAATTCATAGAGTTGCATGCTGAAGGGAAATGGCATTGCTGTGAGCTTCTTTATGACCTACTTCAACATATTGGAAGAAATGTCAGCAATGTGTGGGTTGCTAACATCGCTTGACATAAAAACAGCTTCAATTTTCTAACTCTACCACAAGCCCCAAATAAGCCTGACCATTTCTAGGACACATCTCCTTTGCTTGGCAATAACAGTAGTGATAACAATAGGTAATAACAGATAATTTCATATGCTGAACTGTGTTCATGTATTAATAGATGGTAAACAGAGCATTACTCTGCTGTTCTATGTGACAAATGTGTGTATTTACAGGGCCCTTCAAGGCTAAAGTAGTCTTGGGTCGCCTGAGTGGCTCAGTCGGTTGAGCATCCGACTTCGGCTCAGGTCATGATCTCACGGTTTGTGGGTTCAAGCCCCACATTAGGCTCTGTCCTGAATGCTTGCTTAAAGCCTAGAGCCTGTATCAGATTCTGTGTCTCCTCTCTCTGCCCCTCCCCTGTTCACACTCTGTCTCATTCTGTCTCTCAAAAATAAATAAATGTAAAAAAATTTTTAAAAAGACTAAAGTAGTCTTTTTTTGGGTGGGGAAAAGAGAGAGCAGAGGAGAGGGGCGGGGTGGGGGGAGAGAGAGAGAGAGAGAGAGAGAGAATCCCAAGAAGGCTCCACACTCAGCACAGACCCCAACACGGGTCTTGATCCCACAACCCTGGGATCATGACCTGAGACAAAATCAAGAGTCAGATGCTTAACCAACTGAGCCCGCCCACTCAGGTGCTCCAAGATTAAAGTAGTATTGATTTGATACTAATTACTTACTACTCAGTAGTAAAGCAGTGTCTAAAGCTCAGCATAATGACACTTTGGAACAGATAATTCTTTGTTATAAGGACCATCCTGTACACTGTAGAATGTTTAGCAGTATGCCTTTCCCGTTAGACACCTTATAACCTTACCCGCTAGACACCTGTAGCATTCTCACAGTTATGACAGCCAAAAATGTCTCTAGACATTGCCAAAATATCCCTGAAGTGTCTTCCTGCCATGTAACGAGATTCTAGGGAAGCCTGGGTGGCTCAGTCAGTTAGGCATGCGACTCTCAATTTTGGCTCAGGTCATGATCCCACCAGGTGATGGGACTGAGCCCTGCAATGGGCTCTGTGCTAAGTTGGAGTCTGCTTCAGATTCTCTCTCTCTCTCTTTCTATCTCCCCCTCTCACTCTCTTCTCTCTTAAATTAAATTAAGTTAAGTTAAATTAAATTTTAAACAAAGGGAGACTCTAGTGGTGGGAAGTTAGAAACCAAGGCACACTACACTGAATATATTTTGGAGTGGACAGGTCTTTTGGCTTATCTAATTAGTTCAGGTGGTTAGCACTATTCGTTGCTTGTAAATCAAGCCAACCCTGTCCTAATTCCTAGTAATAGCCATTGATTAAGGATCTACCAGAGACGGTAAATACAACTGGCATAGTCAATATTCCATGGAGATCAAGCACTTGGCTCTGGTGTGGGATGGCCTGGGTTGGAACCCCAGATCTGCTGTTTGTCTGCGGTGTGACCTGGGGTAAGTTTCTCTATTTCTCTGCCATGGAGTCTTTATCTGTGAAATGAAATAACATAGGAATATATGAAATAACATAGGGTCATTTGAGAATTCAACAAGTCAGTGCACATAAGGTGCTTAGAACTAAGCCCAGGGTATGGAAAATAGTGTTTACTGTTATTGTTAACTATTAGAACAACTTTATCTCTGGGGCGCCTGAGTGGACTTCAGGAGAAGTCATGATGGTTAGTCCTTTTGGTTAGGAGTCGACTTCAGCTCAGGTCATGATCTCATGGTTCACCGAGTTCGAGCCCCGGAGTCCGGCTCTCAGAGCTTGGAGCCTACTTCAGATTCTGAGTGACAGCTCAGAGCTTGGAGCCTGCTTCAGATTCTGTCTCCCTCTCTCTCTCTCTCTGCCCCTCCCCTGCTTGCGCTCAGTCTCTGTCTCTCAAATACAAACATTAAAAAAATTAATTAAAAAATTTTTAAAAGAACAACTTTATCTCCATTTAATGCACATGGAAGCAAATATTCAGGGAGATGGAGTCCAAAAATCACCCAGCTACTAAGACACATGACTGGCAAGAAGAGGAATCGTGAGTCGAATCCCAAGGCCCCCGTGTTTCTCACTAGGCCCGGGTGGAAGGTCAAACCTGGGAGGAAGAGCTCCCCTTGGGGGATAAACACTGGAACGTGTCCGCTGGGCCTCTGGTGTTTGTAGGAAGTAACAGGAAGGGGTCACTTGGAATGGGAGGGGGCCAGACAGCATTTCCCACTGACGAGCTGTGAGAACTTGGGTGAGTCTGTCGCACATCCTGAGGCTGTTTACTCATCTGCAAAATGGACGCAAAAACACCTGCTCTGCGTTCTTCCCGGGCGGCGGCCAGGGCGACGTGAGAAGAGCTCGCAGCGAGCACCGTGAAGCTCCGCAGGGCTCCGCGAACGCCAGGCGGGCGGCCGCCCTGCGCGGCTGTGCGCTGCGCGTGGGCACGTCCAAGGCCCCGGGTTCCCTCGGCCGCGCGCGGCCGCTCCGCCCTGGCGCGTTGTGCGGCGGCCGCTGCTGCGGGCAGCCAGGGGCCTGGAGGCCGCGCGCGCGCCCTTGGCAGGGGTCTTCTCCCGCCTGGCTCCGGGGTGGGCAGTCTGGGAGGTGACCCCAGCGTGCACGCGGCAGCTGCTGCTTATCTGCAGTTAGTCAGCCACGCAGACAGATGAGGTGTCCGCGGCGACCTTCCCGCCTCGCTGAGTGTGGGAACTCGGGGCTTCCCAGGGCTGCGGGGTGGGAACGTAAACAAGGGCGCCCTGGCTGAGAGCTGCGCCCCGCGTCCGCCCTCCGCGCCGCCCGAACCCGGGAGGAGCCTGAGAGCTTCTCCGGCACCGCCGCCGCCGCCACCACCGTGGCTGAGAGCGCGGAGGGGAAGGGGCTGGGGGGCGGCGCGGGGGCGGGGGGGCTGCCTCCCGGCAGGATTAGGAATCCCTCAGGGCTGAACATTTCCTGCCAAAAGTCCCACCGCTGCGTTTGGCTGTCGACCTGAGAGTCAGATACAGATCAACCGGCGGGAGCTCTCCTTCCCTGCCTGTTGCCCTCAGCAGGGTTAGCGCTGTAATCCCTGGACTATCCCTGCGTGGTAGTCTGTGAAGAGCAGGATTCCTGATCACTTTCTAGCAAAAAGGCAGCAAACCCACGCAGTTTGGGAGAAACAGCTCATCCCCAGCCGCCTTTGGTCTGTCTGCAGAAGACTTGGCCTAGCCCTGGGCTCTCCAGGACCAACACCTGCGTATGTTACGCCTTAGGTGGATTTGCCTCTCCACGCCTTTCTCGTGTTAGAGTCCTTCTTCATTTCTCCCAGTTGTCTGCTCTATGTTTCCTCACTTCTCCCAATAACATCACTCACGGTGATTCTGTGGCAAAGTGGAAAAGCATTTCAAGTTCATGGTCATGTCTTTCCACGTAGTCTTCTTCCTCCGCATCTTTGTGTTGACCAGCACCTGCTCTGCATGTGACAAACTGCCAGATACACCGTAAAGATGCTGAGGATACTTCCGCCGGCAAGCGAGATAAAGTTGATGACTTCTCGTTGCTGACATCCTTGCTGGGAAGACAGACACTAGACCAGTTTTCCTAAAAGAAGACGGGGTGCTGTGCATGCCTATATCAGTAGGTGCAAACCCAGACCGGGCTCAGGAAAGCCTCCTTGAACTGATGTTTGGGTTGAGCCTGGAATCGTGAGCTTCACCAGTTCTGGTGAAGGACTGGGAAGAGGGGACAGACAGGGAGGGAAGGAGAACAATATATGTGAGGGCACTGAAGGAAGACAGCATTTGTGGGAGCAAAAAATGAACAGTACAGCTGCTTGTGGTCTGTGACCTGGGGCTCCCCCTCCCCCTCGAGCAGTGCTTTGTCCCTAAATACTTCTGCCTATTCATCAACCATGAAACCTGTCACATATGCTCACTGAGGCCCTGCCTTCTTCCTTCCATGATTGCAATCTCAACTGATAATTTTCTAAAATGCTCTTGGAACCTGGAGATATGGATTCTTGGTGGGGTTTTTTGTTGTTGTTGTTGTTGTTAAGCTTTAGATTCTTAACTGAATTCTGCCACTCAATTCTCCAGCCTGAGCAAGTGACTTAGCTTCTCTGGGCTATGGTTCATCATAAGTAATAGGGGCCAGTAATATTTAATAATGTCTATAGTGATGCTAATTTAATAATGTTTACTGTATCCCAGCCCCCAGTGCTAAGTGCTTTTTGCAGTTTGTTACATTTAATCCTCACAAGCATCACAAGATAGGTAATGTTTTTAGCCCAAAGGATTCTTGGGAAGTCTGAGTGTGGTCCTAATCCTGAATGTGCTTTGTAACCATTAAGGGTTAGTGCAAAAATGAGAGAGTATCACCAGGGTGTTCAATAAGTGCATATGCAATAAATAAATAAATTCATTTCCATCTGTCTCCTGAGCAAACCAAACAAAAAGCAGTAGCAAGAATGAAAAGTGTTGTCATCACGAAATTGCTAATTGCATGTAATGCCACACCACTGAAGGGAGAACTCCATCGATGTGACCCTGAACCCCTCAAGTTTACAGTCTGATGACCACAACTGCCTGGAACACACACAGATAACTGAGTGAAAGCTCTGAATCAGCTCACGAAGAGACAAGGAGTTTGTGTTGAACTTCACTGCCCACCAAGAATCGGTGTCTTTCAGGAGGCCGGATGAGCTGAGAGAGATTCATAAGCCTCATTGCAGAATTTGGGGTTGGGGCTCAAGCCAATGGGTCTGAGTCTTTTGGTATCGTCCTCAGTATGTGCATCTCCACCTTCTATCACTTTATCACAGCCATTTCCTCACTCCGATCTTCAGATCTGGGAAATTCTTTATTCATGGTGTCTGCACCACCATCACAATGACAGATTCTTAAATCATCATTTCTGAAACCATGGATGTGTGTAACAAACGAGTATGAATACGTGTTGTGTGTGTGCGCCTATGTGTGCGGGTATCTGTGTGCGTGTTTCTGAGTGTGTGAGAGGGGCGTCCTACACTTGCAACTCCCCCACTTGGCAAGAAGTGGCAGCCGGCTCCCCATGAGTGCAGCCAGGGAGGGAGGGAGAGCCCAGACCAGAACAAATGAGGTGAAAGAGGAGAACTGTGGTTTGATGCTCTCAGATCAGATGAGAAGCAATGAATAAGAAAGTCAATGAGCTGAAAATGACTTGAATACAGGCACCGCCTAGGGATGTAGTCCCTGTAAATGTTGTAATAAACATTTGTTTACACTTCATTAAAGTGCTTTCAGCTTCGGTATCCATTTTGCCCTTCCCAATATGGGTAGTCTGTCTTGGAGGTTAAAAGCCCATTCTGAGTTCAAATATGCAACTTTATCAGATTCTGCCACTCACCAGCTTAACGATTTTGGGCAAATCACAGCCCCTCTATGCCTCTATTTCTTCACCTATACTATGGAGAGAATGCTATCTACCATATGGCATTCTTATAGGGATAAAGGACAATGAAATGTAGTCCGTGTTTTGCATTCAATTCTTGATGGTATTTTACAGATGACAACACAGATGCCCAGAGAAGTTAGCTTCCCTTCCTGGTTCCCCCTGGCTTGTTAGTGGCAGTGCCAAGAGAGCTAGGCGACCCATCTCTGGCCCAGGGTGCTCTCTCCCTCTCTCTCTTTCTAATGTCTTTTTCTTTATTTGGAGTGAGAGGGTGAGAGAAAGAGCACCTGCATGACTGGGGGAGGGGCAGAGACAGAAGGAGAGAGAGAACCCTAAACAGGCTCTGAGCTGAGCTGCCGGCACAGAGCCCAGCACACAGCTCAGTCCCGTGAATCTCACCACCCTGACCGGAGCCAAAATCAAGAGTTGGATGCTCAACCGACTGAGCCACCCAGGCGCCCCTGAGGGCTCTTTCTATTCAATCATGTGGCGCACCAATCCCACACTAAAATAATTTGCAGGTTACAAGTGATTTTTCATGCATAACTACTTTAATTTGCACTTGTCTGCCAAATCCACACATTAGCAAGCTCAGAACTCTGAAGGAAGGAGTTATATAGGACCTTCTGAAAACTAGTCTAGATCTGAGGTGGCCTGAAGGAGACCCAAAGGGTTGTGTGGGTGAGGAAAAAAAGATACCCTGTCACACCCCCCTCACTCAAGGATATGTGGATTCTTTACTTTGTGGATTAATGTAACACAATCTTTAATCCCACGTTGGCTATGTTCTGCCATTTCCCTCCACCACGTGGGGTGTGTGCTCAAGCAACGTAAACTCACCAAAGTAAATCCACTTTTTACACCTCTCACCCCACCTACTTTTTAAAAATGTCATCCCCCTCAAGCTTTAGAAAACCAGAGATAATGTGTTTCCAATTATCTTTGCTCAACTCCCACTATGAAAACAATGGAAAGACAGCTAGTTGAGAAGTCAGGAAGCCAGGGGCTTTCGCCCAGGCATGACCTTGGTCAATCGCGGGCACTCAGGCCACTTAGGTCAGTTCGTCAGCCTTTGGTTTTTAATCTGTAAAATGAAAAGGAAAAGGAGCCTTTACAGAGTCCCTATTCTGTGCCAAGTGCCTTTGATTATGTCACTTTATTTAGTCCTAAAAAAAACAAAACTACTCAATAGGAATGTTTATCTGTATTGTGCAAAGGAGGAAATAAATAAATTGCCTCAGGCCCAGGTGGCAAAGAGGCACCTGAGTTGAAATTTGAACCTAGGACCATTTGGTTCCAAACTGTGTGCTTGTTCTGGTCATCCACTACAATCTATAATGCTCCTTTCTGTTCTCATACTATGCTCTTCCGTGAGCACAGTTAATCAATAGTTGGCCAAGTCTATTACAGTGAGTCATTCCTCGGGGTCTTATTCTGAGGAGTCAGAGGGCCTGAAGAGATATACTACATCCCATACCCGGTCACTATTACATTAGCTATCCCTCCTAACATTATAAGAAGTCATTTTATTGCCATCTGGAGAAATTTGATACTTGCCTTCATTCTACATGCCTCTTCAGATAAGAAAAACATTTCCTTGGAAGCCCTTCACTTATCCTTCCTTAGAAACTTAATGTTTATACAATCGGCTTTACCTTCAATTGTTGAAGACTGTTCCTCAACAAACCAAAGCTTTCCACATGTATCTATTTGAAAGACTCTAACCCATATAGAATCAGGAAGTCGTGTAAAAGGTGCTTGCTTGCTGAGAAGAGAGGGGATAAGAATACTGGTGAGGAAGGGACCCAGGCATGGAGTCACCAGCTACTCATCATCTTAGTGGAGATTTGTCTTTCTCCCTCATTCCAGGTGTTCCTGAAGTCGGACCCCAATCAGCACTTAACATGTCTCAACTGTAACTTCACCACTAGGGGAGGGAAGTAGGGAAGTAGGGAAGTAGGGTGTAGCGCACCCCACTCTATGAGAAGAGAGACAGGAATACTAAGTCTTACCTATTCCTTTGGTAGTCAACCAGGTATTGAGCCTGCTTCTTTTACACTGTAGTTGTGCTCTCTAAAGGTAAGGATGGTGTTTGTTTCATTATTTGTTGTTGTGTCCTAAGGTGAGCCCAGTGCCTAGCACATAGTGCTCCATAAATATGTGTCAAATAAATGAAGAAGGCAAGGCAGGCCAATAGGGAAGATAATTAGGGGAACCTAGGCCATCACTGGATTGTCAGTTAGCAAACCCACCTAAATTTTGTAATATCAGCTCCTTGAGAACGGTAACCATGTCTTACTTATCTTTGTGTTCCCTAGCATTTAGCCTTGTAGAATAGGGGCTCAAACATTTCTCTGGAATTGAATCATCTTTAGGGACCCCTATGATTGCGTAGTAAAAACATCCTGGAGAATGATGTGGTGGAGGGATGAAAAATAGACTAAGTAACTGGAAGGCGATAGTGATCAGAATAACAGGGCTACATACTCAGACTTGGTTTTGGTGGGAGGCAAGGACACCTGTGGGAAGGAATGGTGCTAGAGCTGGTGACAAAGTTGTCCGGGGAAGGGCTCTGGTGGCTCAGTTCTCTGCCGCCCCATGCATGACAAAGTAGGGGCCATTCACCTTGGCACGTTAGCAAAAGTGACTCCCCAACACAACGCCCCACTCAGCAGTGCCCCCATCATCCTCTAGTGGCCCAAAACATCCATAACCCTCACTAATGAGTTTATTTTTTCTTTGCCCCCATTCTCATATGCAGCCACTTCCTGCATGGCACTAGGATGAACCCCTCTTCCTCCACATCCCTCTTCCTCTCCAGTGACAACTTTTCACCAAAGAGTCTCAGGGGAGTGGGGGTGGGGGATTCACTATACCCATGACTCCTGAAGACGGCCATGCTCAGTGACTCCAAGGTGATTCCCTCTTCTACCCTGTGACTGCTGTGGCTGACAACTTCTTCTATTAAAGAGGAATAAAGCATGCTTTGTAATCCCTAGTGGGACATCTCCCCTGGTTAAGCAAGCATCTTGTTATGTAAGAAGCCCAAGACGGGGAGAAGAGAGGACTTAGTGATGCGTCATAGATTTCTAGCTGGGGGGTCAACTTAGAGACTGACTCAAAGCTGGCAGGAATGGCTTTTGTGGGGGGGGGGTGAGTAAGGCTGGTTTGAAGTCTGGTGAGAGCAGCGAACTACATCGATGAATAAGACAGACAGGAAATGTCGTTGAATGGAGGGAGAATGTGAAAAACATTTGGATGAGAAAACGGAGACAAAATGAAGAAATACAGAGAGCCTTAAAGTCCATACTGGAGGTTTTGGGAAATAATAATAACACACATTACCCACCCTAAGCTCTTTCGTTATATTACTTTATTTAATCTACACAACAAGTCTTCGAGGTAGATATTAGCATTATCTTCATTTTACATGTAAGGAAACCAAGATATAAAACCATGGAGTAACAAAACCAAGACAATATACAACTAAGTAGTCAAGAAAGCTGGAATTTGAAGCTTAAGCTCTATCCTTTTTTACGTTCTATTCTATACTAACATTTATTCAGCGCTAACCATGTACGGGGTAGTATGCTTTAGCCTAGATCTGGGGTGACCCCAGGAGACCTAAAGAGCTATGGGTGAGGGGAAAAATATATATCCTGTCACACCCCTTCCAATGATTTACTCTGTGAATTGATGTAACACAATATTTAATCCCATGACTTTTTTTTACACAAAGCCTTTCCACAGAATATTTGTTTCTACACACTGTGTGTCTATGGCATGGTATTTACATACCCATATGTAATTTCCCATCAGTCTTCAAGATAATGCCTCATTCTTACCTCTAGTTTTTGGCGTGGTTTCCATTAGCTATTCCTGAGAGGAAATGAGCCACCTCCTTCCATTTACAGACGGTGAAAGTGGTTTGGAGGAAGTCATTGGCTTGAGCAAGGTCACAGGTCAAGTTAGCAGCATTTGGCTTACATCAGGATCAATAACCTCTGTCTCTCCAGCCTGATCCTCAGAGGGTCTGCCTGTTCTAGGACCTGGGCCACATTCCAAATTGGGTAATCCGGTGCGTGCTGCCTGTCTGAAATTCCCCTTGTGGTTTTGCTCACATCTGGTGTTTTTCACTTCTCTTTCTAAACACGTGCTTTGATCCTATTGCTGCTACAGCAGAAAGATGTCCATGGTTCCAAGGAGCATAGTTAATTTGGTGAGAGGTGAAAGACACTCCTCTCAACGGGACTTCTAAAAATAAACAGTATCAGAGCCTCACCATGTCATGCTTGAAGCACTTCCCGGAAACCCCCAAGTTTAGTAAAGTCTACCTAGTCTTTCTACAAGCTCCCAAACCTCTAAAATGCTTGGACTTGGAACCCTCCCCCCTCGCCCCCTGCCAGATTTCCTCAAATGCCCAACAGATTTGAAGTCTCAGACTGTTCTTCCTTTGGGTCATTTTCAGAGTAGACAAGGGTGTTATGTGGTTAATGTCTTCCATAAGCCTTCTGTGGTCATATTTCTCCATCAATTAACACACACTGAACTAAGGGCAATGTATATTTACTTCTAGGATAACTTATCTACAACTAGCTTACCTGTTTTATTTTACCAAACTTTATTACTCATTCTGCCTCTTACTTTGTAAGTTGTTTCCTATGTATAAAAGTATTTTTCCATTACATTAAAATGTTTAAGGAAATATGGGGTGCCTGGGTGGCTCAGTCAGTTAAGCATATGACTACGGCTCAGGCCATGATCTCGTGGCTTGTGGGTTCAAGCCTCATGTCAGGCTCTGTACAGCTCAGAGCCTGGAGCCTGCTTCAGATTCTGTGTCTCCCTCTCTCTCTGCCCCTCCCCTGCTTATGCTCTCTCTCTCAAAAATAAATAATAAACATTAAAAAAATTTTTTTTATGTTTAGGAAATAGAGAATAAGGGGGAAAAGTCCAAAATCCTAGTTCTCATAACATAACCATTATTAATTATTTGGGGTTTTTTTCTTCCATGCTTATCTGCTTTATACTTGTGTGTGCATATTTTTTGTTTATTTGTTTTTACACAGCCAGAATCACAATTTACATGCAATTCTTGTGTTCCCTTCCTTTCACTATTTAATATTATATTAAATGTTGCTACATAGCTAGCAGATATAAAATGAAAGAAGACATGTTGATTTGTGAAGAAGAGGGCCAAAAGCTATCAGTGACCTCTCATAAAGGGATGGATCATGAATATCATTTGTGGGGACAAAATTCTTCCCTAAGTTTCTGGGATTTAAAATGCAGATAGAAAAGACGTAGCTGACCACAAAGAAGCACGCAGCCCAGAAGTTTTGGAGATCAAAGATTAATTTGCAGTCATAAATGGCCAAATTGAAGATTCAGGACAACCTTCCTGTTGAGATAAGTCAGAGGCAAGGCTAAATGTTTTGGGAGCATCTGCCTAAACAGTCTCCGGAAAAGATCACCTTATCACAGCTACAGCCAGAAAAAGGGGTGTTTGGGGAGCACCACTCCTCAGAAAAGAACACATTCCCATGGGCTGTGGGGAGTTATAAGTAAGTTACATTAGGAGGCAGGGCATTATTCCTACTGGAATTATCTGGACTTCCTGGCTGTGTTTTCTACTTTATCATGGTTCCACTTTCCTTTTCAGTTGCCCCATCACACCCCCACCCCAAACTAAGAAGTGTTACCTTAAACAGATTAAGCTGTCCTCATTTTTAAATTTTTTTTTTAAATTTTAGAGAGAGAGAGCATGAACAGGGGAGAGGGGTAGGAGGAGAGAGAGAGAGAGAGAGAGAGAGAATCCCAAGCAGACTCCATGCTCAGCACAGAGCCCCACTCAGGGCTCGATTCCTCAACCCCGGGATCATGACCTGAGCCAAAACCAAGAGTCAGATGCTCAAGCGACTGAGCCACCCAGTTGTCCTCATTTAATCAATCTTTCTCCCATCAACCTTCCAACCTGTCTTGCTTTCCTTCGCTGACCCTCCCAAACCCAAGGTGTCCCCTCGTGCCAGCTCACCCCCCATAGGCCCCTCGACCACACACTGGCCACTTCGGAGCAGCACCCACATGCCCTGCTTAGCAGCCATGACGACACCTTCTCATAAGAGTGGAGCGATCCCCTAATGATAAATAGGAGAGCGCAGGCGACTATGCTCTTGGTGCTGCTCTCCCTCCTCTAGGGATGCCAACTGACCAGTACTCGGGCGTGTCAGGCACCTTCAACCTGGAGGATTGGTATGCCTATTCCCAAGTTACAGATGAGGAAACAGAAGTCCGGAAGTTTGCCTATGGAATGATATATAATATTGTAGAGTTGTAAGAAAATACCCAAAGGTGTGGAGAAAGGCACAAAGCAAAATCACACATCACTCCCCTCCCAATTAACAGTGTCACTGTTAGCTTTTTTATATACTTCCTTTGATTGTGTGTGTGTGTGCGCTCCTATGTGACAGAGAGAGAGAGAGAGAGAGAGAGAGAAATCGCTACCCTATATGGGGTTTGTTTTATTCTACCAAATTGGGATTATGCTCCTTTCATTAGCTGGCTAGGGCTGCAAAACACAATAATTACCACCACTGAGTAGCTTAGACAACAGAAATTTATTATCTCAAGTTCTGGAGGCCCAAAGTCTAAGATCAAGGTGTTCGAGGATTTGTACATTCTGAGGGCTGTGAAGGAGAGTCTGTTCCAGGCTCCTCTCCTAGTTTCTGGTGGTCTTCCTGGCCATCTTGGTTGTTCCTTGGCTTCTCCCACATCATTGCAATGTCCACTTCCATTCTCTTCTCCCTGCATGCATGCCTGTCTCTCCACATGACAGTCTTTTTATAAGGACAACAGTTGTATTGGATTAGGGACCCACCCTACTCCACTGTGACCTCATCTTCACTTGAATAATTACATTTTTCACAATGACACTATTTCTAAATAAGGTCACATTCTGGGGTACTGGGACTTAGGACCCATACATACGAACTAGGGTAGGGAGAACACAGTTCAAACCACAACTATTTATGCAATATTTCATCTTTTTTTCTTTTCCACTTGCCTCTCTGTTGTGATCATTTTCTGGGACAGGCACATTTTTATCAGGGAAAGGAACTGGATGATGCCTAGGACATATGTAGGCAGGGAGGAAGGTGTGAGTGGGGCACACCCTGGGGAGCAACCCAAAGCCATGGGGGATGGCAGGAGATAAAAAGAGCTTCTAGAAAGAGCAGGAGAGCTATGAGAACATTGACCATCATCATGGTTTACCTACCTCATGGGTTTTCTGAGTAGTTCTCAGAAATAGGTATTAGCAAGGGAAAGCTGCCAGGACCTCCCAGACCCTCCAAGGTCAATGCCCTGTGTACACACCATCATCCTCCTTGGAAGAAAGCTGCCCAGAAACAGACGAGAGGGAGGAAATGTGCAGGAAGTTTGGGAAGGTGACTGCAGAAGATTTGTCAACCAAGAAGTGCTATGATATGGTGGTTAAGAAGTCTTGGGGCACATGGATGGCTTAGTCGGGTCAGTATCTGACTCTTGGTTTCCTCTCAGGTCATCATCTCACAGTTCATGAGTTCCAGCCCAATGTCAGGCTCTGTACTGACAGCTCAGAGCCTGGAGCCTGCTTCGGATTCTGTGTCTCCTCTCTCTGTCCCTCCCCTGCTCATTCTCTCTCTCTCTCTCTCAAAATATATAAACATTTAACAAAAAAAACCTTTTTTTTAAGTCTCACACAGAGCCAGAGAATTGTATTTTCAAATTCTAGCTCTGACTTTCATGTTTCTGTCAGATCTTGGGCGTTATTACTCAGTCTCTCTAAGTTTCAGTTTCTTTATCCGAAAATGGACCTGATAATAGTACCTATTCACAGAGTGGTTGTGAGCGTAAAAATGAGGTTACGTGTGTAAATGCTTGCTATGGTGCCGGGCATGAAGAAAGCACTTTATTCATTCATTCATCCATCCATCCATTCATTCATTCATTCATTCATTCAACAGATACTGTCTGCTGTCCCAGGGACCATGTTGATGCTAAGGCTACAGCAGTAAACAGAACTGACATGGTTCCTGTCCTCATGCAACTTACATTCTGGAGAGAAAGGTAGATATTTAAGGACCTAAACACACAGCTAAAGCCTATCATTATGAACTATGAAATTGATTTGAAGGAGAAAAAAAATCTGAAATTGATCTGAAGGAGTGGGGAAATGGATTTAGTTTGGTGGGGATGGAAAGGGAGGGGCACTCTGAGGAAATGAGTAGGCTGAGACCTGAAGGTCAAGTTGGAAATAGCCAGATGGAGGGCTGGGGTGTGGGGCAGGGAAGAGGGTCCCAGGTAGCAGGAAGAAGCCCCAAGGCAACAGGAGCTGGATGTCTTATGAATGGAACATGGGTGTGACAGCAGGAAAGGGCACCCCTGAAGCTGGAGACCTAGGCAGATACCGGGTCTTGTAAGAAGTCAAGGGGTCTCTGTGGATGACCTGTCCTGTCGAAGGGGGCGAAGTGGAGAGGGCAGTCAAAAAGATGGTAAGAGAGGTAAGAACACCAGGAAAGAAGAGAGACCCAGCCGGAGTGGGGCAAGGGGGTGGGGGTGCAGAGAGAAGGATGAGGACGAAACAGGACCAAAGGATTTGGCAGCCAAGAAGTCCTCCGAGGCCGCTGAGATGGACAGAGTGAAAGCTAGTGAAAAGCAGAGGGAAGGCTGGCATGGGGTGAACGAGTAGCATGCAGGGGCGAAGAAAGGAAGAGGAGGAGCTTAGCATATATTTTCAGAAGTTTCATGATGAAGAAGAGAAAGCTGGGGTGATAGCTAAAAGAGAATTGTTTTGTTTATTTTTATTTTACCTTTTTTAGGTTTATTTTTATTTATTTATTTTTGAGAGAGAGAGAGTGAGAGAGGGCACGAGCAGGGGAGGGGCAGAGAGAGAGAGAGAGAGAGAGAGAGAGAATCCCAAGCAGGCTCCATGCTGTCAGTGCAGAGCCTGACGCAGGGCTCCGTCTCATGAATGGTGAGATCATGACCTGAGCCGAGATCGAGGGTTGGACACTTAACCGGCTGAGCCACCCGACGCCCCTGTTTATTTTTATTTTAGATGGGGGCATTTTTGAGCATTTTTCTAGGCTGAGGAGAGGGGTCCAGTGGGTAGATATTGAAGATGGGAAGAAAAAGTAGGACTAAGTCTGCTTTCTGGAGGCCTCATTCCCACAGGTGTTTTTCCTGCAATTAGAAAGTGGAGGACTCTGGTGTCTTAATGGGGCCACAGACCTACAACAACATGGTTTCAATCATAGATATAATTGGTCAAAAACTCCAAATGGAGCATTCCCACTTTTTATTTATTTTTTTTATTCATTTTTTTAATTTACATCCAAGTTAGCTAGCACATAGGACAACAATGGTTTCAGGAGTAGATTCCTTAATGCCCCTCACCCATTTAGCCCATCCCCCTCCCGCAAACCCACCAGTAACCTTCTGTTTATTCTCCATATGTAAGAGTCTCTTATGTTTTGTCCCCCTCTCTGTTTTTATATTCCCTTCCGTTCCCTTATGTTCCTCTGCTTTGTATCTTAAAGTTCTCATATGAGTGAAGTCATATGATATTTGTCTTTCTCTGGCTAATTTTGCTTCGCATAACACCCTCTAGTTCCATCCACATAGTTGCAAATGGCAAGATTTCATTCTTTTTGATTGCTGAGTAGTACTCCATCGTATATATATATACACACCACATCTTCTATATCAGTTCATCCATTGATGGACATTTGGAATCTTCCCATACTTTAGCTACTGTCGATAGTGCTGCTATGAACATTGGGGTGCCTGTGCCCCTTCGAAACAGCACACCTGTATCCCTTGGATAAATACCTAGTAGTGCAATTGCTGGGTCGTAGGGTAGTTCTATTTTTAATTTTGTGAGGAACCTCCATAGTGTTCTCCAGAGCGGCTGCACCAGTTTGAGTTCCCACCAGCAGCGCAAATGAGATCCTCTTTCTCCGCATCCTCACCAACCTCTGTTGTTGCCTGAGTTGCTAATGTTAGCCGTTCTGACGGATGTGAGGTGGTATCTCAATGTGGTTTTGATTTGTATTTCCCTGATGATGAGTGATGTTGAGCATTTTTTCATGTGTCAGTTGGCCATCTGGATGTCTTCTTTGGAGAAGTGTCTATTCATGTCTTTTGCCCATTTCTTCACTGGATTCTTTGTTTTTTGGGTGTTGAGTTTGATAAGTTCTTTATAGATTTTGGATACTAACCCTTTACCTGATATGTCATTTGCAAATATCTTCTCCCATTCCATCAGTTGCCTTTTAGTTTTACTGATTGTTTCCTTCACTGTGCAGAAGCTTTTTATTTTGATGAGGGGGCATTTCCACTTTTTAAAATTAAAACTATAAAATAGTCATATTTTTAAATTATAGGTTTTAAGGCAATAGGCATTTAAAGTAAAATTTCAAGAAATTCATATCCAGATACAATTAAGAATTTATTCCAACAACACTCTAGTGCTATTATTAGTCCCCTTAATGTAATCTGGTTTTGGGTTTTTTTTTTTAAATAGTTTATTGTCAAATTGGTTTCCATATAACACCCAGTGCTCATCCCCACAAGTGCCCTCCTCCATGTCCATCTTCCCCCTCCCCCCCACATCCATTAGTCCTCAGTTTGTTTCTCAGCATTCAAGAGTCTCTCATGGTTTGCCTCTCTCCCTTTCCCCCATCATTTCCCCCCTTCTTCTCCCCCATGGTCCTCAGTTAAGTTCCTCCTAATCCTCCTATACGTGCAAACATATGATATTTGTCCTTCTCTGCCTGACTTATTTCGCTCAGCATAACACCCTCAAGGTCCATCCATGTTGCTACACATGGCCAGATTTCATTGTTTCTCATTGCCATGTAGTATTCCATGGTATAGATAAACCACATCTTCTTGATCCATTCATCTGTTGATGGACACTTAGGCTCTTTCCATGTTTTAGCTATTGTGGAGAGTGCTGCTATGAACATTGGGGTACATGTGCTCCTATGCCTCAGCATTTCTGTATCCCTTGGGTAAATTCCTAGCAGTGCTATTGCTGGGTCATAAGGGAGTTCTATTGTTAGTTTCCTGAGGAACCTCCACACTGTTTTCCAGAGGGGCTGTACCAGTTTACATTCCCACCAACAGTGTAGGAGGGTGCCCGTTTCTCCACATCCTCGCCAGCATCTAGAGTTCTCTGATTTGCTCATTTTAGCCACTCTGACTGGCGTGAGGTGGTATCTCAGTGTGGTTTTGATTTGTATTTCCCTGATGAGGAGGGATGCTGAGCATCGTTTCATGTGTCTGTTGGCCATCTGGATGTCCTCTTTGGAGAAGTGTCTGTTCATGTCTTCTGCCCATTTCTTCACTGGGTTGTTTGTTTTTCGGGCGTGTAGTTTGGTGAGTTCCTTATAGATTCTGGATATTAACCCTTTATCTGATATGTCATTTGCAACTATCTTTTCCCATTCCGTTGGTTGCCTATTAATTTTCTGGGTTGTTTCCTTGGCTGTGCAGAAGCTTTTAATCTTGATGAGGTCCCAACAGTTTATTTTTGCTCTTGATTCCCTTGCTTTTGGGGATGTGTCAAGTAAGAAGTTGCTGCGGTGGAGGTCAAGGAGGTTGTTTCCTGCTTTCTCCTCTAGGGTGTTGATAGTTTCCTGTCTCACGTTCAGGTCCTTTATCCATTTTGAGTTGATTTTTGTGCATGGTGTGAGAAAATGATCTAGTTTCATTCTTCTGCATGTTGCTGTCCAGTTCTCCCAACACCATCTGTTAAAAAGGCTGTCTTTTTTCCATTGGATATTCTTTCCTGCTTTGTCAAAGATCAGTTGGCTGTATACTTTTGGGTCCACTTCTGAGTTCTCAATTCTGTTCCATTGGTCTATGTGTCTGTTTTTGTGCCAATACCATACTGTCTTGAGGATGACAGCTTTGTAGTAGAGGCTGAAGTCTGGGATGGTGATACCTCCCGTTTTGGTTTTATTTTTCAGTATTACTTTGGCTATTCGGGGTCTTTTGTGGTTCCATACAAATTTTTGGATAGTTTGTTCTAGTTTTGAGAAGTATGCTGGTGCAATTTTGATTGGAATTGCATTGAATGTGTAGAGTGCTTTAGGTAGTAATGACATCTTAACTATATTTATTCTTCCTATCCATGAGCATGGAATGTTTTTCCATTTCTTTGTGTCTTCTTCAATTTCCTTCATAAGTTTTCTATAGTTTTCATCATACAGATCTCTTGTATCCTTGGTTAGGTTTATTCCGAGGTATTTTATGGTTTTTTGTGCAATTGTGAATGGGATCAGTTTCTTGATTTCTCTTTCTGTTGCTTCATTATTGGTGTATAAAAATGCAACCGATTTCTGTACGTTGATTTTGTACCCTGCAACTTGGCTGAATTCTTGGATCAGTTCTAGTAGGCTTCTGGTGGAGTCTGTCGGGTTTTCTATGTAGAGTATCATGTCATCTGCGAAGAGTGAAAGTTTGACTTCCTCTTTGCCAATTCTGATGCCTTTGATTTCCTTTTGTTGTCTGATGGCTGATGCTAGGACTTCCAGCACTATGTTAAACAACAGTGGTGAGAGTGGACATCCCTGTCGTGTTCCTGATCTCAGGGGGAAAGCTCTCAGTTTTTCCCCGTTGAGGATGATGTTAGCTGAAGGCTTCTCATAGATGGCTTTGATGATGTTTAAGTAGGTTCCTTCTATCCCAACTTTCTCGAGAGTCTTTATTAAGAAGGGATGCTGTATTTTGTCAAATGCTTTTTCTGCATCTATTGACAGGATCATATGGTTTTTATCTTTTCTTTTATTGATATGATGGATCACATTGATTGATTTGCGAATGTTGAACCAGCCCTGTAACCCAGGAATGAATCCCACTTGATCTTGGTGGATGATTCTTTTGATATGCTGCTGGATTCGATTTGCAAGGATCTTGTTGAGAATTTTTGCATCCGTATTCATCAAGGATATTGGCCTATAGTTCGCTTTTTTTGCTGGATCTCTGTCTGGCTTGGGAATCAGAGTGATGCTGGCTTCATAAAATGAGTCCGAGAGTTTTCCTTCGATTTCTGTTTTTTGGAATAGCTTGAGAAGAATTGGGATTAATTCTGTTTTAAATGTCTGGTAGAATTCCCCAGGGAAGCCATCAGGTCCAGGGCTCTTATTTGTTGGGAGATTTTTGATAACTGATTCAATTTCTTCTGGTTTTGGTTTTTAACTTGATAGAAATCCTTTCTTTGCATTTACCTGAGATCATTTCCTCGGGTCAGAGCTCTCTAAGGCAGCCCGAGATTTCAGGTCAGTTTGTCATCAATAGCTCTTTTAAATATTTTAATTCTTTATTTCCCAGCTGCTCATAATTTTTCTTCCTGCCTCAACAGGAGATGGAAAGACAATGGCCCTGCTGCGCTGATGGACCCAAGGAACAAGAAAGTTTCCCTTTACCTTCCCAGGTTTCTTATCAGCTAGGAATGATACACACTCTCCATCTCACCTCCTCCCTTTTATATACAGGAGAAGAAAAAAAGACAAATTACTGATTTTTATTTATATCAAAACTAAATATGCACATAGTTGAAAGAATCAAATAGTTCTGCATTAATCACCAGTAGTTCCCCACGCCACCCTTTCACCACATCCTGGGGGTTCCCTTCATCTCTTGTGTCAAATAGTCTGGTTCCTGAATTCCACCTCTTCCTCTTTCTTGGTTCACTCCATTGTTTTGGTGGGGCACATCCTCTAGTAGTTTCCTAAGAAGGAAAGCAGGGAAGATAAAACAGACGCCATGAGTGCCCTGCCCGTATTATCTCGGCACCTGCTACATCCATGCGGTCTAAATTACCAGTACAAATGTCTCTTTGCCGGAGCACCTGGGGGACTCAGTCAGTTAAATGTCAGACTTCGGCTCAGGTCATGATCCCATAGCCTGTGGGTTCGAGCCCCACGTTCGGCTCTGTGCACAGCTCAGAGCCTGGAGCCTGCTTCAGGTTGCATGTCTCCTTCTCTCTCCCTGTCCCTCCCCTCCCCTCTCTCTGTCTCTGTCTCTCAAAAATAAATAAACATTTTAAAAAATGCTCAAGAGTTGGGGAATTAACCCCCTCCTCCCAGGGAGCAGCTCTGAACCCATGACTGATGAGAGTTAGCAGAATAAGTGCCTCAGCTCACTAAGCCCTGAGCGCTGATAACTTTGAGGCATGATCTCTACACCGGTCT
Organism: Hyaena hyaena; assembly: GCF_003009895.1. Lineage (NCBI taxonomy): Eukaryota > Metazoa > Chordata > Mammalia > Carnivora > Hyaenidae > Hyaena > Hyaena hyaena. Next base: position 1,100,814 of record NW_024081169.1, read on the forward strand.
CCCAGAGTTCCCTGAAGAAATCAAGTTCCAGGGGCGCCTGGGGGGCTCAGTCAGTTAAGCGTCCGACTTTGGCTCAGGTCATGATCTCACAGTTCCTGGGTTCGAGCCCCACGTCGGGCTCTGTGCTGACAGCTCAGAGCCTGGAGCCTATTTCAGATTCAGATTCTCTCCCTCTCTCTCTGACCCTCCCCTGCTCATGCTGTCTCTCTCTCTCTCTCTCTCAGAAATAAATAAAAAACATAAAAAAAAAAAAAAAGAAATCGAGTTCCAGTTGTTCGCAGTAACTTGCTGGATATAGTAGCTCCTTTGTTTCACTTCCCCTGACCCTAGAGGTGGTTCCTGGATCATCTCCCAAATAAAATATTTTTGCTCTTTTTTTTTTTTTCGGTTTCTTTTTTTGAGAGAGAGTGAGAGAGTAAGGGGGAGGGGCAGAGAGAGAGGGAGAGAGAGAATTCCAAGCAGGCTCCATGCTAACAGCGTGGATTCAGGCCTTGATCCTGTGAACCACGAGGTCATGACCTGAGCCCAAACCAAGAGTTGGGAGCTTAAACCGACTAAGCCACCCGGGTGCCCCTACTTTTGCTCTTAGAGCCTCTATTTTTCATGTCTTACCTTTTTGCTTTACTTTCTACTTTCCACATCTTCTAGTGAGTTTTCTGGGATCATATTTAAATTTCTAAGATCTTTTTTTTTAATTCTCTGTTCCTTTTTTAAAAATATCACTTTGGGGCACCTGGGTGGCTCAGTCAGTTGAGCACTGAACTCTTGATTTCAGCCCAGGTCATGATCTCCATCAGCCTCTGTGCTTATAGCACAGAGCCTGCTTGGGACTCTCCCTCACCCTCTCTCTCTGTCCCTCCCCCACTCACTTGTGCGCGTTTTTTCTCTCTCACTCTCTCCTTCTCAAAATAAATAGATAGACTTTTAAAAAATAGCTTTTTGTTTTTATCATGTATGTCCTATCATGTCTTATCTCCCTGAGGATACTGAAAATCTTTTGTTTTCTTTTTCTCTCAGCGATGCTCCCACTTCCAAATAGTCTTTAGAGCCTTTCTCTTCAATGTGTCAGGTTCCCAGAAAACACTTTCCTGATCTCCAGGCCGGACATTCCGGGTGACAATCTGTGTAAAGGAAGAAGGCAGGGAGTCTGTAAGTAATGTCCTTTTTTTCTTCCGGATATTATCCTTTCACACAACTCTGCCTGGTCCTCCCTCTGTCTCACTCACTCTCCCAGCAGAAGAAAAAGCCACATTCTTCGGCCATCGTAGGGAAGCGGCCGTCTACTTCACAGCTGCAAGGGGCAGGGGTGTCTGGGGACCTCTTTGCTTCTTGAACTGACTTTCACCTCTTACTGTTTTGAGCCCCAGCTTTACCAGCTTTATTCTCAAAATACCAGAGTCCCTGGTGCCACAAATCCTGAGCACATGGAGAATTCTGAGGTGGAAAGCAAGTGGCATTAGCTTTGTCATCTGCTGCCTTGAAAGTCAGCTCACTTGGGTCTCTGGATTCAGTTACCACTCATTCATCTATGTTCCAGCTTTTAAAACTATCCTGCTGTTGTCCTTTTCATATTCTCTTTGTCCTTGTGGGTTTAGCGTTAAAAAAAACCCACTTACTTACATTCTTGTTTGCTTACATATGCTCAGAGAAATTCTGGAAACACATATAACAAACTAGTGACAAAGCTTACTGACTAACATACAGGAAGGAGGCGGGACCAGGGTCAACAGGAGACGTGGATGAGGGGAACTTTTTACTCTGTGCCTTTTTACACTTTTTTGGTTTTAGAACCATGTGAATATATTACTTAATCAAACATTAACTTTGGGCTGAGTTCTACGAGGGCGTGGAGCACAATGCCTGTGTCTAATCTGTTCTCTTTAACCAGAAGTCTCAAGTGTTGTTTTTCTAAATTGGCATCTTCAGCGTGGAGACCATGAGAAACTTCCTGACCAAAAGCCATTCTGAGCAAGTTGAGAAGCCAGAAGCCAAAATATGGACAAATTTGACTCCATTAAATTTTAAATTAAAGATTTCTGCGATGGCCAAGCCAAAATGAAATAATGTCGGAAGACCAAAGACAAATTGGTAAAAACATATTTGCAGCAAATATGAAACATGTACGGTTTTCTTAAAAATATGGAGTTCTTACAAAATAACTAAAGACAGATAAAATCCAGTTGAGTACAGTGGACAAAGGAAATATATAGAATGCTCAGGCAAATAGATACAAATAGCTTTTAAATATAGGAAACAGGCTCTGATGAATTTAAGCAGAAGATGAATTAACATTAAGGGGTAGTGGGTAGTTCACGGCCCTGCAAGAGGACTGGAGACCCAGGTTTAGAGGCATGCCGGAAACAACTAGAATTATGCTGCACAGCAACCATGTGAAGGCACTGCACAGGTGCTGCTGCTGAGAGAGTGGACACCCTGTGTCCAGAGGCCCAACCCCGCTTCTAGAACCTCCAGCACTGGAAACTCCCAACTTCATCCAAACTCGGGGCTGCTTCAAACCATGACGGGACTTCCAAAATCATCTAGTCCAACCTCATTTGTTGGTCATGAACTATTTTCCTGGGGGTGAGGGTAAGGAGCTGGTTCGAGGCTTCTGCCAAGATCACCAAGCCCAGAGAGTGACAGAGGTGGTACTTTTTGCTAAGACCTGTTGCTCATTGCATTGTGTTGCTTTCTGCAGCGTAAAGAGGGAGGACAGTGCTCGTTCTGATGTTCAGATCTTCAGATCATCCTTGATTTCTCAGCAAGCAGTGCTGGAACTCCATGCCTGACTTTGCGCCTAGGAGTTCTGCCCTGAGGTTTCACGCTGGCCCGCTGCATGCCTTAGTAACCCTAACTTTTTTTTTTTTAACTTTAATTCCAGTGTGGTTAACATACAGTACTATATTAGTTTCGGGTGTACAATATAGTGATTCAACAGTTTTATACCTTACTCGGTGCTCATCAAGATAAGTGTGCTCTTAATCCCCTTCACCGATTTCACCCAGCCTCCAACCCACCACCCCTCTGGCAATCATCTGATTGTTCTCTATAGTTAACAGTCTGGTTTTTTGGTTGGTCTCTTTTATTTTATTTTATTTTATTTTATTTTATTTTATTTTATTTTATTTTATTTTATTTTTTTGGCCTTTTTCCATTTGCTCCATTTCTTAAATTCTACATATGAGTGAAATCATATGGTATTTGTCTTTCTCTGGCTGACTTCTTTCGTTTAGCATCATGCTCTCCAGCACCATCCATGTCATTGCAAATGGTGAGAATTCACTCTTTTTTATGGCTGAGTGACATTCCATTAGCTCTTTTTTGGGACCACCAGTCTTGTACTTTCCAGTCTTCTCATGGCAAGTCTTACTCTTTACTTCTCAAACATGACTTTATTATCGCTCATGTCTTAGCAAAATATTGAACAAGACATAGTATTGGATGGATGACAAAAGGGGGGAAGAAGCAAAAAGTTCAAGTTCATATAGATGCCAAATTCATTCACTTGGGGAATGGCTATTTAATACTAGGTAATGAGGACGAGGGTGGGGTACAAATCAGAACTAGATATATTTCTTGCCCTCTGGGGGCTTACTTTCTAGAACAGTTGCTCCAGACTCTTTTCATCATGCCACTCCATCAAAAAAAAAAAAAAAAAAAATCAAACACACATTTCCAACAATTGAATATTTATTGTAAATTATATAAGCTCTACTGTACTCACTTTTAAATATTGGTAAAGCTTGGGGCGCCTGGGTGGCTTAGTCGGTTAAGCGTCCGACTTTCGCTTAGGTCATGATCTCGCGGTTCGTGGGTTCGAGCCCCGCGTCGGGCTCTGTGCTGACTGCCAGCTCAGAACCTGGAGCCTGTTTCAGTCTGTGACACCCTCTCTCTCTGACCCTCCCCTGCTCACGCTGTCTCTCTCTCTCTCTCTCTCTCCTAGAAATAAATAAAAACATTAAAAAAAATTTAAAAAAAAATAAATAAATAAATATTGGTAAAGCTTGGGGCGCCTGGGTGGCTCAGTTGGCTAAGTGTCCGACTTTGGCTCAGGTCATGATCTCACAGTTCATGAGTTCAAGCCCCGCATCGGGCTCTGTGCTGACAGCTCAGAGCCTGGAGCCTGCTTCCGATTCTGTGTCTCCCTCTCTCACTGACCCTCTCCCTCACACACACACACACACACACACACACACACACTCTCTCTCTCTCTCAGAAATAAATAAAAAACATTAAAAATAAATAAATATTGGTAAAGCTTATATTTGTTAGTACCTTAGAGAAGATGAAAACAAGCATTCACGTATCTTCTTACCACCCCTCAGTGTATGATCTTTGGCACCTCTGTGGGCACTGTTCCAACAGGAGAATCCGACAGACACCCCAGGATCCAGAAAAGACATAATGCAAAGGAGAGTGAAGAGGGCTGTGACATCCGAGCAAGCACGGTATTCTTAGAGCATCACGGAGGCATTGAAAAAGGAAAGGAAAGCTGAGAATATTCCAGGGCTTCTGACGTAACTCCTGAGCCCAGCTTGGGCCAGGGATTAGTCCAGAGTTCGGTTCCTCGGCTGGCTGTTGGGGCAAAGACAGCTTGATACACAGGCTGCAGATGAGAGCCTCCATCACCCCAGAAGCATCCATTTCCCAGCACCCCACGCAGATGAGGGCTTAATAAAAACACATCATCCCATGATGCTAGGGGCAGACATGTCGGGCACACGGCTCAGAGCCGCCTCCGAGCGTCTACACCGCCCACAGTGGAGCGGCAAGTGCCCTGGGTGTGGAGCCAGGCCACTGGGCTGGATCCTGGTCTCTTCCTAGCCAGTTGTATGACTACAGCCCTTCTGCTTCTCTGAGCCTCCGCTTTCTAAATGGTTTCTAGGGCGTTAACAATTTCTAACGTTTGTTGGATTTTTCCTTGTGTATTGTATGTGTCATCTCATGAAATTGTCATGACAACAGGACAAAGCAGATGCTATGGTCGTTCCCATTTCACAGGTGTGGAAGCTGAGCCCATCCCCTACCCACTCTGCCCCCTGCTGACCTCACGATGCTGCCGCGGGGGTGGGGTTGGGGGCAAATAGGTAACAGGAACTGAGGCACACACGAGGTATCATTATACATAGTGTAAGATTTCATCATCATCCTCAAGGCTAAGTTCAAAATAAGCTTTTCTCTGCACCCCTGAAGGCCAACAAAGTAGGATTTGGTTAGAAAGATAAGGTGGAGAAAGAGGACTTTAAAGTTAACCTCTCTAGTGTTGGGTCTCCCACAACAGTGCGTGAATCTGGGAAGAGCACTAGGTGAAGGAGACCAGTTGCACCCCACACTTACTCTCTGAATTTGGACACGTCCTTCAACCTGCATTTACTCATCTCTTGGGGCTCCTAATAAATGAGCGCACCAGGGCCTCCCTGTTGACTGTTCCCAAACTCCAGTCCCAAAACCCGCTGCTCCCCGGGGACAGCCCCAGAGAGAGGCCGGAGGACAGGGAGGCGCTGCTGGGGTCAGCTGGGGTGTGCTCAGACAAGGCCATGTGGGGGCAACAGCCACGGAGGGTGGGGACTCGGGCCAGAGCTCGGGTGGGCCGGCCGGTGATTATAAGGAAACATCGCAGAGAAAGTTTCTGTTGTGGTTGTTCCCTCTGTTTACTTTGGGCAGTTCTGTCATTTTCTAACTGACCCTTCCCAGATGAGATCTTCAGTTTTCAGCTGGGTAAAGTCAGAGGCTCGCAGCCGATGGGGTATTTGAGTCCTCTGCGGCTCGGTTGTTGGAGGGAGGCCATGGCAGCTGACCCCCCGCGCCCCCCCCCCCCAGCTTCAGGGAAGTGAGGCCAGGGCCGCAAACTTGCTGACAGCGGCCCGCGGCCTGCAAACCCAAACATCCTCCTCTTCTCCGCCTTGGGGTGGCCACCAGAAGAAAACAAAACCGCCTGCTTTCCAGAGCAGGGCGTCTCCAGCCATCCCCCTCCCTTGGCTCCGCTCACGGCCACGCGGTGCAAGGTTACAGTGACATGTCCAGAACTGCTGATGTCTACTTTCTGGTTGTTGCTTTAACACACAAACACACACACACACACACACACACACACACACACACACACGTACACTTTCCTTCATGGCTTAAAACTTCACATAGGGGATTCAAACTCAAAGGTACGTATTTTGCTTTGCTTTGCTTTTCGTGTTTTCTTAAGTTTGAACAATATGAATGTGGCTGTTGAAGAGTCGGGGAGAAGGAAATCTCGTCTGCTTAGAACTTCTCCTAAACTTTCCAGTTTCTTTTGGCCTCTTAAAACCAAAGAATAGCATCTTTTATGCCTAAGATTAGAAACATCTGGCCATGGCATTTGGCGGAGGCTGGGCTGAAGCTTGGCAAAGCCAGGTGGAATGGCCTCTCTGAATTAGGGAATTTTAAGCATCTGTAGGACTAAAATTACTGAATTCAACGTCTTCGTTTATACACAGAAGGAAACAGGCCGAGAGAAGTTAGGACTTGCTTAATATCACACATCTTCAAAGTGTAAGAGGTGAAGCCAGAACCCGGGAGATATACTCTTCACATATACCCTTGCACTGGGAGTGAAAGAAAACAGAAAGAAAATATTTATATATGTTCTTTTTAAAATTTTTTAAATATTTTTAAAAAAATATTTTTTATTTATTTCTAGGAGAGAGAGAGAGACAGCGTGAGCAGAGAGAGTGTAGAGTGACACTCTACTCTAGGAGAGAGAGAGTGACGGACTCTGAAATTGGCTCCAGGCTCTGAGCCAGCAGTCAGCACAGAGCCCGACACGGGGCTCGAACCCACCAACCGCGAGATCATGACCTAAGCGAAAGTCGGACGCTTAACCGACTAAGCCACCCAGGCGCCCCGAAAATAGCAATTTTGAATAGGACGGTCAGAGAAGGAAAGCCTCATCTGTGACATTTGAGCGGATCTGGGGGTGGTGAGGGAACAAGCCATATGGATTGTGGGAGGAGGGAAGGGGGAGTTCAAAATCACAGAGGCGGGAGAAGGCGCGGCGTGTTCCAACCAGTCAGGAGGCCTGTGCGGCCAGTGCAGAGTGTGCAGGAGAGACAAGCAGTCTCAGATGAAGTCACACAGCGATGGGGGCCTGAGAGGTAGGGCCTGAGACCAACACACGCATCAGCTTCTCTTCTGAATGAAAGGGCAGCCGCGGAAGCTTTGAGCAGAGGCTCGACACGTTTTCATTTTCTAAAGGGTCCCCATGACTCGTGTGTTGAGAGCAGATGAGGGGATGGGGAGCAAGGTGAGGGCAGAAGGGCCTGCTGAGAGGCTGTTGCAATAATTCAGGTGAGAGGCGAGGTGGCCAGAAGCCGGGGTGGAGGGCGGTGCAGGGAGGAGCGAGGCGAGCGAGGGTGTGTGCGCACAGCGGAGCCAGTATGGCGACGTACTGTCTTCCCGCGCCCTGATGTCCTGCCGCACGTGTCGCGGGGGGCGGGGCTGCTCCAGCCTGCGTGTTCACACTGCGGCTCACGGTGGCTGCGCGCCGTCTTCCCAGGATATGCCACCGCGGCTGGATTTCTGAGTCAGAGAACGCGGTCATCCTTAGGCCTCTCGGTGCATACTGGCACATTCCTCCGTACACTCCGGCAGCAGTGCCTTAAAGATCTTTTGCTTTAGAATTCCTGTGGGCCCTTAGGGGCGCCTGGGTGGCTTAGTCGGTTAAGCGTCCGACTTTCGCTTAGGTCATGATCTCACGGTTCGTGGGTTCGAGCCCCGCGTCGGGCTCTGTGCTGACTGCCAGCTCTGAGCCTGGAGCCTGTTTCAGTCTGTGACTCCCTCTCTCTCTGACCCTCCTCTGCTCACGCTGTCTCTCTCTCTCTCTCCTAGAAATAAATAAAACTATTAAAAAAAATAAAAAAATAAAAATAAAAATATATATACCTTAGATATTTTAGTCTCTTGCTATACACATGTATTCATTTCTGTTTGCTATGAATTTATAGCAGAATTGTTAGATCATAGGATNAAAAAAAAAAAAAAAAGAATTCCTGTAGGACCTTAAAGACCTTTCGTGTTAAATGCTCCGGAATTCCTCCCCTCTCTTTCCTGCGTCTCACCCTCTCTCCCACTGTGGTTTTCTTCTCTTTCTCCCTCTCCTCCTTCTCTGTTCGGGGAACTCATGAAGGGGATGAGTAACAAAGATAAAGTTTACTGCTGGCCACAGACAGAGGTAAGAAAAGACAAGGAGGGATTTCTTCATTTTTTTGTCTTCATTTTTTTTTCTCAAGGTCTTAGAGCCCTGAGAAAGGGCCAGCTGCTTCCCTCAGTTAGATGAGAATCTTCTGTAAGAATCAACAAACTAACAATACTGCTTACTTAGAGACCCTTTTTTCCCTTCTGGGGAGATCAATGGACTTAACAATTTCAATTATCTTTCACAATGTCCCCCGGTGCTAGATCAAACTGCCTCCCCTGAACAAACATTCCTCTCACCAGGGTGGAAAGTTCGCAAACTTTTTGGCTCCTTCTTTCCCTTCCCCCATCAGTTTGGTTCTCTTGTCAAAGGCCCCCCCCCCCCCCCCCCCCCCCCCCCCCCCCCCCGCTTTCCCCAACTCCAAAATGTACTCGCTCGGTCCTCCCTATCCAATTTCATTCTAAGTGTGGAAAAAAATGTTTCCATTTTTCACTGAGGGAGGAGGTATTCTTATGAATTTCGGGGCCAGTCTTTTAATTTCTGCTGATCCTAAGATAAGAATGCCTCCATTCTTAGTAAATAATGAATACTTAATAAATAATGAGTACTTAATAAATAATAAAAACTCTAACAGTTACGGTCAATTGATTTTTGACAAAGAGGCCAAGAAGATTCAATAGGAAAAGAGAAGCCTTTGTACAAATGGTGCTGGGGTAACCGAATATCCACATGCAAAAAAATTAATTTGGACCTCTACTGAAGATCACAAACCTAAATGTAGGAGCTAAGACTAAGACTTCTAGAAGAAATCTTCAGGGTAAGTCTTTGTGACCTTGGGTTGGGCAATGGTTTCGTAGATAAAACACCAATAGCACAAGTGATAAAAGGGTGATGTGTTGAATTTCATCAAAATTAGAAACTATTGCATTCAGAGGACTCCATGAAGAACGCTGAAAAGACAGACCAGAGAGTAAGAGAAAATATTTGCAAATCATAAATCTGATAAGGGACTTGTATACACACTATTTAAAACCCTAACAAGCAATAATAAAAAGACGGCCCAATTTAAAAATAGACAATTACAATAGACATTTTTCCAAAGAAAATATTACAAATGGTTAATAAGCACGCAGAGAGTCATTAGGGAAATGCAACTTTACTCACCAGGATGGCTATCATTAAAAAAGGCAGACAGTAACAATTTTTGGTGAGGATGTGGAGAAATTGAAATCCTCATACACTGCTGATGGGAAAGTAAAATGGTGTAGCTACTTTGGAAAATGGTTTGGCAGTCCCTGTAAATGCTAAAAATAGAGTTACCATATGACCTAGCAATTCAAACCCTTGATATCAACCAAAGAGAAATGAAAACATATGTCCACACAAAAACCCATATGTGAATGTTCATAGCTTTTTTCGTATAATAGCCACACACACACACACACACACACACACACACACACACAAGGAAACAACTCAAATGTACACTAGCCAGTGAATGGATAAGCAAAATGTGATCTAGCTATATGGTGGGATACTATTTGGTAATAAAAAGGAATGAGATAAGATACATGTTGCAATATGGTTGAACCTCAACAACATTATGCTAGGTGAAAGGAGCCAGCCACAAAAGGCCACCTGTAATGCGATTCATTTCTAGAAAATGATTCTTACAATCAAATCCATAGAAACAGAAAGTAGATTAGTGGTTAGGGAGAGGAAAAGTCAGGGAGGATGGGGGAGCGGAAAGGGTAAGTGCTAATTGGTACAGGTTTCTTTGTGGGATAATGGAAATGTTCGCAAATGAATTAAGGTGCTAGGTGCACAACACTATATCCTAAAAGCCATTGAATTGTATACTTCAAACGTGTGAACTTTACAGTATATAAATTTTAGCTCAGTACAGCTATTTTTAAAAAGTGGCTGCCTGCTCTTGGAAAATGACACCGCACTGTTCTGTTCAATGCCCTCAAAAGATTTGCTCAGGTAATGCTTGAAGGAACATTCTATGGGATTGGCCGGTGGGATTGCTAAGTAATAAAAACTGGAGGCAGAGAGGGGTCGGGGGGAAGAGGAGGACAGAATAAGGAATAGGCTAAGAGATGCATCCAGAAACGAAGATATAAATCATCTTAAGGTTAGAAAGCCAGGTGGGCAAGGGAGAGGAAATGTGGGAGTGGAGTTTGCAGGGTATCTTTAAAGGAGAGGAGGTGGGAGAGTTCAAAGCAAAACTGCAAAGCAAATAATTAAGAGAATAAAGACTTCACTGATTAGCTGCGTATATCATGCTGTGTAGAGCGGATGGGAATTACTTGGTAAAAGTATATGAGCGCCGTAGCCAACTGGAAAAAAGAATCAGGCCTGCTCTTGCCAAATTTGTCTCAAAGCAAAATTATAATGCGATTCTGCAAATAGCCAGAAAAAATAAAGTGTTGCACTTTCTTACAAGGCTGTGGGCTAACATTAGGTAACCTTCAGGAGACTGCTTCTTTGTCTAAGCAGAAATCCACATTTATAATCCTATTTGTACCGTCTCTTGCATCTCAAGAAGGGTTTTTTTCATTTCTAGAACTGTTTTCCCTAAATTAAAGCTTTTTAGAGAGATGTTGGATCTGAAATGTATCCATTTTTTAAAATAAAGATTTTAAAATAAGATCACAGGGCAAAGTTAAATAATACAATGGTAAGTCACTGTATCTAGTGAGACACACACACTCGTATGGACACACACCACCTCCCAAAAGGTCACAGCAGGGCAAGATACAAGTCACACCACCATTAGTTGTTGCATGTAGGTGTGGGCCCTGCCCTCTGAAGACAGAGCCCATCTCCTCACAGCCTGTCGTACAGAGCAGGACAGACAGACAGACTGGCTGTGACCAGGGCTTACTCATCTGTACAGATGCTAGGTGTCAAGAGCTATTGTAATTAGCAAGCCTAAAGGGCTTTGCAGCGTAAACGCCACCACTGTGCATTAGATTTTAATTTTAATCTTCATAGAAATCTCTCCTTTTTGACCCCTCCCCCCCAGATGAGAGAATCAAAGCTCAGGAATGAAGTGAGATCTTTCCTCAAATATGTAAACATACCTAAACCCTTCTCAGTCCAAAAAATGAAATTCATTCTTCACAGGCCCTCCAGCCAATTTCTCTCTCTTCTTCCTAAGTCGGCTTTTTCAAAAGTAGCTTACACTCACTGTCTCCCCTTCTTTGCCCTCATTTGCCCTCATGTGGTTGATGTTCCTCGTGTAAGTAAGGTAACATACGAAGGCAGGTCACACGCTGAAAGGTCGCCTTTGGGGAGTGCAGTCACCCCGCTCCTATAGCTCGGATCATACCTAGTTATTAGAAACAATTTGAGGGCTTAACAAGAGGAATGTCCTTGACCACTCAAGACAGTGGGCGAACTCTGGGCAGGCGGGCAGGCTTGGGAAGCTTCTAGCGTTCCTCTGATTCCTCCAGGGAGGAAGGAAGGGAAGGAGGAAGGAAGAGAGGAAGAAAAGAAGAGAGGGAGGGAGGGAGGCACAGTTTCAAAACAAAGTCCTCTGACTACAAACTCCATTCCCTGTTTCCTTTATCAGGGTCCATTCACACTCACTGCTGTTGAGGTTGCTAAAACAGAGGCCACATTTTCCCCGCTTGTAGATCTGGCCTCGTGAGAGAACGGTTTCCCTCACTGCCTATCATTCCTCCATCTAAACCTCGCTGATGATCTAGATCTTGGAAGATTTTCTGGGATGAATAGGCCACAGAAGCTGAGCACGTTAGCAGGGGTGAGAGTGCAGGAGGGAAGGGGCTTTGCCCCAAGGCATGTTTCGCCTCCTCCGCAGTGCTCCCCAGAGACAGTCCTGGTCACTTTCAGGATAGGAAGGTGCAGTGAAAGAAGCCCGTGAGTGGCTTCATGGTCTTGGGTACACGGTGAGTTCTCACTCCCCTCCCAGCTGCACTAACCGTATTTCCTGTTCTGTTACGCCAAGTGTGAGTCTGGCACTCTGTGAAGACACAGTGCCCACTTGCCGCCACACAGTGCAGCCTCTCCCTCAGACCGAGATGGCTGCCCCTCTCTCTTCTCGGTGCTCTGCCTCTCCAGCTGTGAAGGCAGGGCCCAGCCCTCACCTACCCAGATCCAGAGTTAACAAGCCACTGGGAGACTCTATAATTCCAAAGAGTTTCCAACCTTACCAGTGGTTAAAATCCAGACATACTTACTACACATGTCCCCACACTTTTCATCCCCTTCCCTATAATTCAGGCTGCTGAAGAATTAGCATCTCCTTTGACAGCACAGGGGACAAGCCCAAATAGTCTAGGGGAAGCCAGCAGCAGAATCAGACAGTGAGTGAAATATATATCTCTGATGTTGCCATCCCTTACCTTTCTCCTTCCGTCTCTATCGAAGTCAGGAAAGAATCTGGAAATAGTCATTTATACAATAATGTGAATTTAAAATTCTTGAATCAGGGGCACGTGGGTGGCTCAGTTGGTTAAGCAACCGCCTTTGGCTCTGGTCACCGTCTTGCGGTCTGTGAGTTAGAGCCCGGTGTCAGGCTCTGTGCTGACAGCTCAGAGCCTGGAGCCTGCTTCGGATTCCACGTCTCCGTCTCTCTCTGCCCCTCCCCCCACTCTCAAAAATAAGTAAACGTTAAAAAAAATTTTTTTTAATTCTTGAATCGTAACTCGTAAGGACTTTTTCTTCACTTATAACGTAAGCAAGTTTTGGCCACACCGGGAACAGTTTTTCAGGCAGGTAGCAGAAAGACTTCAAGGGAACATGCGAGCCTTCATGTGGGGATCGTCCCACATAGAAAGCTCCTTAAAATCACTCACCGAGCTGGACCGTGTAGAGAGTCTGAGATGAATGGGCCATAGTCATTCATTTCAGGGACTCTCCCCCAGCCTCTACCTCCCTGGGTCGCTTTTCTGTCATCACCCACCTTCTTTGGCCAGATCCGGGACACTCATGGGTGACCCAGGAAAGCTAGATCAGGGGAAGTGGAGGACAGGCTGTGCTGATGATTTATTAAACTCTGTGGCTTCTGACTCCTCCACAGGGCTCCTCATCAGAGGGTGCGGCTTGGGTCGTGCTGGGCACTCAGCAGCTTTGTGGTGGGTATCGGTTTGTGCTTCCTCCACTTTGCTTTCGATTCAGTGCTTTCCTGTTGCAGCCTGAGCAGTTCTAGTTAACCGCAGCCTCACAGCAGCTACTACTGCGTGCAAGCTGGAGCCATCGAGGGGCAAGTGGAGGGCAGCCGGAGGGGAAGGGAGGGCTGAGAGGTAAGAAGGGAAGAGCGGTACAAGCCAGCTGGAAATGGAGAGAGAATTCCAAAGATAGAACGTCATGATGAATAACAGTCCAGCAAACATTCCAGTAATTTAAAAAATACGCTCCAGCTCACATTCAGCTGTGGTAAAAGTCACTCCTGATCTACATTAATTGGCTCAATATATTTTCATGTAAGCATACCCTTGGAGGTGTTTTTCAAAGAAAGAAGAACTAAGATGAGGCTAACTTGGGTTTTAAGTCAAGAGTTAATTAAAAATTAAGCATTCAGGGACGCCTGGGTGGCTCAGTCCGTTGAGCGTCCAATTTCGGCTCAGGTCGTGATCTCACAGTTGGAGAGTTCAAGCCCTGCGGCGGGCTATGCGCTGACAGCTCAGAGTCTGGAGCCTGCTTCAGATTCTGTGTCTCCCTCTCTCTCTCTGACTCCCTGCTGCTCATGCTCTGTCTCTCTCTTACTCAAAAATAAACATTAAACAAATTTTTTTCAGAGGTACCTGGGTGGCTCAGTCGAAGCATCTGACTTCAGCCCAGGTCCTGCATGATCTCACAATTCCAGTGTTCGAGCCCCGCGCTGGGCTCTATGCTGACAGCTCAGAGCCTGGAGCCTGCCTGGGATTCTGTGTCTCCCTCTCGCTCTGCCCCTCCCCCACTCATGCTCTGTTTCTATCTCAAAAATAAACATTAAAGAAAAAGTTTTAAATTAAGTATCCAAATTCAGTTCTGATTCAGGAATAAGATAAATGACACTTTGGGGGTAGAATTTAGACTAGACGTGTTTGAGGTCCTAGAAAAGAGTGTTCGTTCCAGGCAAAAGAATGAGCATTTGTGAAGGCCTGGAAGTAAGAGAGAGGAGGGTGTGTTGGCGACGCTGGAATCCAACATGAGTGGAGTGCAGACTGACGGCAGGTGGGCAAGTCGCTGACCATGGAGCGCTTACAAGCCATGCTCGTAATGTTTTGGTGTTTTGACTCTAGCCTAAGGAGAGCGGGAAGCGACTAAAGAATTTTAAATGGAGGAGGTGATTTTTTTCAGAATTGCATGTATTTTTAAAAAAATCTATATATGGAAACCAACTTGACAATAAGCTATTTGTAAGAAAGAAAGAAAGAAAGAAAGAAAGAAAGAAAGAAAGAAAGAAAGAAAGCTCAGTGGCCAAAGTTGGAACAATGTAAATAATATTTTATTAAAACTTAAAGTACAAAATATCAAACTCCCAAGTCCAAACTGATATAAATAAATGAGGAGGATAGCAAAAAAAAAAAAAAAAAAAAAAAAATCTTGCTGGTAGCTGGTAGAAAATGACCCAAGGGGAGGAGAAAAACCAGAGGCAGGAAACTAGCCTTGCAAAAACTCCAGAGGTGATTTCTTAGACCAGGAGTGAGACTTGAACTTGGTTCTTGATCGAATGCAAAGGGTGAGCAAAAGAGAAATCAAAGAGGAATCCTAGGTCTCCAGCTATAGCAACTGGGTAGATGTTGTGGCATCTTTGGGGAAAAGGAACATTAGAAGAGGGATAGTTTGAGACAGTGAGTTGATCAATATGGCTTCAGGGACAGGCAATAGGAGAGGGTCTAGAAGGCAGTTGTTAGGTAAGTCTGGAGTACAGGGGAGGTAGAGATTTGGAAGTCACTGGAATATAAGTCTCCGCTAAAGTCATGGGCAATTTCTCAGAGAATGTGTAGAAGGAACACAGGCTGACACAGGAAAGGGTCCTGAGGAACAGCAACAGCTAAGGGGTTCGTAGGAAAGAAGAGCTTGCAAAGGATGCGGAAGATCCGTGGCTAAGGTAGGAAAAAGTAACAGTGTGTGGAAACCATAGGGAGACAGTGAGTCTATCACAGACGTTAATGGCATCAGATGCTGCTCAGTCAGGTAAGATCAAGACTGATGTCTCCACATTTAGTAACGGGGGGGAGGGGTACTGTCCTCAGTGAAAGCTCCTTCCGTACGGTGGGAGTCAAGGCCAGATGAATTCGGGTTGAAAAGAGAGAGAGAGAAGTGGAGATTTAGAAATAGCAAGGTGTGCAGACTATTTCCTCTCCCTCAAACGCCCTTCCATTCTGTTCCTACTTGGTAAAATCTTGCTCATTCCAGGCAGGGCCGAAGTGAAGCGTATTTATAAACAAGCAAACAAAAATCCAAGGAATATTTTCCTTTCCAGAGGCAAGTTCAACCACGGCTGGAAGTCAGGAAGTGGGTGACTTATTCTGTGTTCACTAGACGAGAACTTTCGACCAGTAAAGAAGGGCCGTAACTGCCTGGTGCCAGTGTGGGGCCGTTGGTCTACATTAAGCCCAGAATGTGATGCAATTCTTAAGAAGAGGAAGAGGTTTTGCTAGGATGGGATGGGGACTCTGACTTGGGGGCGGGTGGTAGAGGGAATGGAGTGGGAAACAGTTGTTTTCGGGGGTTTTTTTGGGATTTTTTTTGGTTTTTTTCCCAAAGAGCAGAGCCAGAAATGAACTGACAAAAGCAGAAGGGATTGAAAAACTATACCTGAAAGCCTGTCTACCCCAGCTCCGATTGTAGTAAAGTAGACCAAAAAAAAAAAAAAAAAAAAAAGGATCAGATTCAGAATTGGCTCTTGTAACCACCTATTAGGAGAGAGAAAATACCCAGCCCCTCAAGACTCTCTCTCTGCCATCAGGGGCATCCACCTGCACTTCTCTCTTCTAGCAAGGAACAGACATTCTGATCACAGATGAGAACATTTACCTGTAAGATGGGGATGGTGGCTATCAACTTACCTGAAAACATGCACGAAAGCACCTTACATGCTACGTAAGAACAGTTCAAATGTTAGTTGGTGGTGTTCTTACAGGGTATAAAAGCACAAGGATATTTCTTAAACAAATCTGAATAATGAAAGAGTAAGAAAGATTAGACACAGATGACATTAGCTCCCAACAACACAGGCACACTTTATGACAGACATATTTAGACACTGTTGGGAACCATTCTTTGGACATGACCAGGCATCTTAAATGGAAAGCATTAGGCCTAAACAGCTTACTTTCCTCTTGGGTTTTTTTGTTTGTTTGTTTTGTTTTGTTTTGTTTTGTTGTTTTTTAATCATTTAATGGGCGCCTGGGTGGCTCAGTCAGTTAAGCGTCCAATTTCGGCTCAGGTCATGATCTCGCAGCTCACAAGTTCAAGCCCTGCATCGGGCCCTGTGCTGACAGCTCGGAGCCTGGAGCCTGCTTCAGATTCTGTGTATCCCTCTCTGTGCCCCTTACCTGCTCATGCTGTCTCTCTCTTTCAAAAATAAACATTAAAAAAAATTTTTAGTTATATAAGACCTGGTGCTAGGTGAGATCTAACAATCTGGGGTTAAATGTTAAAAACACGGCTGGAGGGTTTTGGTTGCACAGGTCAAATCATTAAAGTGACGTTAAAGAAAACAGCCCAAATGATTTTCCTCAGAGGACAGAGAAAAGGAAAAACATTGTTTTACAATGAGTGAACTTCTGTTATGGTATTTATAATGAGATTTGCCTCGTCTGTCACCGAAAGGCCATCATTTTTTGAAGGCTCTTCTCTTTACCGTCTAGTGGCTTTCGTTTCTCGGCCGGCCGCTGCCCTAGACCCTTGGAGGAAGCCGCAGTCCCAGGATTGGAGCGGTGCTGCCCTCTACGGGTAACACAAATGCATGGTGCGGCCGGTTCCTCCTTTCATCTTCGAATAGTCCAGGGGAAGGAGGTGAAGCACGTGTCCTCCCCAGTTTTTGGCCACGGAAAACTGAGGCACACGGTGGCTAAGTAACTTGCCTCCAGTCTTAACAGCCAGAGTGGTGATCTGGGTTTAGAAACCAAGTCCCCGGGCCCTCCGTTAAGTATTTCCAACCCTTTCAACTCCACAGACAACTGCTGCATGTGACGGCGGGAGTCCGTCTCTGTTGTGGTTTCATGTAAATCTCTATCCTTCTTCAGCAGTGTCCATTTTACGCTACACTGTTTACCTAACTGATGAAAAAAAAAAATATCCTGCTCTGTATCTAATTCCAGCAAGGCGACGCTGTTACTGTAGCCAAAACGACAAAAACAAACAGAGCTACATAAATCCCACAAGCAAGTGGATGGGTTATAGCAGAGCTTCCTAAACCTTTTTCGCGTCCTTTTTATTTATTTATTTTTTAAAGAATCTTTAGCAAGTAGAGTTTTTATAATATTGTCTGCTATTGGAGGAAACTGAGTTTTGAAAAAGATGCTAGAAAAAAGCAATGTAAAGATGAAAAACAATCGGAAAAAAAACAGTTTGAGAGTCCGACTACTTTTACTCCAAAGTTTGAAGTGTGTGAATAACACACTCTGCGTATTAATGCAAGTGTCCAAACAAAAGTCGTATGAATAGATCTCTTCGGTCCTGACTTTTCTAGGTCTTACTACCTGCCTCTGCGTGCCCAGCCCAACAAACCTCAGTGCCTACCTACACTACTTGCAAGGGAATCACTGGGAGAAGTTTGGCACAGGCAATCTGCCACCAGTGGGTCATAACCATCTTCAACCAGCATGGTAAAATACATCTTACTCTCGATGGCATGCTGTTCAGGGTACTTATCATTGATCTGGAGTCATTTTTTCAAGTGACAAAAGGGATTAAGTGACATGAAACTCTTGCTTAATATTATCCTCACATGACGCCTCTGTGGCCAACTGAAAACATTTCCAGACCAGTCTATTTGACTGCTGCACTTTCTCTTCAAGTCTTAGTCTGTCTCCATGCCTTAGTTTCCTCTCCGCCCTCACCTTACCTTCCAATTGTTTCTGCCCTAAAGAATCAGTTTCATTCGCTGTATTCTCTTCTTTGCTTTTCTAAGCAAATACGTTCGGCACATATTTGCTAGAACCTCCCTGTGGTTCCTCTTTTGTTCTGACTTTTTCACATACCTTTTCCCCTTCGTGTACCACCATATCTCACTTTGATTTTCTCCTTTCATTCAAAATACGTGTATATCCATGACTTACAGAGCAGCCCATTTCCAGAAAGCTTTTGCGTACACTTTTGTAGGTTAAGTGCCCGACTCCTGATTTCAGCTCAGGTCATGATCTCACAGTTCATGGGCTCGATCGAGCCCCACATTGGGCTCTACACTGACAGTGTGAAGCCTGCTTGGAATTCTCTCTCCTCTCTCTCTGCCCCTCCACCGCTCATGCTCTCTCTCAAATAAATAAACTTAAAATATGAAATCGGAGCACCTGAGTGGCTCAGTCAGTTAAGCATCCAACTCTGGCTCTGGCCTCGGGTCATGATCTCAACAGCTCATGAGTTCGAGCTCCACGTTGAGCTCTGTGCTTACAACTTGGAGCCTGGAGCCTGCTTCGGGTTCTAGGTCTCCCTCTCTCTGCTCCTCCCCCGCTCTTGCTCTGTCTCTCTCTCCTTCAAAAAATAAACATTTAGAAAAAAATTAAATAAAAAAAATAAAAGTCAATAAAAGTTAAACTAAGGTCTAAAAATAGGGCCAATGTAAGTTGATTTTTGAAGCTCTCAGTTACAGAAGCAAAGTTGGAGCATTACAGTTAACTCCGAAACAAAAACAGCATCTAGGGAAATGAAATAAAATGGGAAAAAAATAAAGTGAGGGGAAACAAGAGGGAGTCAGAGAATGGGTAAAAGGACATAGAAGAAAAGGGGAGGTTTGTTTTTTGAAAATGATTTTGCTAAACTTTAAGTGAATCATATGTAGAAAAATGGCAAATTAACATTGAGATCAAGTGAAAAAGGAGAAATAAAGTAAGATGTATATAAAACAAGGATGAAAAAGAGCAAACAAGAACAAGAAAGCCAAAAATATTAAAAAGGTGTAAAGGGAGAGAGAGAAGTAAATTTAAAAAGAATAATAAAATCTAATCTAAAATATGGATTCAGTCACAGCACTTGACATCAACTTAGTTAGAAGCGAGCGATTAAATTGCTTGTGATAGTTTTATACTGTTGGGTGAATGGTGTCTGTAAGGATAGGGCGTTAAGACTCAACCTGTCTATTCTACCTCAAACTGTCACACACGCTACATAATTTCTTGGGGGGGGACCTTTATAGCACAGGCTATTTGGTCCAACCAGTTGATGTGCAATTAATTATAGTCACAACAGGGACACCTGGGTGGCTCGGTCAGTTAAGCGTCCGACCTCTGCTCAGGTCACGATCTCATGGTCATGAGTTGGAGCACCCCGTCAGGTTCTGTGCTGACAGCTAAGAGCCTGGAGGCTGCTTCAGATTCTGTCTCCATCTCTCTCTGCCCCTCCCTTTCTCCTGCTCTCTCTCTCAAAAATAAACTTAAATAAAGATTTTAAAATGAAAAAAATTATAGTCACAACACCTGTACAACCAAGCTCCTTGCCGTTTTGCTGAGCTGTGAAGACAACCCGCTGGGGCTCTGGGTTCCACTGAGCAAACCACCCAAAAGCCTTACTTGTGTGGCCACCAACGTTAGAGCCCTTAATTATGAAAACTCCCAAGAAGATAGGAACTTAGTTAGGAGATGTTTTCTTATACATGATTATTAAATATTGTATATGCAGAAGAGATTCTCCATTTGTTTTAATTTGCTCTACTTAGACTTCCTAGTGATAAGTGGGAAATAGAAATTTTGAGGTCCTTAAATGTGATTTTGAAGAACGAAGACCAAAATTTTGATAGAATGGGGGGGGGTAGGGGTACACAGTTTTTCAAGAATACATCTCGTTCACAAAGTTAGTTCAAACTGTAGAACTGTTCCAAGTCACCATAGTTGGATTGTTTTCAAGGCTTCTGGGTACTTGCCTTTGAACTCCACTCCTATTTCTCTGAGGACTTCACTGGGGATCACAGGCCATGACATGGTGAACAGGCTTCATGGAGGATACCCACGTGTGAGTGCATGAATTCACATACACTGAACATTTCTCCAGGGCAAAGGCACATACCTTTCTTTCATCAGGTTTTCAAGGTTTCCCAAAAAGCCTAATAACCACTAGACGTTTAAATGAACAGGGGCGCCTGGGTGGCTTAGTCGGTTAAGCGTCCGACTTTCGCTTAGGTCATGATCTCGCGGTTCGTGGGTTCGAGCCCCGCGCGGGCTCTGTGCTGACTGCCAGCTCAGAGCCTGGAGCCTGTTTCAGTCTGTGACTCCCTCTCTCTCTGACCCTCCCCTGCTCACGTTGTCTCTCTCTCTCTCCTAGAAATAAATAAAACATTAAAAAAATTAAAAAAAATAAATGAACAGATGTACAATGTGCCCCAAATATTACTACACTTTAACATTTGTGAGATTTAAAAAAAAAATTTTTTTTAATGCTCATTTATCTTTGATAGAGAGACAGAGGGCAAGCTGGGGACGGGCAAAGAGAGAGGGAGACACAGAATCTGAAGCAGGATCCAGGCTCCGAGCTGTCAGTGCAGGGTCTGACGTGAGGCTCAAACTCATAAATCGCAAGATCATGACCTGAGCCGAAGTCGAACACTTAACCGAGCCACCCAGGCGCCCCAGCTCTGTCACTTTCTAGCTCTGTGACATCAGGCAAATCACTTAGCTCTTCTGTGCACTGGAGAAGCATCCTTTGTAAAGTTTCTTCATTCATATGGTGGAAACAGTACTTACTTCAAAAGGTGAGTGTGAGTTGTTAAGAAAACATTATGTCAATATTAGTTATTTGGTACCTGGGAAAACTCTTCTCTTGAAAACCCCTTGAAACCTGTCCTCTAGGTCTCACTCTACCGTTGATGCCTCCTCAGTTTCCTCTCCCTATTATCAGGCTCATCCTTACACCTCTTTTATACTTTGGCCAGAATGATCACTTGAAACCCTAAATCTGATGCCATCTCTTGTCACCGATGTTAGTGTGGTCTAAACTCAATAAGCATGGTAGACAAATCTCTTTATTACACCGTACCAGTCTAGTTCTTCTTCCTCAAGTCTCAAGTGCCCAAATTTACCCAAGGAATTAAGTTGAAGCAATAGACTTGCAATCCCCAAAATGGGGCTCACTCTTTTCTTTTAACTTGACACACATTTATTGAAAATATTCCTCTAATTTGTTATATCATTTGTTCATTAATATTATGCATTTTATTTGTAATATACAGAAAAATTTTAATTTATATTGTCAAGCCTATCAATTTATGCTTTAAAATTTTATCCATTATTTTATGCTTCTACATTTTCTCCAATATTTTATGACTTGTAATTTTGTATTTAGCTTTTTTCCTTTCCTTTTACAGTTTATTGTCAAGTTGGTTTCCATAGAACACCCAGTGCTCATCCCAACAAATGCCCTCCTCCATGCCCATCATCCCCCTTCCCCTATCAGTCCTCAGTTTGTTCTCAGTATTCAAGTCTCTCATGGTTTGCCTCTCTTCCTCTCCCCAACTATTTTCCCCTTCCCCTCCTCCATGGTCCTCTGTTAAGTTTCTCGTTCCACTTATGAGTGAAAACATATGGTAGCTGTCCTCTGCCTGACTTATTTCGCTCAGCATAACACCCTCGAGTTCCATCCATGTTACTACACATGGCCAGATTTCATTCTTTCTCATTGCCATGTAGTAGTCCATCGTATAGATGAACCACATCTTCTTGATCCATTTGTCGGTTGATGGACATTTAAGCTGTTTCCATGATTTGTCTACTGTTGAAAGCGCTGCTATGAACATTATGGTGCATGTACCCCTATGCATCAGCACTCCTGTATCCCTCAGGTAAATTCCAAGCAGTGCTACTGCTGGGTCAGAGGGGAGTTCTATTGTTAATTTTTTGAGGAACCTCCACACTGTTTTCCAGAGCAGCTGCACCAGTTTATATTTCCACCAACAGTAGGAGGGGGGGCTCACTGTTTTACTCAAGGTTGCGCAAGCTATGGAATCTTTCTGGAATACCTCATTCTTCTTCCCAAAGTAAAGTAGGTGTCCTTCCTTAACGCGCCCCCACTAACCCTAGATAGTACTTATCACATTCTATTCTAGATGCCTGTTTACTTGCTGACACACTTCATCTAGTCAGACCCTCCCACTACATTGAACAGAAGCAGGAGCACTGTTATAGCAGTCTCCTCTCATTTCTCAACCATCAGAACATTAAGCCACTTTCTCACTCCTTTCTTCATCATTCTGCTCCCCTTCTCATTTTTTAATTAACCCCTGAGATTAGGCAGAAATGTACCCAGAAAACTATGCGTACCCATGTACCCATAAAATAACTAAAGAACAAAACGTCACACTGAAGGAACATTCTAGAAGTATTTATTTCATTGCTGACCACTTGGTTGCTGCATGCAACTCTCAACAGCGAGCTGCCGCTCTCCACTCCTACAGAAGAACCAAATGCTACGGGACCACTACTCAGGTTTTCAGACTGTCAGGCTTTTCTTACCAACAGAATTACTTTAGGGACAAGCCTCTTTAGGGACTTAAAAGCACTTATTCTCTATAAAAAGTAACTTCATGTTTCATGCACATACTCCAATTGGCGGATTTAGGTCCAAAATGGAAAGAAAAAATTTTTTCTAATTCTGTAAATTATCAGGAATTTACAAGCCACTTCTTGCTTTGTTATAAGGAAACAGGGTTTTTTTCTCCCCTCTATCAGGAATTGGGACAGTAAACGATCTCTTAGTTATAAAATTGTTTACTAGTTAAAGTTCTCTCCAAAGATGTGAAGAAGTTGGCTCATTTTCCTGTACAACTGAACGAAACATGTGCGGTACGTGTAAGTTCTAGTTTATATTGTAGCCCCTTGTGACAATATTCAAAAGGCCTCTTCTCCCCATTTAAAAAATTCTACCTCAGAAGGTAAAAGGAAACCCCCATTATCCCTGAGCAAAGGAGGGAAAAATCATAGGTACTTTTATTTGTTAATAGAAGCCGTTGTGAATGAGTTCTCTATCTCTAGAACATTCTCAGAGAATTTACAGAAACAGAAGCAGGTACAAGGTGTTCTCAGAGACCTTCTCGGGTGAACGTATCTAGTTGTTTGAGTAGTTGCTCTGTAAAAATTTAAACTGAACTACACGGCTGAACGTTTTCCATTTTGAAGTTTGAGAATATACTGAGAGGACGCTTACGGGACGCAAAACTACCGGGTGCAGGGGAATTTTTGAAATGTCAGGAGGAGGAAACGAGAGGGAAGAAACCACAGCGGAGAAAGTAAAAGGGGGCAGGACAGAGCTGCAGTGATGAGCTGGGCCTTTCTTCCCATTAATCAGGGGCTTCTGGCTATCCGTGTGTTAGATTTACTCTTATATTAATATAAACCAGATGCTGCAAAACAAAATTAAGAATGTCCCAAACTAAAGTGAAGTCTTTTAAGGAGTAAATGACAGAAAACATGTTAGCTTCTTAATCAAGGAGTGCTATAATATAGTGTCAAGGCATCTTAATATAATTCGTTTAACCCTAAAGCAGTTGTGCAATAAGCAAAATATCATGAAAGGGAAACAGCGAAGGCTAACTCCCTACAGGGGCCGACAGACGCAGTCTTCGCGGCACAACAGTTAGCCTCCACAGAGTGGAATCGTTTATGAGGCCCTAGAAAACTTGGATTACTGCAAATCACAAAAGTCACCAACAAAAGGAATGTCGATCAGACAGAGTCAGAAAACTTCCCAAAGGGCTGTCGTTTCTGAAGGAACTGCAGACCGTCGCTAGCACAGGCTGGCTAGGCCAGATCTCAGTCAAGGCTCCCTTAGATAAGAAGTGGCCCACTCAGTGCTGTTTTAAAAATGTAAAAACACTGGGAGGGAAAAAACGAAAGAAAACAACCTACTGTTCCCTAACATATATAGCTTAGCACCCAGAGAAAGCCTCTGCCCCCAGAAGAGACTTTCTACAAAGGGGTAAGCTTCCTTAAATGAGGTGTAACATTTCATTTTCAGGACATGTCTTTTCTTGCAAGGTCCTTAGAGGCAGAAGTTCCACGTGGAATTCTAATACACATCTCTGTGAGCTCAGCTTCCTGAAAACATACACCTGCCGGGTTCTAGGTTCACCCTTGCCAGTGACCGGACTCACTACTTCACAGCCACCAGAATCGCACATACACTATTAACATGATGAAAAATACAGCAACTGCTGCAAGTTTGGCGTAGGTGGAACGCATGTTCAAGTACTTCGCATCTTGGCGGTATTTCTTGGACAGACTGGACAAATTGTTAGCCTTTGAATCCAATGCTGTCAAAGAGGAAAAAAAAGAAAACATTAATTAGTCCTTGTTCTAATGTATTAAGACAAAAATAACTTAAATCGTGGCACTATGCCAAACAACCATGATGCTTAAATTATTTTTATTTTAAAGGTTAGGTTGCATATCCTGGTTAATCCATGATCCTGATGCACTGTAAGATCCACAATGCGTCTTAAAGTTATCAGAACAGGGGCGCCTGGGGGGCTCAGTAGGTTGGGCGCCTGACTTCAGCTCAGGTCATGATCTCACATTCGTGGGTTCGAGCCCCAGGTTGGGCTCTGTGCTGACAGCTCAGAGCCTGGAGCCTGCTTCGGATTCCATGTCTCTCTCTCTCAAAAATAAACAAACATTAAAAAAGATTATCAGACCACGGTATGTGCAGACTCTTGAGGCTATACAGTCAGGCGGTTCAGAGCGCTGGCTCTGGCCTCAGACTCTTTGGTTCAAATCTTGGCTGCACCAGCTGTGTGACATTGGGCTCTACCATGACCCAGTTTTGTCATCTACATAAAGGGAGGATAACAACACTAACTGTATCCTAGGATTCTAAGTGCACGAGCATGCCTGGCAAGTGAGTACAATGCCTGCATATGGTAAGACTTTGATAAATGCTAGCTGAAAATAATCATCTTCATCACCTTTTAATGGTCTACATCTTATCCTCTCATATTTTGAAAAAATGATAATCCATGTAAGATAAGACTCAGGTAACCAGAAAACTCAGAAACTGAGTACTGAGCTATATCTCAAAATTGACCGTTCCCAAATTCCCAAGATTCTCCAGCGGTAAAGACTATTGTGATTCTACCAGAAATTATGCTTCAACAGACAAAGGAAAGTTGTCTTGTAACCAAAACATAATCACAGGTGCTAGGAAACCACTAACACCTGCCAAATTAAGCTTTTCAGAACCTTTTACAAAGTTTTCTTCTTCTAAAAGGACATTTGTAATGCTGTTATAACGGTTAACTGAGCACTTAGAGAAACAGCCAGAGACACACAAGCTAGACTGGACTAAAATACATGACATATTTTAGTAATAAAAACAAATTCTCGATGTGACATAAATGAGTTTTGATCATTTTACTTCTTTAAATTTTTTTTAAAGAAACTATTTTGCAATATGAATTTGTTCTTTAGAGAATACTTCTGGAATATTTGGAGTTGCTTAACAGAGACTGAATTGGTTGAGAAATGTGCTATTACTTAATGACACAGGCATGACAACCACTTGTAAATTAGTAATTTGCTCTGCAAGAAAAACTCTTAGTCACACAAGAAAACAGTTAGAAGATGAGAAATAACCATGACAATGCTGTGAGGAATCTTTCCAGCCAGTCTACTAAACTGGACACTTCATCAGACTGAGGTTTTTAACCGTTGTGTCTATGGCTATATCCCTAGGGCCCAGAAGAGGGTCTGGCAATAGTTAGTACTCAATAAATAAATATTTGCTAAGCGAATCTAAATCTGCTGAGAATAACTGGGCAGCGGAACAAATATTAGGTCATAGGAAACAAGCAATAGTAAGAGAATTCCTGCCCCACCCCCACTTACGCGCACTCTCTCTCTCTCTCTCAAAAATAAACATTAAAAAAATTTTTTTTCTTAGAAGATTAGAAAGGTACAGTTGACCCTTAAACAACATGGGTTTGAACTGTGCAAGTTCCATTTACACATGGATTTTTTTAATAGAATACTGTAGGTGTATTTTGTAATTTTCTTAATAACATTTTCTTTTCTCTAACTTACTTTATCAAAAGAATACAGTCTGTAATATGTGTAACATACAAAACAACGTGTTAATTGACTATCTATGTTATTATGGGTAAGGCTTCCAATCAACAGTTGGCTATTACTAGTTAAGTTTTTGGGAAATCAGAAGTTATATGCAGAGTTCCTGACCCCCACACTGTTCAAAGATCTAATGTCTTTTTCAATCAGCATATCAGCTTTGTAGTAACCAGCAAAGCGCTAGAAGAGAATCCTTTTACACTTTTGGTAAACTGACCAATATATAAATTCTGGATTTAAGAAAAATTCCTGTGTTGATCTACTTTATCCCAGGTCAAAACTGTAAGTCTGTTATGATGAAAATTTACAGACCCACTCACCCAAAATTTGATGCTTAAAGACTGTGAAGCTACGTGCTGGGACAATGGCTGACTACTGACATAAAGGCTACAGTCTGCAGTTCATAACAAACGAAGACCCATGTACGCATGCATGTCACAAGGGTGAGTTCAAGACACACTGATGGAAACATCCATTTGTGATCCCTACTGTGAAAGAAATAAAAGTATATGAGATAGCCCAACAAATAAGAGCCCTGGACCTGATGGTTTCCCTGGGGAATTCTACCAGACATTTAAAACAGAATTAGTCCCAATTCTTCTCAAGCTATTCCAAAAAATAGAAGTCGAAGGAAAACTCCCGGACTCATTTTATGAAGCCAGCATCACTCTGATTCCCAAGCCAGACAGAGATCCAGCAAAAAAAGCGAACTATAGGCCAATATCCTTGATGAATACGGATGCAAAAATTCTCAACAAGATCCTTGCAAATCGAATCCAGCAGCATATCAAAAGAATCATCCACCAAGATCAAGTGGGATTCATTCCTGGGTTACAGGGCTGGTTCAACATTCGCAAATCAATCAATGTGATACATCATATCAATAAAAGAAAAGATAAAAACCATATGATCCTGTCAATAGATGCAGAAAAAGCATTTGACAAAATACAGCATCCCTTCTTAATAAAGACTCTCGAGAAAGTTGGGATAGAAGGAACCTACTTAAACATCATCAAAGCCATCTATGAGAAGCCTTCAGCTAACATCATCCTCAACAGGGAAAAACTGAGAGCTTTCCCCCTGAGATCAGGAACACGACAGGGATGTCCACTCTCACCACTGTTGTTTAACATAGTGCTGGAAGTCATCAGCCATCAGACAACAAAAGGAAATCAAAGGCATCAGAATTGGCAAAGAGGAAGTCAAACTTTCACTCTTCGCAGATGACATGATACTCTACATAGAAAACCCGACAGACTCCACCAGAAGCCTACTAGAACTGATCCAAGAATTCAGCCAAGTTGCAGGGTACAAAATCAACGTACAGAAATCGGTTGCATTTTTATACACCAATAATGAAGCAACAGAAAGAGAAATCAAGAAACTGATCCCATTCACAATTGCACAAAAAACCATAAAATACCTCGGAATAAACCTAACCAAGGATACAAGAGATCTGTATGATGAAAACTATAGAAAACTTATGAAGGAAATTGAAGAAGACACAAAGAAATGGAAAAACATTCCATGCTCATGGATAGGAAGAATAAATATAGTTAAGATGTCATTACTACCTAAAGCACTCTACACATTCAATGCAATTCCAATCAAAATTGCACCAGCATACTTCTCAAAACTAGAACAAACTACCCAAAAATTCGTATGGAACCACAAAAGACCCCGAATAGCCAAAGTAATACTGAAAAATAAAACCAAAACGGGAGGTATCACCATCCCAGACTTCAGCCTCTACTACAAAGCTGTCATCCTCAAGACAGTATGGTATTGGCACAAAAACAGACACATAGACCAATGGAACAGAATTGAGAACTCAGAAGTTGACCCAAAAGTATACAGCCAACTGATCTTTGACAAAGCAGGAAAGAATATCCAATGGAAAAAAGACAGCCTTTTTAACAGATGGTGTTGGGAGAACTGGACAGCAACATGCAGAAGAATGAAACTAGATCATTTTCTCACACCATGCACAAAAATCAACTCAAAATGGATAAAGGACCTGAACGTGAGACAGGACACTATCAACACCCTAGAGGAGAAAGCAGGAAACAACCTCCTTGACCTCCACCGCAGCAACTTCTTACTTGACACATCCCCAAAAGCAAGGGAATCAAGAGCAAAAATAAACTGTTGGGACCTCATCAAGATTAAAAGCTTCTGCACAGCCAAGGAAACAACCCAGAAAATTAATAGGCAACCAACGGAATGGGAAAAGATAGTTGCAAATGACATATCAGATAAAGGGTTAATATCCAGAATCTATAAGGAACTCACCAAACTACACGCCCGAAAAACAAACAACCCAGTGAAGAAATGGGCAGAAGATATGAACAGACACTTCTCCAAAGAGGACATCCAGATGGCCAACAGACACATGAAACGATGCTCAGCATCCCTCCTCATCAGGGAAATACAAATCAAAAACACACTGAGATACCACCTCACGCCAGTCAGAGTGGCTAAAATGAGCAAATCAGAGAACTCTAGATGCTGGCAAGGATGTGGAGAAACAGGCACCCTCCTACACTGTTGGTGGGAATGTAAACTGGTACAGCCCCTCTGGAAAACAGTGTGGAGGTTCCTCAGGAAACTAACAATAGAACTCCCTTATGACCCAGCAATAGCACTGCTAGGAATTTACCCAAGGGATACAGAAATGCTGAAGCATAGGAGCACATGTACCCCAATGTTCATAGCAGCACTCTCAACAATAGCCAAAACATGGAAAGAGCCTAAGTGTCCATCAACAGATGAATGGATCAAGAAGATGTGGTTTATCTATACCATGGAATACTACATGGCAATGAGAAAAAATGAAATCTGGCCATGTGTAGCAACATGGATGGACCTTGAGGGTGTTATGCTGAGCGAAATAAGTCAGGCAGAGAAGGACAAATATCATATGTTTGCACGTATAGGAGGATTAGGAGGAACTTGACGGAGGAACAAGGGGGAGAAGAAGGGCGGAAATGGTGGGGGAAAGGGAGAGAGGCAAACCATGAGAGACTCTTGAATGCTGACAAAAACTGAGGACTGATGGATGTGGGGGGGAGGGGGGGATGGGCATGGAGGAGGGCACTTTGGGGATGAGCACTGAGTGTTATGTAGAAACTAATTTGACGATAAACTATTTGTTAAAAAAAAAAAAAGTATATGAGATAGATATGAAATAAACACTACCTTTATGAGTACATTAAACACATAGGTAACATTTAAACATTAGGTATATATATACATATGGGTTTTTTTAAAAGGCAAATTAGGTAAATAAGTAAACATGTACACACACTCATTATGTGCTTTAAAAAAAAAAAAAAAGCCATTACACAGCGAAGTGCCTTAGAAGTTTAAAGGACAAAAGAGGCTAACGTGATGTGGGCTATGGGGACCAGGGAAGGCTTCTCTAAAGTGGTAGTTCTTACCTGGATCTTAAGGAACAGGTCCAGGATGGTGTGGAAGCTGACCGGCTGAGGCAGAATATGAACTAGGGAGCCTGAAAGAAGTCTGCACCCTCCTTATCTTCCGTTACTGAGAACACAATGCCTTGCACATTACAAGCACTCAGTAAGAACGAAAAGTAAGTTGAAACCAAACTAGATCTTATCTTGTAGTCAAAGATTTTAGAAGCTTTTCAGCAGAGGAATGCCTTGATGAAAATGGTATTTTATAACATTTGATCTGGCAGCAATAAAGTCTCCCAAAGTGGCTAGTCAGGAAACCACTTTGACAATTTCCTCTCATTCTTTTCATTTCTCTTAATTTATGTAAGTGTTTCTGTAAATGTTTGCTTAATGTTGTAAATATCTTGGTAGAAGAAATTGCTTCTGATATGGAATGAGACCTTCACACTGTTCCAACTCAACAAAACCTAATCATTCTAGGAAAAAACATATCATATAGGAAGTTTTGTAATGTAATCTATTTCTCTTTTTGATTATTTTTATTTTATCGTATTTATTTTAATTAATTGTTTGTTTATTTATTTATTTATTTTTGAGAGAGACAGACAGACAGACAGACAGAGAGACAGAGAAAGACTCCCAAGGCAGGGCTTGAGCTCACCCAAGGAGGGGCTCAAACTCATGAACCACGAGATCATGACCTGAGTCAAAATCAGATGCATAACCAACTGAGCCACCCAGGCACTCCTAATGTAATCTATTTCTGAAAGATGAATTCTTTTTAATTTTTAAATCCTTATTTTTGAGAGAGTGAGAGAGAGAGAGACAGACAGAGTGTGAGCAGGGGAGGAGCAGAGAGAGAGACACAGAATCCAAAGCAGGCTCCAGGCTCTGAGCTGAGAGCACAGAGCCTGACATGGGGCTTGAACTCACAGACCACGAGATCATGACCTGAGCCAAGTTAGACATTTAACTGAGTGAGTCACCCAGGTTCCCCATCTTAACAGTACTAGATA
This sequence comes from Hyaena hyaena, assembly GCF_003009895.1. Taxonomy (NCBI): domain Eukaryota; kingdom Metazoa; phylum Chordata; class Mammalia; order Carnivora; family Hyaenidae; genus Hyaena; species Hyaena hyaena. The sequence continues at coordinate 1,131,640 of NW_024081169.1, forward strand.
GAGTCTGACACTGAAAAACATATCCCAAAATAACCAATCTTGCTGAGGACTGAGAAGCAAGCTATAGGACCCTTAATGGTTAAGATACCTGAGAGTGCTTCTCCCCGCTGTAATACTTCTTCAATATTGGCCACCATGATCCTCTGCACATCTTGCAATTCGGTGTTGATGGAGCCTAGGTTTCTCCGAGCGCGGCTGTCAATGTAAAGCTTCTTGGTTTTCTGAATGTAGGTATCTAGAATAATGAGGAAAAGACACCATTAACAATCTTGCTCATCGAAGTACTGATGTAGGGGACAGGAGTCCCGAGTTTAGTCCTGGATCTGCAAATGTCCGTGGCTAACCAAGCTCTTGGATAGGCATCAAAATTTGAGATTTGATTTCTTCATTTGTAAAATGTAAAGAACAGACGACCAGTCAGGAGAAATGTCCCCTGCACACCTTCAAATTAGAAATCAGGGCCCTTAGGGAAATTAACACCCACTATAATAAGCCTTTCCTGAAAGCAGGTATTTTCAAACCTGCTTTCCTGCTTGTCCGGAGGATCCTTAGGGTTTTACATTCCTGAAAAGGATCCTGACAACAAAGTAGCATTACTATAGGTTAACATGGCAATAGTTAGTCTATATTAAAAGTTGGGGGGTGGGGGGGGAACATGGTCTTAAAGTATTTTCTTTAACATACATTCCTAATTTCACTCTGTTTTGAAACTTCAGGTAAAGCAAACATGTGATGGGGAGTTTCCCAAAATAGCACTATAAGCTGCAGTTATTCATGTTTAGCACACGTCTGCATTTCTCACACCTATTTTCAACTTTGGCATTTTCTCAAGTGATAGGTGATAGATACCTTTCATTTGCCTCTCTAGACTCCTCTCTACCCTCTGCACCAATCTTTTTGCCTTGGGCAGCTGACCTACATGGACTACATCGTGGGCTCCTTGTCCCGGAGCTTCCGGTTTAGGTTTGACCAATGGGGGAACCCCAAGAGGAGAGCAGGAGAGCAGCTAGTGACGTCAGAGTATTTGTTCCCTGAGCTCCCCCCAAGACGTCACCCTGGGCTGGCAGTACCCCTCCTCGAAGAAGAACTGCTCCTTTCAAGATGACCTTCCCTATAAAAGTTCTCCTTTGCAGTTCCAGAAACTGCTCCTTTCTCTTATTCCTTCAGGCCTGGGGATGGAAACACTTACTGTGTTACTGATCGCTGGTTACTGTACCTCCCAGTTCACCTAACGCCCATTCATACATAAGCATTTAAGCTAACTTGAGTGTATCAACTATTTCCTGTGTGACCTTGTCATAGCAGTTTTACCATTTTCTTGGGTTTACTGGACCTCTATTATCTTCAAAAATAAAATGTGAAAAACCAGACATTATAAAGATTAGCACTTGGGGAGTCTGTAGTTATGAAACACTGGAGTGTTTTCCCAAATTTCCTTTATTTCTAAGAGGTAAGATGGCCATTTATCTAGCAAAATGGAAATATTTCAGAAATTCAGAAACAGTAAAACCAATTTCTTTCTTAACTAAAAATACCAGTAATATTTTAGCCATACTTATTCTAACCATACTTATTCTCACTTCCTCTACTTAGGGCACCCAAGACATTTCCTTTGATTTACTGCCATCAAAGGAATGAGTCTTTCTATAATTACTGTGCAAATATAGACACCCATGCTCACTATTTCTGCATGCAGTAAATGTTATTCCCAATACCATACCTCTTCCAGTAATTTTTTTAATTAGAGGATCTAAAAGAAATAAAATGCCATTCTTTCTGATTTCTAAATTCTGATCTCCAAAAAATGAACCTTACTGTGACTGTGTGTGTGTGTGTGTGTGTGTGTGTGTGTGTGTGTTTATGTGTGTGGTTTGGGGGAAAGAACTCAGCTACTGTGTGACAATCAAATAGATCTTTAGGCATAGTTCTTGACTCTGATGAAGAATCAAACCAAATCACAAAAAAGGGCAAAAGGTAACAAATTCTAAGGAAAAAACTAGACTATAGAAAATTACTTACAAGAAGGAACTCTCATTCATTCAAAATCACAAAAAGGTGGAATGGAAGAGATAATCCAAAACTTCAGTAGGTAAACATTAGGGGAAAAAAATGTGTCAGAATCAAGCAGTGTAACAAAGAGCTTCTCCATATTGTTTGCTCTCTTGATACAGGGATGAGGGACAAAAACTTACCGAACTCAATAAAGGAGTAGGGCCGAGACACAGTGGGCACCTTCTTCCCATGTTGCTCATCAAACTCAGAGTGCAAATCTTCTAGGTAGGCAAAAGCCAGTTTCTTAGGAAAGGCAGCTTCACACAAAACCAGATAACAAACTCCCTGCTCAATAATGTAGCTGGAGGGACACAAAAAAAGAAAATAAAGAGTTGTCTGGAGAATAACAATACCTTCAACAATTTGAAACAGACTCTTCGTGCCTTAAAGACTTCTGGAAATATTCTAGCCTAAGCCCTTTGAAGCTAACTAAATCAGAAAATCAATTTCAAACCACAAATCCTTGGAGTCAAAAAGCAAACATCTTCCCATTATTAAAATTATATTCCAAAAGGAGTATTTAAACATGTTTATACTTATTTATTATATAACCCAGCTAAAATATCTTAATACCAAAGACTTTCTCTTGAAAACTCAAGAGTCGTAACTCCATCCACCTTCTTTTTTGTTTATTTTTGAGAGAGAGAGAGAGTGTGTGCCTGCATGAAGGGAAGGGGCAGGGAGAGGCAAAGAGAAAGGGAGAAAGAGAATCCCAAGCAGGCTCTGCACTGTCAGCATGGAGCCCAACACGAGGCTTGAACTCACAAATAACTTGAACTCACCTGAGCCACCGAGGCACCCCCATCTACCTTTGGACTATGTATAGAAACTAGTATATACATACTTAACTTCCTTCTAGCTATAAGAGAAAGAGTGGAAATGGAAACTTTTGTGGATATTTCAAAGTTGGAAGTTAATGCCACAATGTTCACTGGGTAAAGATAATGACCTCAGGACAAATAACATTCCCTCATTTCCAGACTAGAACTCTGTATCAACCATCCAATGTCAGATATTAGCCAATAACAGAACTGACTTCCCCCTTGAGAGTGAGCTCCCTGGCACTCTGGAAGGGGTTCAGTGTCTGAGCTGTCTCAGAAAGAGGTTAGGTTACTCTGTGATGTTCAATGTCTCTTTAACCACAGTCCTCTTTGTTTCAGCAACAATTATATTCAGATCAATATGCACATCAAATAAAATCAGGCCATTAGTTTCAGTAGGACTTTAGGGGCCCAAAGCAGTACACACACCCTATCCCGACCTTTGCTGCGTGCTCCTCAGGCATCCTGGGACCCCACCGAGCACAGTGTGCCACTGCAGGACCCCTCAGGTGGTAACGGTGGTGGTGATGACGATACTGATGTGTCTGGGATCTGAACCAACTGGTCTCCTCATCTTTGGTCTAGACCATCTTCTCAACTACAAGTTTATTATAACCACATAAATATAACCATATTACTCTGCTTAAAAACTCTCAGGGTTCTCTACTACCCATAAGACAAAATCATACTCCTTGGTACAGTATCTGTGGCCTCCAGAGCAGTGTAGGCCGCACTCTCTCACACACTCAACACACCAAACAGCACACTCTTCTCCACGCTTAGGCTCCCACAGCTCCTGCTCCACAGACTTCTGCTTCCACAGGTATATGTTTTCTAACTGCAATATTCTTTTCTGTATCTGGAGAAATTTTCATATGTTCAATTCTACTATAATTGTTTCCATGAAATTTCTCTGTATTCTCCCTCCCTTTAGCCCCACTCCTCAAACTTACTCCCTACAAATGGGAATTTATTGTCTCTTTCTCTCTACTCCCAAAGCATGTCATTTATAATGTGTTTCTCTCTACCAATAAGATGGGCTTGTAGCTATGGGCATTGAAGGCAGAACTTAATATATGGTCTGGCAAAAAATAAACCTTTAATAAATAGCTCTTGGACTGAAATAAAGGATGAGATGAGATTATAAAGGAAACAAACAGAAGAAAATCTCTCTTCGATTCCATTAGGAATTCAATTCCATTCTCTAGGTCTTTTGTTCCTAACCCATGATAGAGATAAAGATACTATCTATATAATGATACATATAATTGTCTGTATTTTTTACGTTGAAAATTAGATTTATAGAAAATGTTTCATATACTACACAAATTAAAACCTTATAAAACTTAACATCCATTACATTCTTAACCAACAAGCGAGGGTTTTGTTTCAATTTTAGTTTTGTATACTTGCTTGTTTCTGATAAGTGGAAATTTTTTCCCCCTTTAAAGTTAAACAAAGCAGGTCTCTCCCAGGTCTACATAAGCTCAGCATCTGAGTTCCTAAAACAGCAAGGATTATTTAGCTAATCCTTTTTTATTTTCCTTTGATCTTCTTGTCCTCTTTTCTTTTTTAATCCTTCCTGTTTTATCACCCTCAAACTTGACATGTATTAAACATTTAATACCAATTATTTGCAGATAATTTAAAGTCCTTTTGAGCCCTCTCTCAGCTATATGCATTGTCTAATACCACTGATTGTGGTGCTCTCAAATTATCTTTTATAACTTTCTTTTTTCTAACAACTAAGTTAGTGATATTCTCTATATGCCAAGCAAGATGTTAAGAGATATAGATAGATTCCCTAATTATCCTCACAGACTATGACTATTTCCCCTATTTTATAGAGGACACTAAGGCTTAGTGAGGTATATGTGCATTGTTCAAGGTTGTCTTGTTAGTAAATGTTTGAGCAAGAGTATTAATCTACAGACATCTGGCTATAAGCTCCTAAAGCAAAATATTACCTATTTTTGCATGATGGGTACAGCATTCATTAGACGGAAGAAAAAGCAGGTTCATGTATTGTAGGCACAGGATAAAACAGTTAATTTATTGTGTGCAAACTGAATAAACAAACCAAGATTTCAGTTTTGCAGAATTAGAGCCAGGGAAGTTCCTTCCACAAAGAGACTGTATTTTTAAAATATTCTTTACTTCTGAAAAATTGTTACCATTCTTATCAGGTGTGACTCACATTTACTGCATTTCACACTTAAAGGATCACATGGAGACAGGATATACTCACTGGAAAGTCATGGCGCCAGCTTCCAAGGTGCATCTGGTAGGGGACTGTTCGTTCAATTTGCGAAAGAGCTGCTTGGCCTGACTCTGGTACTGCTGAAGGTCCCGGCCAGACTGAAAGAAGACACCTTCATTTAAGAATCTTCCACACAAAAAACCAGCCACAACAATTAGTGAGAAGCATCATATTATGAGGACACTATGTAAATAAGGTCCTTCATTAAAGGTAAGATTCAGGGGCGCCTGGCTGGCTCCGTCAAAAAAGCATGTGACTCTTGATCTCAAGCAAGGTGTTGAGTTTGAGCTCCATGTTGAGTGTAGAGATTACTTAAATAAAGAATACTTGAGAAAATTTAAAAAAAAAACAGGGGCACCTGGGCGGCTCAGTCAGTTAAGCATCGGACTTCAGCTCAGGTCATGATCTTGCAGTTCATGAGTTTGATCTCCTCATTGGGCTCTGTGCTGACAGCCCAGAGCCTGGAGCCTGCTTTGGATTCTGTGTCTCCCTCTCTCTCTCTCTCCCCACCCCCAAAATAAACATTATTATTTTTTTTTTAAAGGAAAAGGGGCGCCTGGGTGGCTCAGTCGGTTAAGTGTCCGACTTTGGCTCAGGTCATGATCTCACAATCGGTGGGTTCGAGCCCCACGTCGGGCTCTGTGCTGACAGCTCAGAGCCTGGAGCCTGCCTCCAATTCTGGGTCTCCGTCTCTCTGTTCCTCCCCTGATCGCTCTCTGTCTCTCAAAATAAAGACATAAAATAAAAAAAAAAAGGAAAAGAAAAAATTTTCAAAAGAAAAAAAGTTAATAAGAACCATTTTAAAAAATGCCCTACTTTTAGACCAAAAAGGAAGACCAAACCCCTAGTTGTTCAAGAAAATCACATTATTTGCTAAGAAGCAAATTGTACTACTCAACTGCCTTTAAGCCAGTCTTGACTTTCAATCCAGTGCTCTTTCCACTCAGGTCGGTGACCTCCTCCTAACCCCTTTCACTTGCAGTTATTGGCACTTAACTGCACAATTCGTTCTACACTCAGGAGAAAACCCTGGGAAGGACAGACTGATGAATTTCATTTTTATCCTGCAACATCAAGCAAAATCGCCCACGAAGTGTTACAGTATCCAGTACCTAAGCAAAGCTAAATGTATGCACCCATAACTGCAAATCACTATGAATACTGTAACTGCAACTAGGTAAACATGAGCAAGAGTAAGGCCAAGATTGAAAACTCAAATATTCTTTACTGAATGAACTGATTTGGTTTCGAGTTTGGAAAGAAAGAGATATACGCATACAAATTGCAAATAATAATTTTCAGATGATAGATTACAGACTGTATTTTCATGAACAATTTCTAAATAGCTTAATTAAAAAAAAAAAGGGAAGGAAAAAAGCCTACTGAGAAATACCGGTATCATCTCAAAAGGAGCACATCATACCTAATTAACCAACTAAATCCAAAAGGGAAAGAATGGAAAGTAAAATAGATGTTACTTATTCATCCATATACTGGGGCAAGAGGGGACTTTTGCCATGATAGAGAGGAATTATTTTATTTTGGATTGAACAATAGACACAGTCTCTTCTTGATAGATGTTTAATAACTAAATGCTTAAATTTAAAAAGCACTTATTTGAGGTTCTCCCAGGGACTGGATATGAGGTCTAACTTTTAAAAAGTGCAAAATGAAATCTTAAATTCTGGATAGTAGAATAGTAAGATCTAGTAAAATTCTAGATTGTAGATAGTGAGCCACTCAGCTAACTGTAAAAAGAAGGAAGCAATGGTAAAATTGTGAAAGTGGCAGATAAGCAAATGTTCAAGTATAGGGTCCTACGCCATGTTTAAGATGATAAACTGGAGGGGCGCCTGGGGGCCTCAGTTGGTTAAGTGTCTGACTTTGGATCAGGTCATGATCTCACAGTACGTGAGTTCCAGCCCCATGTCGGGCTCTGTGCTAACAGCTCAGAGCCTGGAGCCTCCTTCGGATTCCATTTCTCCTCCTCTCTCTGCCATTCCCCTGCTTGTGCTCTGTCTCTCTCTCTCAAAAATAACAAACATTTAAAAAACTTTTTTTTGAAAAATGATAAACTGGAAATTTCAATATGAATAAGGAAGTAAACAGACATGAAGAAAACCAGGAAAGTTAGGCAGAGACCACTAGAAGTATCAATTTGTAGATTTATCTTATTTGGCACTATCCCTATAGCAATGATTTGTTACAACACTCTTAAGAACTATTTCTATATTAATATATATGTATGCATGTGTGTGCTTATATATTAACAATACTTCACAGTAATTAACATTATAATATATTAACATTATTATATTAACCAGTACTGCATATTTTTTTCATGCCTGATATGCTAGTAGAGTGAAAACCATCACATGCTTTGAACTAGTGCACAATATCATGCATTCCTAAATGAACGGTACTTGCCAATTCGTTTGCTTCACCAATGCCAATGTGTGTGGTATTTGAAAGACATCTGGCCCCGCAGCAGTGAATGGAAGGGATGTAAATAAAGTTGGAAATGTTACTAAAGTACCAAGGAGGAAGACCCACATAGATCAATGAGTTTCACCCTTGACTTTATCTAGAGGCCCTTGGGGGTTTTGCACAAAAACTAACCAAGCCCTATCTCTACCCCTAAACCGATTAAATCAGTAGCTCAGAGGTGGAACTCAGAAATTGGTATTCTAAAAATAACCAGAATCACTGATGTTAAATAAAAGTGTTTTTGACAACTGAAGGCAAGCGAGCACCTTAAAGGAACCAATTGAAGAAATAAATGACAAAAAAACCCGTCAGTCAAATAAAGACTGGTATAAATCCTCTGACTTTATAAGAAGCTTTGTAAACATCCCTGTAACCGAAGAGAAAGAGACTCATAACTGTGTGGACCCCAAGAAACCATGTCCCAAAGCATGCCTGCTGCAGTATTGGGGATTTGTAATGAACAAAGCAGTGACGGCCAGTGCATGACACCGAGATTACACAGAGAATGTGGCACGCCAACCGACATTTTACAGTGCCGGGGCCTTCAGTGTCACCGTTCCCGGACACCACAGAGCTGGCACGATCTTTCTGGTAGGTAATTTTGCAATACGTATTAGAGTCATAAAATGTTACATATTGTTTCATCCAACAATTCTGTATCTTTGAAAATATACATACACATCATATACATCAAAAAATAACTACAAATGTATATGTAAAAATAAAAAACAAATGTGCAGTAACTGGATAGGAAATTGGTTAAGTAACATATTTATACAGTGGAACACTAGACAGCCATTAAAATACTGTATAATATTTAATGATATGAGAAGATATTCACTACACACTAAGTGAAAAAACTAGGTGGAACATTACCCATTTAATTTTATACACGCACACACACAAAGATTAAGGTTTTATGTTAAAATGGATATAATTTAAGTAAAGATTTTTATAATAATCAACATTAACATCTTTTGGTCCTTTCATTTTTCCTTTTTTAATAAGCACAGGCTAGTTTTGTAATGGGGAAAATTATTCATTCACACATTCCTGTTTTTTGCATATCTGTACCCACAAATACCTACAATTCTAGTCTGGACTTTAAGAAAGGCAAAAGGGGGGGCACCTAGGTGGCTTAGTCGGTTAAGTGTCCGACTTTTGCTTAGGTCATGATCTCGCGGTTCGTGGGTTCAAGCCCCGCGTCGGGCTCTGTGCTGACTGCCAGCCTGGAGCCTGTTTCAGTCTGTGACTCCCTCTCTGACCCTCCCCTGCTCACGCTGTCTCTCTCTCTCTGTCTCTCCTAGAAATAAATAAAACATTAAAAAAAAAAAGAAAGAAAGAAAGGCAAAAGGGAACTCGAAAAAAATTTTTTCAGAAATAAGCAAATCTAAACCCTTTACCTAATTGAACTCAAAAAACCCTTACAACTACCCTATGAGGAGATTAGGATTATTATGCCCATTTTCTGTGTGAGAAGTGAAATCTGTCCAAGGACTAGGGCAAGAACCGGAAGCCAGGCAGTCTAGCTCTGCTGTCTCCTTTCCTAAGCGTGCTATTCCCCCTCCACAGTTCAAACTGCTTCGGTAACAGCAGATCCAATTTCTGGGTGAGCTTACCATTTAATATTAAATCTAATTCACAGGAAATGCTCAGGAAACCGTGTGGCAGCTCTGATCTAGATCTCAGAAACCAACATATTCACCGCTGCAGACAGCCTCAGTTTGTTTTCAAGATTAAAGTCACAAAGGGCCCACAGCCTCTAGACTACCTAAAAACAGATTACATGTCCTCATTCTGTTTTCCACTTCATCTGGAACAGGCTTGATAAAGCTGTATACAGTATAATGGAAAGGTGTCTTAGCAATCTGATATGAAATGGATGTGAATGTCTGGACAATTCCTGAAACTAATTTGTGGTCATCCAATAGCATATTTAGGATTTGGTTCTATATACATAACATAATGGGCACAGGGTAGAAATTTCCTACACAACCAGTTTTTATTGCTATCACCTAGGGCTGCTGAACATGCCATCTTTTGTCTTTACAAGAATGTTTAGCTAAGCTCTTATCATTTTTAAATCCCTGCTGTATTTGGCTGGTCAAAGGCCAGCAGCACCAAGAATCAACCATTTTCCTCTAAAAACAATTACAGTAAGGAGACTAATGAACCCTTAATAATTGCGGGAGCACAGCAGTTTAAATGTACAACAGACCATCTGCTTTGTTGGTGCTCCCTGCTGAATGCTTGGTCAGATCAAATCTCATCTTCAAGTCCACAGAGCTGCGCCAAAATAAAAGGAAAGAGAACACCTTCATTTTGAGGTAGAACAGAAAGGGAGATGAAGAAATGCAAACATCCAAAAACAGAAACACACCAGAAAGGCAGACAGAAAGGAAATAGAATTATCAGAGCGTCTAGGTTTGAAAAGTTCATCTCTCTACCACCCTAGGCTGATACTTCTAGTGGAGCACAGAGGGAACAGTGGATGAGATACTCTGCCTACATCACTTTTTGGATTTTACTCTCCATTGTCTTATCTGAATACCTGTTCATCTCAAGTGGTAACGCAGCTTGTATAGGACTGGCACCTAATAACGTATGGTATCTATTATCAGTGTGAATCATTGAAAAAGTACATTCAATAATTTGGCCTGAACAATTAAAGTACTGACTACAAAACTATTTGGCAGAGAGGGGCCTGAGTGGCTCAGTCAGTTAAACGTCCGACTTCGGCTCATGTCATGATCTCACAGTTGGGGAGTTTGAGCCCCACATCGGACTCTGTGCTGATAGCTCAGAGCCTGGAGCCTGCTTCGGATTCTGTGTCTCCCTCTCTCTCTGCCCGTACCCCACTTGCACTTGGTCTCTCTCTCTTAAAAATAAACATTTAAAAAAATTAAAAAATAAAAACTGTTTGGCTGAAATAGCCATTTCTTAAAAAGTTGGTCTTAGATCCTAAAAAAAAGTCTTTATCAGAGTCCATTATCAAAAAGTCTTAGAACATGGCAGTAATGTATACCAGTTAGGCACTAAGAGTTTGGTCTGAAGTCAGACAAATATTGATTAAAAACCAGTGGTTCTTGAGGCGCCTGGATGGCTCAGTTGGTAAAGCATTCTCACTCTTGATTTCAGCTCGGGTCACAATGTCAAGGTTCGTTCAGAGCCTGCTTAGGATTCTCCCTCTCTCTCTGCCCCTCCCCTGCTCTCTCTCTCTCTCAAAATAAATAACCATTAAAAAACAAAACAAAACAGTTTTTTTGGGGGGATGATTCTTCGCTCCCACCCTCAGATCACATCTGGAATGTTTGGAATATTACTCAACTGGAGGGGTGGCGGTGGTGGTAGGGCTATTGGCATCTAGGATGCAGGGGCCAGAGATACTAGTAGACATCCTACAACGCACAAGACCGGTTTCCACGACAAATAACTACCTGACCCAAAATATCAAGTGTTGACATTAAGAAAACTGATGAAAAATTCCATTTTACTACTTATTAGCTATGCAGCTCATACAAAAAAAATTGATCAGATCTATGCCTCAATAAATGGGAAGAATAATACTAACTATCCTGATAGGATTGGTATGAAGATTGAATTAAATCATATACTTGATAGGCTTTAGCACACTGCTTGGCATGTAGTATGCATTCTATAAATGTTCTGAATACTGTTTTTTTAATGTTTATTTTTGAGAGAGAGAGAGAGACAGACAGTCAGACAGAGTACAAGCAGGGGAGGGGCAGAGAGACAGGGAGGCACAGAATCCAAAGCAGGCTCCAGGCTCCGAGTTGTCAGGCACAGAGCCTGACACGGGGCTCAAGCGCAAGAACTGTGAGATCATGACCCAAGCTCAAGTTGGATGCTCACGGACTGAGCCACCCAGGCGCCCCAGTAAACTATTAACATAATAAAAATGAGTCTAGGACCCATAATGTTATAGATATTAAAAATTTGGTAAAGACTTTATTATTCAAAGCCCAAATTCCTAAAGGAAATAATTATGGAATTGCCGTCACAAAAATATTTTTGTGAAAAAATGTCTTTGCCAATTAAACAAAGTAACCCATCTAGGTAGATTAACACCTAATTTGCAGTTAAGAAACACAAAACAATATATCAATTACTTTTTCAAAGAAGCATCAAGGCAGAGAATAAAGAACCTACTAACATTAAACAGACTTTCAAATTCACTTTGTATTCTTTGCCAACACTGACATTTAATGCAATAAACTGACCAGATTTCTCCCTGGGGAAAACATTTCCCAGTCAAACTACATATATACTTCAAGGAAAATTTCTCCACATTATCTCCCTTGCTCAACTCATGTTCCTGCATTTATTTTAAAAACTCCATTCCTCTGCAGAGTGGTCCTAGAAAATTCTTAACAAATTGGGAGAAAAAAATATTTCACAAGTGAATATTAAGGGCACATTATATTTTCCAAATTTCATATCAATGGTTAGACTTTGTTTTGTGCAATAAGCAGAAAATATTTCACCTAGAAGAACCTGCAATCAAGTGATCTGCATCACTATTCTCCTAAAGTGAAAATAAACGTATTTCCAAGTCACACCTAAAAAGGTATATAACCAAACAGAAGCCTTATTACTAGACAATGCTGTCAGCTTAGATGTCATTTCTTGTGGCAAAACTTCCCTGATCTCCCAAAACCAACCTAGATACCTTTTCCACATTCAACCACAGAGCCTTCTTCCTCTTCCATAGCAATTATACTATAATTGCTTATTCGTTTTCTGGCTTTTCCACTAAAGTGTAAGCTCCATGAAAGTAGGGACTGTGTCCTCTAACCTGTATAATCACCATACTTGACACAGTTGATGTGCTCAATAAGGGTTGTTTTTTTCTTTTCGTGAATATATGAAAAAACCAAGAAGAGACATGTGCAAAATAGTTTTTTCTAGAACTCATTTTTTTAGGCCTTGAGGGTTTTTTTTTTTAAACGACTTAGGTTGTGTGAGAAAGTAAGCTAAAACTGAGCACTTTAAATAAATTACATAAATTTCATTCTCAGCCTCCCTTCTTCAGAGTCCTCCCCACCTTGCTCCAGAAACCGGTCTCACACCAGAAACTTCCCTTGTGTAAGGCACAAAGCTTCTTCTTTTCATGATATTTGCAGCTTTTCTTGTTTTTACCTCAATTCAATGCATTTTTTGAGCCCCTATTGGCATAAAGCTGCTACTGTAAAAGCTATGAGAAGCACAAAGATCATCCAGACCTGCCGATCATCTCCTAGAAATCTCAATTTATATAAAGACAAAGGAAAATAGTAAAATAAAGGCACAAGGCGCTAACAGGAATATAACACAGAAGTTATAACCCCAACAGTAGGAATTTAATAAGGCTTACTGGAGGAGGTAGGAATTGGGCATAAACTTGAAAGTACTGTACTGAACTTCAAACAGGTGTCTGTATGTTGCAATATTATCTCACCCACTTTCAAAAGATGTCATCAAGCTAGGTCAAGGATCAAGTGCCACGGTGAAAGACGTTGAAGAACTTAAAAGCTGATTTCTCCCAGGACCCGCTGGCCTCAATAACAGCAGAAAAACAGAAATCTCGAATTTTAACAAAGTCTCTCAGTTACACAACACTGGGTGGTCTCAATCAGCCGAATCTAGCCCTACACCAGAGCGTCTTTCCCTAGAAAAAGAGGAAAGGCAAAAATCTACCTCCGCCTTCAGGAAAGATTTCTTCTAACAAGTACTTTCTCCGCTGCCAAATGACAAAAAGAGCAGTACAGAGGGGTCGGGGGTGCACGCGAGGTCGCAGAGGTCTCCTGCGTTCTAAGAAAAAATCCGGTGCTGCGAGCACAGAGCTCTGGCAGGGACTTGGGGGCGCGGGAATAGAACAGCTCACCTGTTCGTCCTCCTGCATCGAGGCGGCCAGCGGGAGCCCGTCCGCCACCCGGGCGATCATCGTGAGCAACACCATCTTCACAGGCTACAGGGGACCCAACACTGGCCCGGCAGCCGTAGACGTTCTCCCGACTTCCTCCGCAGCGACCGCAATTACACCTCTAGCTGAGTTCCCGAAGATCCAGCTGCCTGCGTCTCCGCTTCCCGCTGAGGTGGCCGGAAACAAGCTATGGTGCCCTCCACTACCGGTCCGCGGAATTGGCTTCCCTCTGAGAACCGTAACCACCAGAACACTGGTTCCGCGGTCTCTGCTTCCGTCTTCGGAAACTTCCAAGGCCCGGTGCGCTTTTCTGGTTACGGGTCTTGAATATGCCTTGACTCTTGAGGGGGTGTGGCACACAAATTAAAACAGAAGCTTCTGAAACGCGGGGAGGGGCCTGGGAAGGAAAGGGGGAGTTAAAGGGTACTTAGATGAGTATATGTAGGGAAAAAAACTTTGAAAATCAAGGTCTATGTTTTTACATTTTTCTATTTTCTATATTACATAATTTATACATAATATTTTCTCTTTGTATATTTCTAGGCAGGGATTTTTTTTTCTACTTGGGGTTTTTTGTTTGTTTGCTTGCTTGCTTGTTTTTGTTTATGCTGTATCCTCAGATCCTTGAACAGTTTCCAGTTAAAAACAAGTATCCAGTGTAAGTGTGAAAAAAATGACCAAGGAATCACCAAATCAGTCATCCTTCCAAAAGCTGGGATCTCTACTACATTCGTTATCATAGGTGGCAGGGTAGCCTTGCTAGAACTTCTAGTAGCTGGGCATTCACTCCCTTTTGGAATGACCTGTGCATAATTCTGTTTGAGGAAGTGTTACCATCTCTCTCTCTCTCTCTCTCTCTCTCTCTCTCTCTCTCTTTTGGTGTCCCTATTTCTAAAATGAGGATATTATCTGCCTCTCAGGATTTTTGTGAACAATAGTTGAGAAAATGTAGGAGCACAGGTTTTGTAAACGAAAAGAAAGAAGTTATACAAGTGTTGCATTTATTATTACTTGTATTAATAACTACTCTTCATTAAGCATTTACAAGTTGGTGTGTGCATTAATAGAAACAGAAATTGCTTTACAGAGAAAAGTTATTTACCCAAATAACCCAGTGAGATTGTTTAATATTAGGTTCCCCCTTTGTAGGTGGAGAAAAAACCTCAGAGTAACTTTTCCAAGGTGACACAGCTAGTAAAATTGGGAACAAAATTTGAGCTGAGGCTGAACTCCAAAGCCTGTGCTTTTATTAGAGATGCAACTCTGTCTTAGTATTTATCTGTAAACTAAAGAGCTCATGCTTTTGAAACCTTTTCTACAGCTCTACAACTATTAGGAAAAAACTAATGTTATTTCTTGAGAGGCTTTTGGGAGGTACACCCAATGAGACCAAAAGATGAAGGACTGGGATATAGATAAGACAAAGAAACCAATGTTACTATTAACAGAGACATTCAAAAAGTGAAATGGAAGGCATCCTTGTATACATGGTAGCCTAAGCTGGTAAAATCATAGCATCTTACACTTAGAATAGCCCATATATATAATTTAATCTAACTTCCCTCCCTCCCATTCAACTAGGACATGCCTTCTTACCTAGTCTCAAATGATGATTATTCATCCTCTGCTGGAATAATTCCAGTAATGAGGAATTCACAATACAAATATTTTAAACAAGGTACTGCTATGTGAATGAGAGAAGCAGAGAGAGAGGAATATAGCAGGCATGCACAAAGAAGCAGATTTGAAGAGTCCCGCTTCTTTCTAGTTCCCAGCTTTAGGCTTTTCCCAAGTCCCATAACCATTTATGTTCATGGATTCTATGAATCACCATTGTTTCTTTATAATAAATACCCCCTCCTTTCTTGCTTGGATTCTGTTACTTACAACCAAAAAAAAAAAAAATTAATTAATAGAATCACAGAATCACACTGGGGCAACCCTTTCTTAAAAGAACATTCATACTCACACTTCTTACTTTTTTCTTCTTAGACACACTACATGATTCAGATATCCTTTAGACACACTGAAATTAATATTCCAGAGAGAGGACAGTGGTCTTCTTAGGTCTGATGAGCTATAAGGAGAAGGCCAGAGTTTGTTTCTGTGCGAAAATTCCCAACTCTTAAACCTCAGGAACTCTGAAATTCGAGTGACTTTGGCTTATGACTTGATCAGCATCAGGTCATTCACACACAGATGTTGCCTTTGAGCTTCTGCCCTTTGGTCCTTTGAGCAATACAAGACTGTAATAATTGTGAACACTGTGATCAGTATATGGAACGTGGTCAGGTCTTTGACATTGAATGGGAAAAGGGTATCAACAAATATTTGTTTAGAACTTTAGAATTTATAAAGTTTATGTATATCCTTTGTCTGCCTGAAACCTAACAACACGGTGAGATGGTAAAATATAGGACTCTTGGAGCTTATAAACGTTGTACTAAAAAGGAAAAAAAGCAAACAGAAGTCATGAATATCATGCTTAGAGCTGCCAGCAAATTCTTACAACTTATTGAAGAAACGAAGTAAATCATATATCTAAACTTAAATCAAGCTGCTAAAACAGGGTAAGATTTTCCATTAAAGGGTCATAAGGTTGCAGAGATTTTACAAGTGAGATCAGAGGAAGCAATCGCATTGGGCTTCTGTCCACTTACTCGTAAGCAATTATTGAGTGCCTAATAATATGCCAGATACGAGTTAGGTAAGGATGATGAGCAAAAAAGTCTTAGCAATCTGTGGACCGAATTTACCCACAGACCAAACAATGCTGCTTAAGAAAATAGGTCTGCAAGTAAAGGGCAGCTCCCGTTTGAATTGAATGACTGCATACATTACTAAAGCATTTCTATGAAGGGGGTGATGCTCTTGGTAGACAAAATAGATAGCCACTCTATCTGGATTGATATCCAGTCATATGCACTAGTATTGGCCGAACTGGTTATTTAAAATATTGAAATGTTTTCCTACAGGATAGCAAGCAGCCGCTTTCCCAAGCAACCCCCGCCCCCTCCTGACCGCATTTCCCCAGCGGCACCAAAACCCTTACTGATCACTCTCCGCACGTCATCCAGATTAGGTTCTGATTGGCCGGTTTCCATGCCAGTCAGTTTAAAGCTCCGCCTCCCTAGTGGCCATTGGCTACCTCCAGGGAATTGAAAACAGCCCCGCCCTCCACCCTGGCGACCGCCCTTCGGCCTCTCCTCACTGTGCGGTCACCACCCGGTTGGAAGGGAACCCTGTCTACAAGCGTAGGTGCTGGGGTTTATTTTGAGTTATCATCCCTCACTGAACCTCACAGTTCGAGCTCGGTGTAGGCAAAGAATCAGTCTTTTTTATTCGTGAATTCGTTCGCAGACCTTATCTGTGTCATCCACACAGACTGTGCAGACATCGAAGTGAAAGTCAAGATGGGGGGGAGGGGCGGGGAGTGGAGAAAAGAGCAAAGTGTGCATTGTAAGTAAAGTGAAGGCCCCTATTTTAAATAATGACTACTTTAGGTGGCCTGCTGCAAATATGAAGCCTTGGCAAAACTAGCCCATGCCTTCTAGAAACTACCTGACTTCTTTCAGAGCATCTGTCTGGTGTCCTTACTTTGTCAGGCCCAGCTGGTCCATACCTTGGAGTTTGGAATGGCGGGGGTAAAGGGGGGGGGGCGATGAGAGGGATAGTTGGATTAGCTTTGATAGCATCTAAAATATTTTATTCAATTACAAAAAATTTTAGCAGATTTCTTTCTTCCTCTATTAGCCTCTAACTCAAATTCTTTCAGGGCATAAAAGTAGTTATGTGTTGTGCCCCAGGATCTAGTATCCTGTACTTGGAACCTAGCAAATGCTCAATTAATGTTTATCAATTAAACGACGAAATGAATGTCATACTCATAGATCGAGACAACACTTCATCGGTTGTATACAGCACAATTTACAGCTGGTACTGTACTAAGTGAAGACTTATCCATCAACCATTCCCTTCATTTATCCAATGAGTTATTCAAAAATATTTATTGTTCAATCACCACGGGCTAGGAATAGTAGGTACTGGTATATATAAAGGTGAACAAAAGAAACATGATGTTTGTTGGTAGAGGTTACGTTCTATCAGGCTCTGTCTCTCTCTCATTACCCCCAACCCACTGCTTCTCACCCTTTAGTCTAGAATAAAAGGCTTCGGTGATGGTTTTGTTTTTAAAGACTGAGTGTCCATCTAGATTGTCCTTCAGAACTACACTCCTACTCCCTTTCTGTGGAGTCTAAGGGGACCGAGTTTTCCTAACAGCCATTACAAGCTCCTGATCTTAGCTACTGTTATCTCAACAACTGCCACTGTTGGCTTGGCTTCCCCCTCTCATGTGCTTACAACTCCTTCTATTGGAACCTCTCTTTTCTACTCACACTGGTGTTCCAGAAATTAGTGAACAAAACTCTCTCACTTGTGGTTTGTGAGATTGAGCCCTGCATTGATCTTTGCGCTGACAGTGTGGAGCCTGCTTGGGATTCTCTCTCTCCCTCTCTCTCTGCCCCTCCCCCACTTGTTCTCTCTCTCTCTCTCTCTCTCTCTCAAAATAATAAAGAAACTTAAAAAAAAAAGAACGAAATTGAAAACTCTACTGCCTGAAAACTGATCTAATGTGACGTTAAATGTGATGAAATGAGCTACAACAACTTGCTGTTAATTTTTTCTTATGGTGAAAAGTCATATTTTCACCATATGGTGAAAAGAAAATATTTTTTCTTAGTCCTTTGGGATCATCATTCTGCTCCCTAGTCCACCCTTTCATTCCATTACTATCTGATGGGGGGCTTTTTCCTCCCCACTTTTTTAAGGAGTATGATCCTCTGGTTCTGGAAATCTGACAGCAAACCCAAAGTTCAATGTGCCATTCCTCTGAGGAGGCCTACCTCAGAGCCCTTAGGCAAATGAGAACCAAAATCACAGAAGCAACTTCCTCTTTTTATTCACCATTTATGCAGCCTGTTGCTTCTTGAGAATTCTACAATGGCAGCTTTGAATTGGGTTTTAGGGGATCAAGACAACATTCCTTTCTTCCTCTTCTAAATTGAGATCAAACTGGGAAATAGACATAGAAACTAGACAGAGAAATACTACTTCTATTTTTATTACTTACCAAATTAAATGGGGAACATGGATTTGGATCACAAAGGTCTTGGTAACATTCTACCCCAGGTTTGGGCAGACTTACCTATCTAGCTGAGAAACAGCAGACCTTCCCCAAAGAGGCAGCAGGTTCCTTACCCCATGGCGGAGAACACACCAGCATGTGTCTTCACTGAGATCAGAATTTTCTCAAAAATACTCTCCTTCTCTGGGTATGGCACTACACGGCCTCCTACAAGGGGGCAAAAATGATCTTAGCACCTTGGTTTGCTACTGGTGGAGTGGCTGTGGTGATCTCAGCCTTCAGCTGGGAAGAGGTTGTATCACAAAATGCTTTTAGTGTCATTTTTGTGTGATACAATGCCTTTCTTATCAGTGTGACTGTGTTGTACTTCAGTTTATGACAAAGTACTGCCGCAAAAGTAAAATTTTTTTATTTTTTAAATATTATTCTGGGGATAATATGTATATTTATGTTGGCATCCATCATTTTTGTTGCCACCAATGGCAAAACCTCAGCTTAAATGACTGAATGTGTTTGGGTTTTTAGCAAGTTTTATGTTACTACTTGTTTTTATTCAATATGCTCTATAAAAAAGATGGGAAATGCTGCTGAGAAAACCTAAAAATACTAATAAGATGAAAAGCCCTAATTGAACCTCTAAAATGCTTCAAGACTCTGGTAAACAGACATTATGTATGATGAATGATATTTAGGTGCTCTAAGAAGTTCTTGAAACATTTGTATAAAGATTTTTTAAATGTTTTTAAATTTATTTTGAGGGCAGGGAGGGGCAGAAGCTCTTGAAACTTTTGTATAAAGATTTTTTTTAATGTTTTTTAATTTATTTTGAGGGCAGGGAGGGGCAAAGAGAGAAGAGAGAGAACCCCAAGCAGGCTCCTCTCTGTCAGTGTAGAGCTTAATGCAGGACTCCATCTCACAAACCGTGAGATCATGACTTGAGCCAAAACCAAGAGTCGGAAGCTTAACCAACTTAACCACCCAAGTGCCCCAAAATTTGTGTAATTTTAAACCACTTTTTTGAAGAGTAAAGGAAAAAAGTCAAGAACATAGTTTATATCCAGGTAGACTGGTTTCAAATATCATTTACCACCAATTGCAACAGAGGCATTTTATGTGTTGCTGTTTTTTTTCAAGTTCGTCTTTGTAACTGTTGTAACTTTGTAACTGTTGAGGTTTGTCTTACATAGAATTTTATGGAGGTTTAGGGGTTTTTTGGTGAGGGGTGAGGGTGGGGAGACAAAAATTTTTTTAACATGGATCAAATTACAAATGAAAGAGGGGATATTACTACTAATCCATAGAAATAAAAAAGATTATAAGGGAATGCAATGAACAGTTGTATGCCAACAAATTAGATCAGCTAGTTGAAATGGACAAATTCCAAGAAAGACACAAGCTACCCGAACTGATTCAAGAAGAAATAGAAAACCTGAATAGATGAATAACAAATAAAGAGAATGAATTAATAATAATGGCGATAATAATGATAACAACAATAATACCTCCTACGAGGAAAAGTCCAGGACCAGAAAGCTTAACTTGTAAATTCTAGAAAATGTTTAAAAAACACTAATGCTTTGCAGACTCCTCCAGAAAAATATAAAAGATAACACCTCCCAACTCATTCTAAGAGACCGGTATTCTTCTAATACGAAAACCAGTCAATTACTTCACAAGAAATGAAAATGACAGACCAATATACCTTACCAGTAGTGAACTTTTCCCAACAATCCTATAAAAAGGATTATACATCAGGGCACAGGGATGGCTCAGTTGGTTGAGCAACCACTCTTGATTTCAGTGCAGGTCATGATTTCACAGTTCTTGGGATCAAGCCCCATGTTAGGCTGTGTGATGACAGTGGAGAACCCACTTGGGATTCTCTCCCTCTCTCTCTGACCCTCCCCCACTCTCTTTCCCTCTCTCAACATAAATAAACTTTAAAAAAAGGATTATACATCATGGCCAAGTGGAATTTATTTGAGGAATCAAAATTTCTTCAACATATGTAAATCAATAAATGTAATACACCATATTAATAGAATAAAGGGCAGAACCCACATGATTATCTTAATGAATGCAGAAAAAGCATTCGAGACTATCTATACTTTTTCCTACTAAAAACAGTCAATCAACTAGGAATAGAAGAGGACTTTCTCAACCTGATAAATAACATCTATGAAAAACCTACAGCTAACACTGTACTTAAAAGTGAAAGATTGAAAGCTTTTCCACTAAGATTGGAAACAATATAAAGATGCCCACTCTCACCACTTTTACTCAACATTATATATGAAGTTCAAGTCAGGGCAATCAGACAAGAAAAAGTAATAAGAGCATTGAAATTGGAGAGAAAGAAGTAACATTAAATGTATTTGCAGATGACTTGATCTTGTATATGGAAAATTCTAAAGAATCCACAAAAAATAGAACTAATGAATGAATTCATCAAAGTATTAGGATACAAGATCAATATGCAAAAATCAATTGTATTTTTATGCACTAAAACTGAACAATCCAAAAATAAAATTAGGAACACAACTCCATTTACATATAGATCAATAGACTAGAATGAAGAGTCCATAATAAACCCATATCTCTATTGTCAACTGATTTGTAACAACGGTGACAAGATAGTTCAGTGAGGGAAAGAGTAGTCTTCTCAACAAGTGATGTTGATACAACTGGATATTCACATGTAAAAGATTGCATGTAGACCCCCTTACCTCACACCTAATACAAAAATTACCTCAAAATAGATCATCATCCTAAATGTGTGACCTAAAACTATATATCTGTTAGAATAAAATATAAGAATGAATCTTTATGACCTTGGATTCAACAGTACTTTCTTTTTTTATTTAAATGTTTATTTACTTTGAGAAAGAGAGTCTGCATGTAAGCATGGGAGTGAGGGAGGGGTGGAAAAAAGGAGAGAGAATTCCAAGCAGGCTCCATGCTAAGAATGTGGAGCCTGACATGGGGCTTGATCCCATGAATCATGAGATCATGACCTGAGTCCAAACCAACTCAGCCACCCAGGCCCTGACCGTGGTAGTTTCTTAAGTATGACACCAAAAGCATGGTGGCAGGAAGAAAAAGATAAATCGGACTTCATCAAAAGTAAAATCTTTTTGCTTCAAAGGACATAATCAAGAAAGCAAAAAGACAAACCACAAAATATTTGCAAAGCAATAGGTAAAGGAATTGTATTCATTGTATATATTATAACAGATATAATACAGATATCTATATATATCTTAATACTCAATAACAAAAGGGCAAACAACCCAATTAAAAAAGGGGTCGTGGGGACACCTAGATGGCTCAGTTTGTTAAGCATCTGACTCTTGATATCAGCTCAAGTCTTGATCTCACAGGTCATGGGTTTGGGCCCTACATCAGGCTCCATACTGACAGCACAGAGCCTGCTTGAGATGATCTCTATCCCTCTCTCTCTGGCCCTCTCCTGCTTTCTCATTCTCTCTATCTCTATCCCTCTCTCTCAGAATAATAAAATAAACTTTAAAAAAATGGGTAGTGGATTTTTTTAAGTAAGCTTGACACCCATTGTAGGGTTTGAACTGACAAACCCAAAATCAAGACTCACACGCCCCCCAACTGAGCATCCAGGCACCCCAGGTGGTGGATTTGAGTAGATATTTCTCCAAAAAAGATATACAAGTAGCCAAAAAGCACATGAAGTGATGCTCACCATCATTAGTCCTCAGGGAAATGCAAATCAAAACCACAGTGAGATACCACTTTATATCCACCAGGATGGCGATAATCAAAAAGACATGTAATAACAAAGGTTGGTAAGAATATAGAGGAACTGGAACTCTCATGCACTGCTGGTGGGAATGTAAAATCATGCCACCATTTGAAGATAGTTTGGTGGTTTCTCTAAAGCTTAGACATAGAGTTACCACATGACCCAGCAATTCCACTCCTAGGTGTCTACCAAAAATAATTGAAAATATGTCCACTCAAAAGTCATAGATGACTGTCCATGACTGTCATAGCAGCATTATTCATAATAGCCAAAAAAATGGAAACAATCCAAATGTCTATCTACCAACTGATGAATAAACAAGATGTGGCATTTCCATACATTATGGTATATTTTGGGCGATAAAAATGAAGGAATTACTGGCACATGCTACAGAGTGAATAAACCTTGAAAACAATATGCTAAGTGAGAGGAACCAAACATAAAAGACTACACATTACATGATTCTATTTGTGTGAAATCTCTAAAATCAACAAACCTATGAAGACAGAAAGTAGATTAGAGCTTGCCAAGGGGTGGGAGGAGGGAGACAGGGTGATGAGGATGGAAATTGTGAATGACTGATAATAGCTACAGGGTTTCTTTCTAGGGTGATCAAAATGTTCTAAAATTAGATAGCAGTGATGGCTGCACAATCCTGGGAATATGCTAAAAAACTACTGATGAAAGAATTCAACAAATAACTAAATAAATGGAAAGATACCCCATGTTCATGAATAGGAAGACTCAGTATTGCCAGGGTGCCATTTCTTCCCAACTTTATCTAAAGATTCAATGCATTCCCATTCAAAATACGAGCAGGTTATTTTGTGGGTATCAACTGATTCTACAGTTATGTGGAGAGGCAAGAGATCGACATAGCCAACACAATACTGAAAGAGAAAAACAATGCCAGAGAATTAATACTAGCTGACTAATCAAGACAATGTGACATTGACAAAACAATAGCCAAATAGATCAGTGGAACAGAATAGAAGAGAAAAGTAGACCAGCAAAATATGGAAAGACGATTTTTTTTTTTTTTTTTACCGAGAAACGAGGCAAAGATAGTCTTTTCAACAAATTGTGGGCTGGAACAACTGGACATCACACGCAAAATAAGGAATCTAGATACAGACCTTACACCTTCCACAAAAATTAAGTCAAAATACATCATAGACCTAAATGTAAAAGCAAAACTAGAATATACCTAGGAGAGGGGCGCCTGTGTGACTTGGTCATTTGAGCGGCCAACTCTTGATTTTGGCTCAGATCAGGATCTCATGATACATGGGATCAAGACCTGAGTCAGGCTCCAGTATTGACAGCATGGGGCCTGCTTGGGATTCTCTCTCTCCCCCTGCCCACCTCTTTCTTTAAAAATAAATAAATAAACTAAAAAAAAAAAAAAAAAGGAAAAGAAAGAAAGAAAATGCCTAGAAAACAACATAGCAGAAAATCTAGCTGACATTTGCTCTGGTGATGATTTCTTAGAAACAACACAGATATGAGCCTTGAAAGAAGGGAGTAGTAAATTGAACTTCATTTAAGTTTTTTCTTGTTTATTTTTTAAAAATCTTTTTAATGCTTGTTTATTTTTAAGAGAGTCAGAGTGCAAGCGGGGGAGGGGCAGAGAGAGGGAGAGAGAGAGAGAGAATCTGAAGCAGGCTCCAACCTCTGAGCTGTCAGGACAGAGCCCGATGCGGAGCTTGAACTCATGAGTTCATGACTGTGAGATCATGACCTGTGAGATCATGACCTGAGCCAAAGTTGGACACTTAACCAACTCAACCACATAGGCACCCCACCATCCAGAAGAATTCTTAATCAGGTACCTGGGTAGAATACAGATTTTTTTCATCAGCTAGTGCTTCAGCTGTTTTTACTGGATATTTTCTGTAGTATCATTAGATTGAATTGTTCTATCAAAATTTCTGAAGTCTCTCACTTTCAATCAACCCAAAAATCTTATAGAACATTTAATATTAACAAAACCAAAAAAGTTTTTAAAGTCAATTCCAAGGCAATAGAGCTACCCACACAAAATCATGTCATCACAGAACCCAGTATAATTCTTGGGAAAATGCAAAACCACATAGCTGTTTCCAAATATCATAGCAGAAATTCAATGTTGAATAGAGAAAGAAGAGAACATTTTTTCAGTTGCAGCCTCTCTCACTTACCCACCATGTCCGGACAATTTCATTTCAAGCTATGACTTGTAAACATAGTTTCAGTTGTTTATGGTACTGTGTTCAGTATGTGTCAGGTGGAGGTGGGAATCAACAGTAGAAATCATTTCCTCTCTCCCATTAGGACACTTGAGATCTTCTTGTGTTTTTACAAAATTTAGAAATTTACAGGGGGCAGTCTCACTTTAGGTACTAACCATGGTTTAATGAGCTTACTGATATTGATTTTCCACCAGCAGATCAAAACCTATTCATTTTCATTTCCCCCTTTAAACCTCGTCTTCTTCTGGTTCCTGAGGGCTGATCTGAGTGTAGGCTCTGTTTAGTGACATAATTTCTGTCCTCTCTTGTGCATGTTCCTTTTCAGCCCTTGCACAATGACTCCTGACAATGCATAAAAGCTATGGAACTGATTAGATCTATGAACTGCCTCCTGGTCAAGATTTCCCCTTGTGTTTCAGAAGCATTTTTTAACGTTTATTCACTTTTTGAGAGGGGGAGGAGGGGCAGAGAGAAATCTAAAACAAGCTCTAGGCTCTGAGCTGTTAACATAGAGCCCAATGTGGAGTTCAAACTCATGAACCATGAGATCATGCATAATCTGAGCCAAAATCAGTTACTCAAATGAACTGAGCCACCCAGGTGCTCTGAAAGGACTTTATTTAATAGGAGCAGGATGGACCTAATGGAGAAGGCAAGGCCAAAGATATCAAAACAAAAGGGGGTGACTCTTGATTTCAGTTCAGGTCATGATCTCACGGTTCATAAGTTTGAGCCCCGTGTCAGGTAGTTTTCTGCTGACAGTGTGGAGCCTGCTTAGGATTCTCTCTCTCCCTCTCTGTGCCTCTCCCCTGGTCATTCTCTCTCTCTCTCTCTCAAAATAAATAAATAAAACTTAAAAAAATAAAGGCAACAAAAGACAATTGAGGATCTGTAGCAGGGATGGGAGGGGTAGGGTAAATTGGACAGGTAAGACATACTGTGGGGAAAAAAACAGTAAAGATATAGATTCAGCTGGGAGGTTTTAAAGAATGATGAGATACCAGATAGTGTCATTTTCCGGAGGCTTGTGGAATCATGTTAAGAGGGACCTTAAAATAAAGAAAGAGTCAAGAAGTAGAATTGAAGACTGGATGAGATGAATGAGTGAGAGAGAAGTCTCTGACCACTCCCAAATTTGGAGCTTGGGCAATGGGTAGATGATAGTGTTGGAGTTCAACAACAACAACAACGGAGATTTGGGATGAAAATGTGTTACTGATGAGTTCCTTTGTTCCACCTAATCCATCAATATTGCATATTGACTTTTGCCTCTGAACTTTGGGATCCACCAGGCCCACTATAAAGATACCCCCCCCACCCCCCGCTTGTATGCAAGCGTTGCGTACATAGTGGGACAGAATCACTCTGCTTCTTGGGGCCTCACCAGCTTCCTTCCTTTCTGGAATATAAGAAAAGGGTTTTCAGAAGGAGCATTAAGTGGAGAATTCATTTGATCCATGAACTTTTTTTCTTTTTAACCATGACCACATGCCCTTGACTTGATATTGGATAGCGAGACTTTACTAGAAAAATGGCAATCCGAAAGTCTCAAACGAAAGGAAAACTGAGGTTATTTAGGAGTAAATTTTCTACAACAACTAAAGTGAAAATTGGGAGGAAAAAGAGTTTAAGAAGGAGAAAGAGGGAGAGAGGGGAGAGAAAAGAGGTTAGTTAGCCAACAGCCTGGAGCAGTAGTGATTCCGGAGGAAGGACTAATGTAACATAGGAGACGATGACTGAGTTGAAGGGAGGAGGAAGACCAAACCAGGGAAAATTGGGAGAGAGCGAGTGTGAAAAGGAGAAACTTTTTAAGGCTGGATATGGAAGGCAGTGACAATAGGGTGGATAGGGAGACCAAAAAAAAAAAAAAAAAAAGCGCGCCATGCGGGAATGAAAATGTTTCCAGGTTGCGGTAGTAGGTGGAGAGAGATGGGGTGATGAAGCGGGTGAGGAGGCAGCGGCGGGTGTTTGTGGGCGAGGGACAGAAGCAATCTGGGCGGAGCAGGTGGCGTGGGCAGCCGCGGAGGAGGCCTGGTCCTCCCAGGTTTGCGCCGCCATCCACGCCCGGAGGATGCTCCCCGGCTGTGCGGGCCGACCGACCGTAGGGAAACCAAGCAGGGTCGGTCGCCAGGCCCAAGAAACCCATGAAGAGGACGGGCAGCGGGTCCTGCGGCTGCCGCCGCCGCTGCGACTGCAGCTGCTGCCGCCGCGCGTCCCGCCGTGCGCACCGCGCGCCCTACTGGCCCGGGGACGCGGCGCGAGCCCCACGGCCCCCGCGGCGCTCCGCTGGCCCCGCGCGACGGCGTCCCGAGGCGGCCGGGAGCTGGGCGGCGGCGGCCGAGGAGGAAGAGGCGGCGGCGGCGGCCGCACCCTGGGCTAGGTGAGAGCACCGCGGGAGCGCCGCGGGAGCCGGGGGCTGCGGTCGGCGCCGGCAGCGGGGGGCGCGCGGCGCGCGGGGCTGGGAGAACCGCTCCCGGGCGTGGGGACAGAGACCCCGGCGCCCCGGAGGGCTTGGCGCAGAAAGCCATCACCCCGGACATGGATCGGAGGGCGCAGGGCAGAGTGTTGGCGAGGGGGCGATGCGGCCAGTGGAGGGGCAGGGGGAGCGGTGGGGGGTGGGGGGGGCGCGAAGTTGCCTAGAAATAAAGGTGTGGCGCTGCGGTGTACTGGACTAAAGCTGGGGGAACGGGTCTCTGGCCCGGCCAGGGTCTTTGCTGGATGCGTAGACAGCCGCGTTGTTGGTGGCGGTGAGGTTGAAGGCCATGTCTGTAGAAGGAGAGATGAGCGCATGATTCAGAAGGCCATGGCGGGGTGGAGGCATTAGGGATGGTGCAAGAAGATAGAGGATCAGGAAACGCGCGCGAGGACGCACTGCTTTCTCTTACACCCTTTTTACATCTATATCTATATATTTTATGTATCTAAGATACAAACAGCAGGCTGGGGGGTGATGATGGTTCTTTCTTCCTAGGCCACCTCTCTCCCCCATGCCTGTTGGCCAGGTGAGGCCGCGCAGGACAAGCTCCCCTTAACCCAGACCCTTTCTTGGCGCTGAAATGGAAGACTAGGCAGATGAGGCCCGCGTTGTTTTCATGTAGCATCAGCAGGACAAGAACCTGCCAAGCATATGATTTTTTGGAGAAGAGACAGAATTTGCTATCACGTTTTTGGAAATAAGCTTACCCTTTTATGGGCACCCAGGATCATAAATCCCACTACAAGGCAGTACTGGCTTCGTCTCCAAGCTGCGGTCAACTAACTGGGATATGAAAAAAGTAACTTCATTTCTCTAGGCCTCAATTTCCTATGCATAACAGCACGATTTGGATCTTTTGAGGATTAATTATGGAACAAGATATTAATGGAATCTGTTTTCTGTGTTTCGGACTATGCTTCATTTGTGAATTAGGAAACTAGTTTATTCTCACTTCACTGTATTTATCCATCACACTGTCCACTGTGAGAAAACGGAGTCAAAGTCATTCAGCTGACAGTGCTTAACTGAATCATATTTCTATTAAGATAGCCATAAAAATTGCTGCTTTTAAGAAGGTATGAGGCAACTTGCCTGTTAACTAACTGGAATTAAAATTAAAACTTAAAAAAATAATAATAAGGAGGGGCGCCTGGGTGGCTCCGTGGTTAGCGTGAGACTTCGGCTCAGGTTATGATCTCACCGTTCCTGGGTTGGAGCCTTGTGTCAGGCTCTGAGCTGTTTGAGATTCTGTGTCTCCCTCTCTGTCTCTGCTCCTCCCCTGCTTGTGCTCTGTCTCTCTCGTGAAAATGAATAAACATTAAAAAATTTGTTTAAAAATAAGGAATGAGGCAAAAATATTCATTATTTGATTTTTTTATAACATGGAATTTTAGCCCAATTACTTTTTTTTTTAAAAAAAAATATATATATATATTTTATTTCTAGGAGAGAGAGAGACAGCGTGAGCAGGGGAGGGTCAGAGAGAGAGGGAGTCACAGACTCCGAAACAAGCTTCAGGCTCTGAGCTGGCAGTCAGCACGGAGCCCGACGTGGGGCCCGAACCCACGAACCGCGAGATCATGACGTAAGTGAAAGTCGGACGCTTAACCGACTAAGCCACCCAGGCGCCCCCTCAATTACTTTTTTTTTAAACACGTGTATCTCTGCGATGCTGAATATTTTTCACAGGCTTCTTTGGATTTGTTTTAAAGCTTGGAACAAAAAAAATTTAATCTGAACATATATCTATAAATTAAAGTCATCTTAACTGTTTTTATATACACTATGGTGAACACTCTTCATCAAAAGAGCATTGCTAGGGGCGCCTGGGTGGCTTAGTTGGTTAAGCGTCCGACTTTCGCTTAGGTCATGATCTCGCGGTTCATGGGTTCGGGCCCCACATCGGGCTCTGTGCTGACTGCCAGCTCAGAGCCTACAGCCTATTTCAGTCTGTGACTCCCTCTCTCTCTGACCCTCCCCTGCTCACGCTGTCTCTCTCTCCTAGAAATAAATAAAACATTAAAAAAAAAGAGAGAGCATTGCTATTGCGAAATTTAAAATGGATCTTAACTCGTGATAAAGATGTGATCTTTTCTTACGGTCTTTGGTAACAAAAAGTTGATAGGGTCAGAATTTGGTTCTCTACATTGTGTTTAATTGTTAAAATAGATAGCACACTTTAAAAATTTCCTTCATGGTTATTCATCTGACAGACTTCTATATTCATCTTAGTTGATGTATTGATGAGCCTTGAAATGTTTTTGAGCATTTCAGGAATTCCCAAATGAAACTGTGTCAGGAACTTCACTGAGGTTGGTGCTACTCTGGCCCCCATTTAAAAATCAGTTCTCCAGGAATGTGTAGCATATTTTTTTGAGTTTATTTATTTATTTGAGAGAAAGAGAGCACGAGCAGGGGAGAGGCAGGAGAGAGAGGGAAAGAGAATCCCAAGCAGGCTCCACAGTCTCAGTGCAGAGCCAGATGCAGGGCTTGACCCCATGAACTGTGAGATCATGACCCAAGCTGAAGTCAGATGCTTAACCAACTGAGCCACCCAGGTGCCCCTGTGTAACATACTTCTGTTTTTTATTCTTTTTTAAGGAGGCTTCACGCCCAACGTGGGGCTTGAACTCACAACTCCACAATCAAAAGTCACATGCTTTACCAACAGAGCCAGCAGGGTGCCCCTTTACTTTTAAAAAACATATCTTTCTTATCTATAGTATTATAGGTTTATGAGTATTAGAGGCTTGTCCTTGAGAAGGGGTGTTTTTGGTATCTAATTTCCTGACTATCAAATCAACTTAAAAAATGGAAGAAAACACCTCTGTATATTATCCAGATTCAATTTAATTCTGTTATTTATTGAGCAATGATGGTGGAGGCCAGTACAGAAATGGATGCTCATGTAGCTCAGAATCTATAGTTCTAAACCAGTTGTGGAGTAAGTGCTGTAGCAGAAGGATGAACTGGGGAAATGAGAAACTAACTAACTAACTAACTAACTAACTAACTGATTAACTAACTAACTAAAAGGATCTCTGCAGGGAAAGTGTAAGAGGCCATACAAGGTGACATTATCTTGGGAAATATGTTAGAATCTGGTCTTGGGGCACCTGGGTGGCTCAGTCAGTTGGGCATCTGACTTAGGCTTAGGTCATGATGTCACAGTTCATAGGTTTGAGTCCTGTGCTGACACCTCAGAGCCTGGTGCCCGTTTTGGATTCTGTGTCTCCCTCTTTCTCTGCCCCTCCCCTGCTTACACTCTGCCTCTTCTCTCTCTCAAAAATTAACATTAAAAATTTTTAAAAAAGAGAATCTGGTCTTTCCCTTGTCAAGTCTGTTTCTCAAGCTGATGTTAAATCCACAAGACTACTATCTGAACCCAGAATGGCAAATTGTTATAATGGGGATTTATTATCCAAAATTTAAATGAGGACTCTAACATCTTGGGGGAACTAGACCCTCTTCTGTTACTTTAGTGAGGTCTCTTGGCACACTTGCCACATTTGGAAAACAAATTATAACCAAAAGGTTGTTTATGAGACTCGAATTTAGAACAAGGGAAAGTAATCAGCGGATTCTAGATTTTGACAAATTTAATAGCTTTAAACAGAGTGACAGGATACAAATGAGTTCTTTACTCCCTGGATGGTGAGTGTCTCACCTCTCATGTATTCTTTGTTTCTATTTCCGACATGCTAATATTTTCAATGAGGTAATAATCCTTTCGGCTCTGGAATCCCTGTGTGGTTCCACGTGTTGGCACATCTTTTCTCTGAACCAGTTTTGACTTACTTGTAAAGTTTACATTTCCAACCACACGCCTACTTTCCTTGAGGGGAAATCGTGATGGGAATAAGGAAATGGGGTCAGGGCATTTTGTCATAGCGCCTACATGCTGGCATTATGAGCCAGATGATTAATGGCCACTGAATGTGGTGCTAAGAACCAGAGGACCAGAGAGGGCTACACACACACAGAGGAGGTGAATTTTGTCTGGCCTAACAAAATAATGAAGCCAGAGTTGGGTGGGAAGCAAATTTAGCAGAGGGATGAAAACAGATGCATGGCCCTGGGAAAACGCTTTCTTGAAGTGAGACCCCTGCTATGAGAGAGTGTTTCAATGAGGGTTTAACTCGAAAGCAATTCTCTCTCAAGTATATAGTTGTTTAAGAAGGGGAATCAAGTGAGTTGCCGCTGTCTCTGGGTACTTTTTTGAAGCCTAGCAGATTGCACGTTCTAGGCGGCTAGCCTAGAACCGACAGACAACCGTCCAGGGGGAAATGACGTCAGAGAAGCTCAACTTTCTAACGTCAAACTCCAACCATCATGTCTCTTTAGCCATCTCTCTTTTTGTCATTATTAGTTTGTTACTGCTTTATCGAGATGTAATTGACATAAAATAAGCTGGGCAGACTTAAGGTGTACAATTTGAAAAGTTTTGACATGTGCGTGTATCTGTGAAATCATCACATGCTCATCATCCCCAAAGGTTTCCCTCTTCCCTTTATAATCCTCCCTCCTGTCTCTTGCCCCCACTAGCACACGGGCAATCAACCACTGATCTGCTTTCTGTTGCTATATGTTAGTTTGCATTTTCTAGAAATTTATGGAATCATATAGTTGGGACTCTTTGCTTCTGTCTGGACTTCTTTCACTCAGCATAATTATTTTAAGTTTTATTCATGACGCTGTGGGTATCAATAGTTTGTTTTCTTTTGTTGACGAGTAGTATTCCCTTGTATGGATATGCCACAGTTCGTTTATTAATACACCAGCTGTTTTATTCTTTCTAGTTTTTTGGCTATTACAAATAAAACTGCTATGAACATCCATGTGCAAGTCTTTCTGTGGACCTATGCCTTCATTTCTCTTAGGTAAAATTTGAATAGTAGAGTAGTCGGCATATGTTTAACATTTTAAGATACCACCAAACTCTTTCTCGAAGGGGTTGTACCTTTCTCCTTCCCACTAGCAAAATGTGAAGGTTCCCACGTCTCCACATTCTTGCCAACACTTATTATTGTCTGTCTTTTTTACTACAGCAATTCTAGTGTGTGTGAAATGGTATCTTATGGTTTTGATTTCATTGCTCTAGTGACTACTGATGTTGAACATTTTTTTATGGGCTTAATAGCCCTCTGTGTATTTTTGGTGACATGTCTGTTGAAATCTTTTGCCCATTTTTTATTGAGTTGTTTGCTTTTTGTGATTAAATTTACATAGGAGTTCCTATGTATTTGAAATGCAACTCTTTATTATAGAGGTATTTTGTGAATATGTTCCCCCAATCTATATCTTGTCTTTCTATTGTAACAAGTGTCTTTTGAAGACCAGAAATCTTTAAAAGTTGCCAAATAAGTCCAAACTACCAAACTGTTCTTTCATGGATTTTGCTTTTAATGTCATATCTGAGAAACTACTGCTTAACCCAAGGTCACAAAAATATTCTCTTATGTTTTCTTCTAGAAATTTTGTAGTTTTACATTTTATGCTTGGTCTGTGATTCATATGGAGCTAACTTTTGTATGTGGTACAAGGTATTGATCAAGGTTCATTTATTGCAGAGAAGTTTCCACTTATTCCAACACTGTTTGTTGAGAAGTCTGTTCTTTCTCCATTTAATTTCCTTGGGACTTTTACTGAAATCTATTGACCAAATATGTATGGGTCTGTGTCTGAAGTTTCTATTCTGTTCCATTGATCTATTTGCCTATTTTAAGACCAATACCATTTTTTTGAAGGCTGCTAACTTTATTGGTATAAAAAACTTTGCAAAGACATTAAAGGAGCCAAATAGCATAAAACAGACTAGAGATGAAAGTGGGGGTGAGGGAAGGGCCAGGAATCCACTCAGACAAGCTGATAATTGTTGACATGAAGCTGGCAGGGGAAGAAGAAGGGAGGTGCATGCAAGAGCCAGAATTCCAGAAAAGCTGAAATGGGGAGGGGAGCAGACTCCCCAAAGATCTTGAAGTACATCACAGGTGAGTATGAAAACAGCAACCTCTTCCTTTGTAGAGGACGGAGGAGTGCCACGTGGCTGCAAACTCTGGAACCCAGTGCTGGGGCTAGGGTCCCCAGATAACCTCACGGGAAGGTGTCCCACCACTCTGGGAGGCACCTGAAGCAGTCCCGGGATGGCGGAGTATTGGCACCGCATGTTTCCTTGAGCCATTCCCAGAAACTGGCCAAGGATTCCCCGTCGGCCTTGACAAAGCCCCCTTCCTCCACCTTCTTGCCCAGAAATTCACCAGTCCCGGCGAGGCTCTTCCCCCGTGGGCTCTGCCACAGACTCCATGCTTAGGGAAGTTCGTCTTGATCACCTTCATGGTCCACTCCTCCTGCCACCCAGCTGTTCCCACCAATTCCTCAGCCCACTCCTTGCTGTCTTGATTATGGCAGCTCTTTATAAGTTTTAAAATCATGTAGTGCAAGTCCTCCAAATTTTTCCTTCTCTTTCAAAATCATTCTGGCTGTGCTAGGTCCTTTGTATTCTCATACACATTTTAGAATCTGCTTGTCAGTATAGACAAAAAGCCTGCTGGTGATTTCACTGGGATTACACTGAGCCTGTAGATTGATTTGGAGAGAACTGATATTTTCAAAATATTGAGTCTCCCATTCCATAAACATGGTACATATCTCCATTTATTTTTATGAGTGGTTCTCAGTTGGGGGTAACAGATATAACAGTGTCTGGACACATTTTTGTGGGATTTTCTTGGGATGTGTATGTGTGTGAGTGTGCTTGGACACATTTTTGTTTATCATACCTCAGGGGAAGGGTGATATGGCCATCTAGTAGATGAAGGTCAGAAATGCTGGTAAACATTCTACAAAGCACAGAACAGTTCCTACAATGAATTATCCAATCCATAATAATAATAATAATAGTAATAATAATGTCTTTAATTTCTCTCACCAGTGTTTTGTGTTTTTAGTGAACACTAGTCATGTATCTTAGACACACATATGTCTAAATTCTTCATATCTTTGACTCTCTTATAATTGATAATATCTTAAAAATTTTCAATTTCTGGTTGTTTATTGCTAGTTCATGTTGATTTTTTTCTCTATTGATTTTGTATCCTATAGCTTTGCTAAATTCATGGTTCAGTTCTAAGAGATTTTTTAAATAGATTGGATAGAATTTCTACATGATGATGTCATCCCCCCCAAGAAAAGAGAGATGAAATTTTAATCTTTCCAATCTCTATGTCTATATGTTTGTCTGTCTGTTGTTTGCTTGTTTGTCTTTGCCTTATTGTGCTAACTAGAACCTCCAGTACAAAGTTAAATGGAAATAGAGCAAACATCTCTGCCTTGTTCCTGATCTTAGGAGGAAGGCATTCAGGCTTTCATCATTACGTATGATGTCACCTGTAGGTTTTCCATAGGTGCCTTTCATCTGGTTGAATAAGTTCCCTTCTAGTCATAGTTTCTGAGGGTTTTCATTAGGAATGGATGGTTAATTTTACATCTATTGAGATTATTATATGTTTTCCTTTTACATTCCGTTAATCTGGTGAATTACAACGATTGATATACGAATGTTACAATTGGGGCATTGGTGCCTCAGTCAGTTGAGCATCCAACTCTTGATTTTGGCTCAGATCATGATCCCAGGGTCATGATGTGGAGCCCCATGTGTGACTGCACTGGGCATGGAGCCTGCTTGAGATTTTCTTTCTCTCCCTCTGCCCCTCCCTCCCTCTCTCTTTCAAATTGAAAAAAAAAAACAAAACTGTTAACATCAATGTTGGGTGCCTGGGATAAATCCCACTTAGTTATGATATACTATACTTTCTATAAATTGTTGGATTAGATCTGCTAAAATTTTGTTAAGAATTTTTGGGATGTCTGGGTGGCTCAGTCAGTTAAGCATCTGACTCTTGGTTTTGGCTCAGGTCATGGTCTCACGGTTGGTGGGTTTGAGCCCCAAATTGGGTTTCGTGCTGGTGGTGCAGAGTCTGCTTGGGATTCTCCCTCTCTCTTTCTGCCCCTACCCCGCTCATGCTCACTTGCTCTCTCTCTCTGAAAAATAAACATTAAAAAAAAATTAAGAATTTTTGCATCTATGTTCATGGAGAATATCAGTTTATATTCTTTATTTATATGGAGTGCCTGGGTGGCTCAGTCGGTTAAGCATCTGACTTCAGCTCAGGTCATGATCTCATGGTTTGTGGGTTCGAACCCCGTGTGGGTTCTGTGCTGACAGCCAGCTCAGAGCCTGGAGGCTGTTTCGGATTCTGTATCTCCCTTTCTCTCTGACCCTCCCCTGCTCACGCTGCCTCTCTCTCTCTCTCAGCAATAAATAAAACATTAAAAATCATTTAAAAAATTTTTATAATATCTTTGTCTGGATTTTGCATAAGGGTAATGTTGGCCTCGAAAAATGAGTTGGAGGGCACCTGGGGGGCACAGTTGGTAGGTTGAGTATCCAATTCTTGCTCTTGGCTCAGGTCATGATCTCACAGTTCTGGTTTCGAGCCCCACATCAGGCTCTGCATTGATGGCATGGAGTCTGCTTGGAATTCTGTCTCTCTTTCTCTCTGCCCCTTCCCCACTTGTGTGTACTCACATGCTCTCTCTCTAAATAAATAAATAAACTTTAAAAACATGAGCTGGGAGTTCCCACCTCTTCAATATTGGGTGAGAGTTTGAGTAGAAACTGCATTATTGCTTTCTTAAATGTTTGATAGGATTCACTAGTAAAGACTTTTTTTAAAAATTATATTTAATTTATTTCTGACAGAGAGAGACAGCATGAGCAGGGGAGGGTCAGAGAGAGAGGGAGACACAGAATCTGAAGCAGGCTCCAGGCTCTGAGCTGGCTGTCAGCACAGAGCCCGACGCGGGGCTCGAATCCGCAAACCGTGAGATCATGACCTGAGCTGCAGTTGGATGCTTAACCGACTGAGCCACCCAGGCGCCCCATCCCTAGTAAAGACTTTTAAACCAAGATTTTCTTTCTGGGAAGGTTTTAAATTACAAATTCAATTTCATTAATAAATATAGGGCTATTTAGCTCATCTGTTTCTTCTGGGGAAAGTTTTGTTAATTTGTGTCTTCCAAGAAATTTGTTCATTTTTTCCTAAGTTGTCAAATTTATCACCATAAATTTTTCAATTTTGAAAATTGAAATACAATTTTCTAATTAGCCCTTTAATATTTGTAGAATCTGTACTGATATCACTTCACCTTTCTCCTTCCCCATGTTGGTTATTTGTGTATTTTCTTTTTGTTTCAATAAACTTGATCTGAAGTTTATTGGTTTTATTTACCTTTTCAGAAAAACAGCTTTGGCCTCATTTAATTTCTCTATTGTTTTTGGTCAAAAAAAAAAACAACAAAAAAAAAAACAGTTTATGTGCTTTATCCCTGGTCCTTATGATTTCCTTTCTTCTGCTTACTTTGAATTTCATTTGCTTTTCCTTTTCCAGTTTCTTAAAGTGCATGTCTAGATCATTGATTTAAGACCTTCCTTTTCTACTACAAGTGCTTTGGTTCTATCAATTTCATTCCAAGTACTGCATTAGTTCTATGCCACACATTTTTATATCTCACGAATTCATTTTCATTCAGTTTAAAATACTTTCTCTTTTCACTTTTGGTTGCTTCTTTGCTCTGTGGGTTACATAGAAGTGTGTGTTTAGTTTCAAGATATTTGAAGATATTTCAGACTTCTTTCTGCTATTGATTTCTAATGTAATCTTTTTGTGGTCAGACAGCACATCTTGTAGGATTTGAGTTCTTTTGCATTTGTTGAGAATTGTTTTATGGCCCAGATTATGATCTGTCTTCGTAAACGTTCCCTGTGCACTGGAAAAGCACACGTGTCCTGCTGTTGTGGAGCAGTGTGTTTTATAAAGAGCAGTTACTTCAAGTTGGCTCATTATGTTGTTCAAGTTTTACATATCATTATTGATTCTGTATCTAATTTTTTATCAGTTATTCAGAGAGGTATACTAAAATTTATTAATATAAATTTTTAATTTTTTATTGCTCTTTGCTTCATGTATTTTTTTAAAAAATTCCAGGAGTGCCTGGGTGGCTCAATCATTTGAGCATCAAACTCTTGACTTTGGCTCAGGTCATGGTCCCAGGTTGTGGGATCTCTCTCTCGCTCTCTCTGCCCCTCTCCCCCACTCATGCACTCCCTCTCTCTCTCTAAAGTAAAATTTAAAATAAATAAATAAATACTAAAAAATAAAAGATTCCAAAACCTAGTGAGCTTTACTAACTACATAGCTTCTCTGTGAGTTACCATTCTCCTTTTTTATTTAAAATGCTAAACTCAATGTTTTTGTCTTAAGTTGTGCAAAATATTGGTATTACAGAATGCTGAAACATTTTTTATGTCACTCAAGGGTTAATCGAAACATATGAAAGGGAGTCAAAGTAGGTAGTTTTGGGCATTTCTATACCACAAAATTTTTTATTTTTTTATTTTTATTTTTTAATTTTTTAATGTTTTTATTTTATTTTTGAGAGAGAGACAGAGCGTGAGTGGGGGGAGGGGCAGAGAGAGAGACACAGAATCTGAAGCAGGCTCCAAGCTCTGAGCACAGGGCCTGACCTGAGCCTCAAACTCATGGACTGTGAGACTATGGATGACCTGAGCTGAAGACAAACGCTTAACTGACTGAGCCACCCAGGTGCCCCCACAAAAAAAGTTTTTTAATAAGCACATCCAGCTCCTATGCTAGAGGCAGAGTTATTCCATTTCTAGATTAGTTGGCCTCCTTGTTAAACATTGTATACTATATCATGGCAAACAATTAGAGCACCACACACAGCTTTGGATTTCAGTCTGTATTACCATTCTTCTAGGAGGTTTGCTCCTACAACTGGTGATAGAAAGAAAAGAAGTAGCAGCATGAACAGTTTAAGGACCAAGCCTTGAGAAGAGAGCAATGAGATAATAATACCTTTCTAAATCGAATCAGCATCATTCGACCTGCTACGGACTTGAGCTTAAAGCGTCATTTTGGCCCCTTCCCTAAAATGTGGACACTCCATTTATCTCTTACCTAACGCAGGTACCATGGGCCATATCGCCAGTGCCCAATGTGGTTTATAACTCATAATATTTTCATTAATCTGAAGGAAAGTCTTTTAACTTTGAAGAATACTCGAAAGAGTTTTATTGCACTTCAGAATTTCAAAATGCCCTGAAATGTGTCCTTTAAAATATTCTTTGTGCTTTATTTTTGGCATACAAGAATCTTAGATGCATTAAAGAGTCCTACATTTGTTATCCTGTGATTTTTATCTCCAGCTTAATATAAATTATACCTAAACTTTAATTTTAAACATATTTTTAGTTTATATATTTATTTTGAGAGAGAGAGGGAGCAAACATGAGCGGGGAAGGAGCAGAGAGAGGGAGAGAGAGAATCCCAAGCAGGTTCCTCACTGTCAGCTCAGAGCCTGACATGGGGTTGATCTCACGAACTGGGAGATCATGACCTGAGTTGAAATCAAGAGTCAGATGCCTAACTGACTGAGCCACCCAAACACCCGAGAAGTTGATTTTATTCTAAGGACATTGGGAAACGAAGGAAGGGTTTGAAGCGGACGCATGATAGGATCTGG
Source organism: Hyaena hyaena (assembly GCF_003009895.1). NCBI lineage: Eukaryota > Metazoa > Chordata > Mammalia > Carnivora > Hyaenidae > Hyaena > Hyaena hyaena. Next base: position 1,170,415 of record NW_024081169.1, read on the forward strand.
AAAAATGTTTAAAAATATCACTCTGCTTTTGTAGAATAGGCTTTGAGGGGCCAAGAGTGGCAGCAGAGGAAGGTGCTTTGAAGAGTGTTGTAGTAAGTAGACTGGGGTGGGATGGTGGTGATTCACATTATGGTGGTAGTGGTCAGACTGGAACAGTCTGGAACAGAAGGGAACAGATTCCAAATCTATTTTGGTGATAGAGCCAAAAGAGTCGATGGTGTGTGGGACAAGGAGAATGAAATTTAAAAAGGAGGTACCACAGGCCTTTAAAAAAGTGTTTTTAATGTTTATTTATTTTGAGAGAGAGGTAGAGTATGAACAGGGGAGGGACAGAGAGAGGGAGACACAGAATCCGAAGCAGCGCCAGGCTCTGAGCTGTCAGCACAGAGCCTGATGCAGGGCTCAGAACCAGAGCGAAATCATGACCTGAGCAGAAGGTGGACGCTCAACTGACTGAGCTACCCAGGTGCCCCTCACAGGCCTTTTTTTCTTTCTTTATTTTTTTTTTTTAAGAATAACTTAAACTTAGGGGCGCCTGGGTGGCTTAGTCGGTTAAGCGTCCGACTTTCGCTTAGGTCATGATCTCGCAGTTCGTGGGTTCGAGCCCCGCGTCGGGCTCTGTGCTGACTGCCAGCTCAGAGCCTGGAGCCTGTTTCAGTCTGTGACTCCCTCTCTCTCTGACCCTCCCCTGCTCACGCTGTCTCTCTCTCTCTCTCTCTCTCCTAGAAATAATAATAAAAAAAAAAGAATAACTTAAACTTAAAACTGCTCTAAGAAAATGAAGTCTATTTAAACAAAAGATTTTTTTTTTCCTATTAATGGGGGGAAAATATTAGTTTTCCCTCACGGCCTCAGGAATTAGTTCAGGGATAGGCACTTGACTCAAACAGGATTCTTTAGGGGCCTCTTAAAAGAGGCAACGTCTCTTCTAATGCATGTGAGCCTCAGAGAGAGAGTATAAGGCCTGCTGGCAGATAACTCCCTACCTTGCAGAGGCTGAAAATGAAATCAGGACAGAAAAGAATTGAGATAGAGAAGCATGACTTCACCATACTAAGCTGTATTTGAAACCTTGGGTGAAGTTTTTTGCTAAGCCCTAGCTGAGGTTTTCTCCCCACTCAGCACGGGGGTGGTGGTGGTTAGGTGGTGGAAGTCATCACCTCCCCAACTGAGAGGACCCTGGATACTATTAAAAATATCTTCACGTTCTGTGAGAAAGGTATTATTATCCCCATTTTTATAGAAAGGTTAAATACTGTGACACAGTGACACAGTTAGGAAATGGTAAAAGTGGGGCTTAATTGGCAGGTGCTAACTGTGTATTTCGTATGCATGAGAGTCATTACTTTTGTCCAGCTTGCTTTTAAAATGTTTCTTTTCAGTGACCCTAGATTTTCTTTTCGTTAAAAAACAAATCAAAACAGGGGCGCCTGGGTGGCTCAGTTCGTTGAGTGTCCAACTTGGGCTCAGGTCACGATCTCATGGTTTGGGAGGTGAGGCCCCACGTCAGGCTCTGTGCTGATAGCTGAGAGCCTGGAGCCTGCTTCAGATTCTGTCTTCCTTTCTTTCTGCCCCTCCTCCACTCACTCTCTTTCTCTATCTCAAAAGTAAATAAATATTTTAAAAATTAAAAAAAAATCAAAACAGGGGCACCTGGCTAGCTCACTTGGTTAAGTGTCTGACTCTTGATTTCTGCTCAGGTCATGATCTCACAGTTGTGAGATCGAGCCCTGCATCAGGCTCAGCGCAGAGCATGGAGCCTGCTTGGGATTCTCTCTGTCTCCCTCTCTGTCCCTCCTCTGCTAATGCTCTCTCAAAATAAACGTAAAAAAAAATCAAAACAATAACAAAAATCCTTTGGTAGAGCTTTGACAAGAATAGTCTGGTCTCAAAATTAGCATAACAACTGTAAAATGCCATTTGTTTTCAAATAATAAGCTCCATTATTAATATTTGACCTTGTAAGGATTTGCTTCCTAATTCATATGGCATAAGTCCTGAAAGCATGGAGAAATGAATGATCTGTTTGAAACAAAAAGACGTTTACCTGGACATGACTAAAAAATCTATCAAAAAGCCATCAGATGATTCCATATTCAGGTTAATAAAAATGGGTGAATTATACATTTCAAAGGAGAATCTGGGACACTGTTCAAATAGCAAAGACATACAGCAAGCTGGGCTCACTGCCCAGAACGATAAGCACATGAAAAATTCACAGAATAGGGGGATTTTGTCCACTGCGTGTGTGCTCAACACACACGTACATTCAACCATACAACACTAGCTCAGAGAAAGTGGAGCCAAGAAAAGAAATGTTAACATGAACAAGCGGCCTTAGTGTACAAACAGAAACAATACCATATTTTACCTTCCTTCTCCTCATCATAATATTCAAATTTATAACATGTTTTTTGCCTCACTGCTATGTAAATCTTGACTTTGGAATCTCCAATGAAATATTGCAACTAAAATGTACAGCTTTATTGTAATCTTAACAAGAAAGATTTTCGTGGATTGTGCATATCTTCTAAAAGAGAAAAAAATGTTCTTGGTAGTAATTAAAAGCACATTCTGGAGAGAGGATGCTCAGGCCATGTATTTTACAGACCTTACAAAAGTGCTATTTCTTGCCCCCCCATAATGCTCACCATAAATCCAGGCCCTATTATGCAGCCTTAAATAAGTGCTCCAAATTCAATGTCTGTATTTACTGAAAAGAGAATACTAGCTTCTTTGTGAATGGGAGGGCTGGGTCTCTAACTCTACTTTGGATTGGGGGAAAGTTTGGGAGTCTGTGTATCAGTTGCCTATTGCTGCATAGCAAATTACCCCAACACTTAGTGGCTGTGATGGTGAATTGCGTGTGTCAACTTGACCAGATCACAGGATACCCAGATATTTGGCTAAACATCATTTCTGCGTGAGTCTCTAAGGATGTTTCCAGATGAGATTAGCAGTTAAAGTTGGCAGACTGAGTAAAGCAGCTTGTCTGCCCCTGTGTGATTGGGCACCATCCAAACCACTGAGGGCCTAGATAGAACAAAAAGACAGAGGAAGGGAGAATTTGCTCCCTCTGCCTGAGTGGATGTGTGGAGACATCAGTCTTCTAAACTCAGACTGAGATTTATCCCATGGGCCCTCTGGTCCTAAGAACAACAACATCGGCTTTCCTGGGTCTCCAGCTCCTATACAGTGGATACTGGGACTTCTCAGCCTCCGCAACTGAGAGAGCCAATCCCTTATAGTAAATCTCTTTTCTGAACCAAGAGTGTGATTACCAAGGATCAACGGGGGCTATCTTAGACACTGCCTACCACAGTTTGCATATGTTGTGGAAACTCCTGGAAATCAGAGGAACACCAGGATTTATTCTTTTCCTTCCTTCTGGAATGAGGCTCATACACAAACCAAGCACAAAAAGCAAGGAGGAGTGGAATAGAGCTGAGGCCAAAGACTATGCCAAGCTGCTTCCATCTGCATCCATGGAACAATAACAACATCAGACTCTACGTGCTCAGTCAGCAAGCATCCCTGGAAGACATTGCTGGCAGTGACTGGCTCTAGCTGCCTTCCTGGATGCCTTAGGGTTGAGGGATCAATGTCTGGACAACATAACCTGTTTGCAGCTCAAGAGGTATGCTGGTTGGGAAGCTCTGCCTTAGACAACCTATTGGGAGATCATCTTGTATATGTAGTTTACAGTGATGGCTCCACTATTCATTTACTAAAGTTGGCCCAAGAAAATATCCTAGTTGCTTCATCCATGGCTCTCCAACGTACTATCATGTAACAGTACTTGTCACCAAATGAGAGCATGTTTCTCGTATAAGTTAGCAGGGCTGTTCTCAGATTGGTCAGGACTTGGTAACTGGGGGCATATATGCCATTAAAATAACTATTAATCACATTACTTATGTTATTAATAAAATTACTTAGGTCATTAATAACATTAATAACCGTTGACTTTTAAATGAAGAGCTTTCATAATTATTTTTCATTATTGCATCATTTCACTCTTGAGATAATAATTAAATTTCTATAGTCTGAAGGATTCACAGAATTTCAACACGTAAAACCTATAAGGAGATTTTCACTCCAAATTGTATCTAGAAAACTTGCCTGTATTTGAGAGTGAATGTTCGGATATTAACAGAAACCCAGGGGCATACTCTACTTGTATCACTGGCTTGTCAGGCCAATTAGATGTGATGAGGCCCACACAGGCACAAGTTCAGGGTTGTAAGAAACAATATGGAGTCAGCATCCAGCTATTGGGTTTTCAAAAGCTGAAGCTGAATGACAGGTCATTTGGCTCAATGGTGGTGCTGAACTTTGGTTCAAAATTTTATACCCTCTTTTTACTCTTCCAGTTTGACACAGGACGGCTTTTTCTCAGCCTTCAACTTTAGTTCTTCAAGGGCTGCAACGTTTTTCTCTTTTCCTTGTTTCCATGAAAACTTTTGAGAATTTCAAGACTTTCTTGTATCTTACTCCCTCTGTCTCAGCTGGCCCCCAGGTTTTCCCTTCCCTTCACCCCATCTCCTCAGGATTTGGTCTGTCCTAGACTCCCAGGCAGAAATTGGTCAAGGAAGACAGGAAAGAAGGCATAATCCCTGAAATAAAGGTGTCAGAAATGGAGCTAGACAACTGGGCCCTGCTTTCAATTGGAGTAGGCTCTGCGTTTCTCTTCAGTAAAAGGAAACAGGAAGAGTGGTCTGGTCCCAGGTGAAAGCAACTGTCAAGAGCCTGGCAAATAGTGTACCTTTTCAGGCTGAGGGTCTGAGCTGTGATTCCCATTTCCTGTCTGGAGGGTAGGTTAAAAAAAAAAAAGTGGCATAAAGGACCCAAGATTAGAGAGGCAGGCTGTCCCTGTGAGGCAGATATAGGTAGGCCTAGGGTGTCCCTCTTTTCTGCAAAGGGAGATGTTTCCCGTATTCATTCTAGTAGCTTCAACCACATATAGAATTCTTAACCCTTAATTCTTAACAGAACTAAGTAGTAAGCAATTGTGAACCGTGGGCTGTACCACCATCTGTTCGAGGGGGAATATTCTGAATATATTTCGTAAGTCCTAGAAACGTGTGCTTCTTTAGTACAATCTTTCAATAAATTACAAGACATGTACATCTCTCTTTGCCTCTTTCCAGGCAAGTCGCCTGAAGGGATACGCAAATGCCTGGTACCAGCAGACAGGCTGGTTAGTAACACACAGGAGTGAAGCAGGTCAAGTGTAAGACCCTATGGGGTGGTGTCGGTGACTGAGCACCTGGAGCGTTGATACATGAAAGGCCATCCTACAACCTGGGAGCCCGATTCTGTAAGACAGATCCCACCAGCAGGGGGCACCTCTAGATGCTTTATTTGCCCTGGCGCAAAATCAGGTTTGGTCTTGGGAATGAGCACCTCTTGCCAAAGGGGAGGCTCCAGTCTGGTGAAGCTTCCAAAGCAGCTTGAACTCAGTAGACCCTGCATGGAGGATGTAGCATGGCTTCTTTGATTTCCAGAACCATCTGTAGTCCATGTGACTGGAAGAGTCAAGGTGAAGCAGACTTCATTTTTGAGTTGAGTGGGAAGGTGCCTCAAACTGAGAATGGGGCTTGGGTTTTCTTAAAACGGCAGGTTCTTGAAAATTTACATTCTAGTTAAATTGTATTAGCAGCAACTCATAAGATAAATTGTTCTTTCCCCCCTCTCTATCTCACTTTCCTACTCTGGTCCCCCATCTCCCTAATGCCCTATAAATCACAGGAACTCACCCTTGAGACTTAACTATTGAGACTTAACTATTAGGAAAGGAGGCTGAATAGTCACTTTTGCCTTGTGGTATCTTAATGGTGTTGCCTGATGTCTGGCAGTGCATGATGCACAAGGAGCTGTTGCCAACAAGGTCTGCAGAACCGAGCGCTAGAGATTACCCATGAAGAGGCATCAGAAGGTTTGGCTCTTGTCACATCATCTGGGATGAACAACCAGGGCCCTAACCAGAGTGCAAGTAAGGCACTCACTCCCAAGATCTTGCAAATGCAAGAGCACATCCTGCCTTTATTTAAAATTTTGATATGTTGGGGCACCTGGGTGGCTCAGTCAGTTGGGGGTCCCACTTTGGCTCAGGTCATGATCTCACAGCTCATGGGTTGGAGCCCCACATCGGGCTCTGTGCTGACAGATCAGAGCCTGGAACCTGCTTGGGATTCTGTGTCTCCTTCTCTCTCTCTGCTCCTCCCCAACTCACGCTCTGTCTCTGTCAAAAATAAATAAGCTTTAAGAAAATGATAAATAAAATAAAATTTTGATATTTTGCTCACCATGGATATTTTTGCACTAATTTTGTTTTTTGGAAATATTGCACTAAGATATCATTTATCTTGACGATGAAGCTTTTGGTCCTTCTCCCCTTACCTGAGATTCAGCTCCAAACACCTTCATAGTTGAATCAAAAGCTTGAACCAGGGGCACCAACTCAGTTGGTTAAGCGTCTGACTTTGGCTCAGGTCATGATCTCACCGTTTGTGGGTTCAAGCCCCGTGTCGGGCTCTGTGCTGATATGACAGCTAGCTCAAAGCCTGGAGCCTGTTTCGGATTCTTTGTCTCCCTCTCTCTCTGACACTCCCCTGCTCACGCTGCCTCTCTCTGTCTCTCTCTCAGAAATAAATAAAACATTAAAAAAAAAAAAAAACCGCTTGAACCAGTCCTTCTGCCTCAGGATCATCTGGTTTTGATTTTTTCCCTCCATCTCCTGCGAACTTACCAAAGCCAGCAAATATAGGATGCAGTGATTCTTTTCTGTATATCACAAGTTCTGATTTAGAGTCAACTACCATTTCTGTACCTGTTGTTGTATCACAGACCTAGCGTAAAATGGAGATACTTTTATCTAATTAAAAGATTATTTTAGTTGAGATAAATCATACTGGTTAATGCTGAGTGTGTTTTTTATTTTCCTGAACTGTTACGATCTAGAATGGGCTTTTAACTCTTACAGCCGCTATACTCACTTGTATTTACAAGGGTGAAGACTGTTGAAATATGTTAATTCTTTTGTCTAGTATTGCCAGATGTCTGATATTGAACTCCACAGCTCAGCATTTTGGCTTCTTATATGCTAAAATAGAAATTAAGACAAAAGTGAATATATGCATGTGGAATTTTTCTCATTAATCTTTTTTCTTGATTGTGTGAGGCTTTCTGAGGCTCTATGTCAAAATGTACGAATCCTTGCCAGCTGGAAGACAGGACAAAACAGCTGTTCTAAACTGACAAGAAATTGGCTTCCAGTAATTCTAAGTGTAGAAGAGTGAATTTATCTTTGTTGTATATTTACCTTTGTCCTGGGGATGATTAATTTGATAAGCCTCATTATTTGTGCAGATTTGAGCCAAAGATCTACCACGGATAGCTCCTGATATTAGTTAAATCATTCAATGCAAATTCTTTAGATGTTGTTTAATAGTGATAAAAGCAGGCCTAGGAGACATGATATATCCTTTTACATAATCACAGTAATTTCATAATTTTAATTACTCTTACGAGATGGACACTGAAATATAGGAGTCAAGAGTCTACATCTTACTTTCAGTAATTGTATGTGGGATGAGTGTGGGGGTGTAGAGAGAGAGAGAAACAAATGTGATAAACTGTTAACAGGGGTTGGTGAATCAACTGAGGATTTGTAGGACCTCAGTGTACTATTTTGCAGTTTTTTGGTATGTTTAATATTTTTACATTTTTTTCAAAATGCAATGTTTTAAAAACAGATTTATATTCTAAGTAAATATATACATGTGTATATAAAATATATACACATATCTACAAAGCAGAACACTGAATTTTTAAAACTTGATGTATAATGTCTATATAACCTTAGATCCAATCTATATAAGAAACAGAATACCAGGGATTCTCAGTATCTGCCGGAATATTAAATCCAGAGAAATCCATCTTGGTCGATCTGAGGACAAACTAGTAAGTGGCATGATACAAGAAACAAAGGAAGGGGCCTGGCTGCCGCCTTCTAAACAACGTGTTTTCGGATTCGGAATCTAACCCGAGCTCCAAGCCAGGATCAGGTGCTGTGCTCGTTATCATTTCTGTGGGGCTTTCAAGTGGCCTGGATTGCCTGATACATGCCTTGGACTGGAAGTGCCTGTCCTTTTCCTGGAAAATGACTCAAGTTTTACTAATGGTGCAAGTGCCATGAATGCCTTGGAAGTCATTTATAAATTTATTCAAGTGTTGTTTCTGGTTCCAGAAATTTATTCATTTATTTTTATTTTTGAGAGACAGAGAGAGGCAGAGCATGAGCAGGGGAGGGGGAGAGAAAGGAAGATACAGAATCTGAAGCAGGCTCCAGGCTCTGAGCACAGAGCTCAATGCAGGGCTTGCACTCACAAACTATGAGACCACGCCCTCAGCTGAAATTGGAGGCTAAACTGACTGAGCCACCCAGGTGCCACCCCAGAAATTTACTTATTAACCCTCACATCAGTCTCTTTAAATTTTAAGACCCACCATCTATGTTCAAAGCAAGGAGAGTTATCCATGTAATTTCACACCAGTCTGTCCTCACTGCTCCAACCCCCTTCCTAGAAATTTGCATACCACATTTCTTGCATGATTCTCCCCCTCCCCCAGCATCAGATACACATAAATAGTGGGTGTTGAGAGAATGAGGGGGATTGTACGAGTAAATTACCACCAGCTGTCTGAAGGCTTGGTCATAATTTCTTTCCTTGTGGTTTTCGTTACAGCTGACAGACAGGGCTAGTTAGTGAAGGAGATGGGTCTGAATAAACACACACACACACACACACACACACACACACACACAGTCCTCAAGAAAGGGGGAGAAGGTTGGGAGACAAAGGGAGGAATACAAGATGTAGGAAATACCCACTCTTCTCCCCCCCTAGAACCCCAGCGAGGAAGTGAGGAAACCAGCCTATTCAGCGTCTTTGCCGGTGCTCTGGTCTCATATGATAAATCAGAGAGCTAAAAAATGGAAAATATGGGTCACTAGTATAGCCCTAGAGTGCAGTTTGGAGCAGTACTGAAATTAAAATTCACAACTTCTATGCAGGATTGAAATCCTGCCTGGTATGCAAACATTAATAAAAAATAGTTATGATTTTTGAATGCTTAAAATGTGCTGGGCAATGGATTAAACACTTTTCATATATTATCTCATTTTATTCTCACAACTACCGTATTAGGTAGTTATTATCATTAAACTTAGTTTACAAATGAGGGAGCTACAGCCCAGAGTTTGACTTGTCAAAATCATAGGGTTGGAAATTGATGGGGGAGGGGAGATCTTTAAATCTCCCTGATTCTAGAGCCAGTAATAGGAACTACTCTGTTGTAATGCCTGTCGGTGACACTGGCAATGCTATAGGGCTCTTCCAGATGAGTGGGAGTCTAAGTAGTTTTTCAGAGGAGACTGGAAATCTTTCCCTTCTACCAGGGAAAATTGAAATTTTTAAATAAAGCACTATATTTTGCAGTCCTAATACATGATAAAGTTTTGTATGACTATCAGCCTTCAGGACTCCACTCAGATGCTACCTTCCTTATGAAATCTTCTCTAGTCGAATTTAATTAATCCCCCACTCCTTTATCTTTTTTAAAAGTTTATTTATATATTCTTGAGGGGCGTAGAGAGAGGAAGGGAGAGAGAATCCCAAGCAGGCTCCGTGCTGTCAGCATAGACCCCAAAGCCAGGCTTGACAAAGGGCTCGACAGGGGGCTTGATCCCACAAACGGTGAGATAGTGACCTGAGCCAAAATCAAGAGGCAAATGCTTAACCAGCTGAGCCACCACAAGCACCATTTACCCCCTCGTTTAAATTCCTGTCTGTAGCATTATTCAGCACTTCACACAATCTGATGTGTATTATTGTTTGATGAATGCCCGCCTAATTTCCCACCCTGGATTTTAAACACGGTACATGTTTGTCGAACTAATGTTGAATTGAACGAACGAGAGTAATCAAATTGCCTGAATTTTCTCAGCTTGTGGGAATAAATGAAGTCCCGTGAGCACTAGCCACCTCTGAACTCCCACCTGTTCCTTTACGAAATGGAGTCTTCCACAAAGTCCCCCATACCCCACGTGAGTGTTTCTGCTAATCCCAAGGGTTGTTTCCCCAGCTCTCATAAACTGCTGCTGGTTCTGATCTCTGATGCTCCGCGGCGCAGCTACTGCTTAGCCGACCATGTGTGGTGCTAGAGTCACACAGCCCCTGGCCTCTGCCCCACCCCCAACCCTTCCCGCTGCTACCGAAGGGCAGATCTACCTTTTCTCTCCAGGTAACTTACATGGTCCGGGAAACAAGGCGCATCCATCCAAGCTTCAGTTCTGCCCACTTAGGTTGCTCTGTTTTCACTACCAATACAGATAACAGATTTGAATTTGTGAACTCAGTTGGCAGTTTTTCACCACGCAAAAGCTCTGATTTTCTTATTCCTGGGAACCTGCTTCTTACCAGCTGGTCAGTCTCTCCAAGGTGCCATTTCCTCATTTATAAAAGAAGGTTGCCTTTTTACAGCTGGTTTCTCCTTGGCACACCTGTTACCACCTGGCATATTGGAGATACTGCTTTGTTTATTGTCTGTCTATACCACTAGACTGTAAACTCTGTGAAAACAAGGTCTTTCCTGTTTGTTTGTTTTACTGCTATGACCCTAGTATCTAGAATAGTGCCTGCCACACAATGATTCTCAGTAACGTTGGAATGAATGGATGAATAATGGATCAGGATTAATGTGCACGTTTTAAGGGTTGCTCCAGTCATCTCTTTCTGCATGACAGTGGACTTCAAAACTTCATGGCTTAAAACAACAGCTGTTTTATTAGATCCTTTGAGTTTGTGGGTCAGGAATTTGAACAGGTTTCAGCTGTACTGGTTGGCATTGATGGGGTCACTTGGTGGTAGTCAGCCGAAGGCTGCTCTAAAGGTCCCAGAACAGCCTCACTGATACCAGGCATGGAATGTGAGGGATGCCTGAAGCCTGATGCCTTCTTGGGGGGCTGCTGGATGATGTCCCACATGGTCTCAGGGCCTCACCTCATGATCACCCCAGCAAGGTAGGCACGCTTGGTTTATGACAGCATAGGATAACAAGGGGTTCAGGCAGAGGCTGTGAGACCTCGTATTGCCCAACCTCAGAATTTATGACCCAGCACCACATTCTACTGGTCAAGCAATTCACTAAAACCATCCCAGATTCAAGGGGAGGAGAATTAGACCCCATCTCTTTTTAAAAAATATTTATTTATTTTTGGGAGAAATCAAGTAGGGGAGAGGCAGAGAGAGAGAGGGCCAGAGGATCCAAAGCAGGCTCCACGCTGACAGGCTGCCAGCACAGAGCCCGATGCAGGGCTTGAACCCACGAATTGTGAGATCATGACCTGAGCCGAAGTCGGACGCACAACCAACTGAGCCACCCAGGTGCCCCTAGACTCCACTTCTTAATGGGAAAAGTGGCAAAGAACTTTCAGCCATCTTTACTCCACCACATTCTTGCATCTTTTGGCCACAAATGTGACCACATACATAACTCCCTTCCTTCCAAAGTCCTCTCCCCACACCCAGAATTGTATAACATTTACTGTATCGGCTCAAAAGTCCCAAATCTTACCGTACAAATCAAGTTCAGGTGAAGATGAAGTCCCTGGGGTATGCAGCAACTTGGGTTCCATTCCTGTTGATCTGAAGACCTCTTGGTCTGCCCTCTGGGCTCTTCGCTCCAATTCTTTGACTCATTCTTCTTTTTCAGTATGAAATGGTCCTTTTTTGCAGTTGAGTAACTTTCTCAGCTTGCTTGCTGTCTTTGGCAGCTTGAGGATCCAAAGGCACCTTTTCACCATGTGCTGTCTTAATCCCTGTCCGTCTGTGCCTGCTACATTTCACTTAAAAACTTTGAGGGCATCTTTTGAACTAATTATAATCAACTTCTCAGGACAAAAGCTATACCCACATTTCGTTCCGAAGCAGGCTCTCCTCTACCTTGGGCGGCCTATGAAGCTGCCGTGAGAGAATGCACCCTTAAAATTCTTGCCAGCTTGAGGCACAAACTCGAGATTCTTTTTTTTAATGTGTATCCCTTTCTGCGAGAGAGTTCAAGGCGGGGAGGACACAGGAGAAGGGGCTGATTGGAGCTGAGAGGATCCAAAGCAGGCTCTGCACTGACAGTCATGAGCCCGATGCGGGGCTCAAACTCAGGAACTGCGAGATCATGACCTGAGCTGAAGTTGGATGTTCAGCCGACTGAACCATCCAGGCGACTGAACCATCCAGGCGCCCCCACCCCCAAGATTCTCATGGGCCTTTTTGTCCATCTGAAGTGGTGTATGAGGCACCACCTTAAATCTTTTGAGGTATCAACCACGAGTCTAACTGTCTTATATTGTGTTTGAGTTTTGCCCTGAAACTACTTCTTAATTTGAAAGGTTTTGCTATCTAGAGTGATTGAGTTGACAGGCAGTTTGATTTTTGAATTTAGCACATCCTGACTCTTTATATTTCCTCTGAATTCTGCTTACAAATGGCATGGTTCTTTTTTTTTTTTTTTCTATCCATACCTTGTCACAGGCAGTTAAAAGACACCAGTTAGGACTTTTGAAATTCTGTCTGAAGACTTCCTTTGCCAAAGGCACCCATTCATTAGGAATATTGTCTGTTTTCCACATTCCCAGTTGGTAATGGTTTTGCTAAATTTTTGCCACAAGAGGGGCAGCTGAGTGGCTCAGTCAATGAACCATCTGACTCTTGATTTCAGCTCAGGTCATGATCTCATGGTTTGTGGGTTCGAGCCCCGTGCTGGGCTCTGCACTGACAGTGCAGATCCTGCTTGAGATTCTCTCTCTTTCCTCTCTCTCTCTCTCTGCTCCTCTTCTCTCTCTCTCTCAAAAATAAGTAAATACACTTTAATAAATAAATAAATTTATTTCTGCCGTGACAACACAGGGCGTTTTTTTTCAACACCTAATAGTATTTTCTTCACTGTCTAGTCTCTCCAGCTGTTTTCCTGTGGTGCCTAATTGAGGTGTCTCCCAATCGGATGGGAACCCCCAAATGTGGGGCAATTAAATCAGGCAAACGTCAGCAGGTGAAGGAATTCACCTGAGGGAGAACAAAGGAGATAGAAATTACTGACTACACTGCAAGGGAGTGGCTGTCAGGACTGCAGGAGAGGCTGTCTGCTGTGAGGCAGTGGCAGGGGTATCAGGCATTATGGTGACATATAGAATGTTCCCTTGTTTGGTAGCCGTGCCTGGTTGTAAGTAGCCCACGGATCAGTTAAGGCCTGTGGATACTTTGAGGTGGGTCACCTGATGGGCCTGCCTCCATTCCGCCAGGGGGTCTCTGGAGGCCCTTTGCACATTCCACTCCTCAAGCCTGTTTGCCTCAAAGCGGTCAGCCTTCACGGTTCCCTCAACACTCTTCTGGTTTTCGCTGACAGTCCCCTTTGAGGCCTTCTCAGGAGCTGCTATATCCAGGTCTCAAAGTCAATGCCACTTGCTTTAGGTTTTTGTTATAGCAACCACCCCACTTACAGGTACCAAATGGGTTTGATTAGCTGGCTGCTTGGTAAACTACTCCAAAACTTACGGCTTATCACACACGCACAAACACAGGTTCTTCTGTCTCCTGATTTGAGGGATTGGTAATTCTAGCATCATGGGCGAATCTACTCCGTAGAAGCCGCAGCTGGTGCTGCTCAGTTAGGCCCAGTAGATGATGGGACTGATCTCGAGTCGGAGACTGCTTCCTTCACAGTCCTGGCACTGCCAGGTGGACTCAGCGAGGCACCTCCCTCTCTGTGAGGACTCAGGGCCTCTCTCCATATGGTTTTGAAAAAGGACTTCAGCTACTTCCATTCTGACCTCAGTTTGTACTTGCTAATTGATTAAGTTCTTTTTACCAGCTTATCTCTTAACTCAGGCCAAAGACCCTTCAGGCGAAGTATCCCCTGATGGGAATAGGGACCGTTCTGTACCGGCCAGATCCCTGTGACTGGCTGTAGTTTCTCTAGCATGGAAGTTTCTCATCTGGCAGCTCTGGACTTCCAAAGCAAGTGACCCAAGGGTCCCGCATGGAAGATGCAAAGCTTCTTAATGACTTCTCCTTGGCAGTCTCAGAATATCTCTTACTGTTGTGTTCTATCTGTCAAGTGTCTAGGGCAGACCCTGATTAAAAGGGAGGAGAATTAGATCCCATTTCTCAGAGGAAGAAGTGACCATCCTTAAGTGCCACTGAAACTCTTATCCTTGATCGCAGAATGGCTCCTCTCTGTCTGGAAACGATTTGGTTTTTTAACCCAAGGTTAGAGAGATGGACGTGGTGTGGTAAGGGACAGAGGAGACATCAGCTGACTAACCAAGTCAGCTGAATCAACTGCAGTGATCAGTGCAGTGAAAGGGTTACAGACACACTGTCTTCTTACCTAAGGCTCTGTGAATGCTGGGTGTCAGAATTAGGGAAGCAGTGTGTGTAGTGAGTAGTTAGGTGTGACATGATGGGGTTTTCTGGGGTGATGGGGGGTTCGTGGGGTCCAGAGCCGATGGCCGAGAAAGAATTCTTGAAGATGTCTTTGGTCCAAAAAGGTGATTTTATTAAAGCACGGAGACAGGACCCGTGGGGAGGAAGAGCTGCCCAGTACCATGAGGAGAAACTAGTTGTATACTACGGAGTTGGGGTGAGTAAAATCCAGAGGAAGTTTGCAGTGAGATTTTCATAAGCTAAAGAAGACCCACAGGATACTGGAGGCCTTGCTATTGTCAAGCTAGGGTTGGTTCCCCTCTAGCAAAGCATTAGCATCAAGACAGTAGGGAGCCCTTGGAGGAATGTTTTACTCTGCCAGCCTCAAGTATCTGTCAATGGGCTGCAGGTTATAAGGAAATTTAGATCCATCTGCCCTTTCCTTCAGCCTTTGTTTCCCTCATCATGACATTCTGGAGTTAAACTGTTTTAAATCTCAGCTTTGTGAACTTAGGCAATATACTTCACCTCCCTGAGCTCCACTTTAGTTATTACAACACAGACACTAGAGCCCATCTCATCAGATTTTGTGAGGACGAAAGCAGTCAGTACCTATAGCACTTTTAGAAAAACGTATGTTAGACATGGTTATTTTCATTGTTGCCTTATAGTTCATGTAGTAAATTACAACAAAATCAAAAATCCTATTCCCCCAGCATCAAGCTGGGGAGGAGAAGAAAGGGAAGAGGAAAAAAAAAAAAAGAATAGAAAATAAAAATACCTTTGGAGTATTTTGAGCTGGGTACAAAAGCAGATATACCTGGCAGCTCTTTCTGCCCATGAGTCCTGTCCCTGTGCTTTAATAAAATCCCGTTTTTTGCACACACAAAATAGAAACTTAGATATACCTTCAAATTTTTTTTTTGTCTCTTATCATCAGTGTAAAATTTCCTGAAGCACAATCCATTGACCAGTACAACGGCAATGTACTTAAGAAAGAATAACAGGGACGCCTGAGTGGCCCAGTCAGTTAAGCGTCTGACTCTTGATTTCAGCTCAGGTCCTGATCTCACGGTGGTCATGAGGTCATGAGGTCATGAGATGGAGCCCTATGTCAGGTTCTTCCCTGGGCATGGAGCCTGCCTAATATTCTCTCTCTCTCTCTCTCTCTCTCTCTCCCCCCTCCCTCCCTCTCTCTCCTTCTGCCCCTCCCCTGATTGCTCATGTATGTGCTCTCTCTCTTTCTCAAAAAAAGAATAACTAATTTAATTTACAGCTGCTTTAATTTATCAACATTATCTATCCAGATTCTCTGAGTTGTAACTCAGAAAACTGGGAGAGGTGCATAACGAGGAAAATGTGTAACTTTCTACATAATGATTCACGGGATCTGTAGTCTTCTCTTACTCAAAATGGGAATAAAAAATAATGTGTCAGGATAGGCCAGGCTATGCTGCAGTAATAAAAAAATTTCCAAATCTCAGTAACTTAATATAACTTCTTGGTCATTCCACGAGTTCAATTTAGGCCAGTAGGAATGCTCTGATCATCAGAGACACTCAGGGACCCAAGTGGACACAAGCTTCATCTTGACACACACTGATCCTCAAAGATCAATAGAGCAGTGGAAACTGACAGTTTCCCCATCGTATGCTGGCTCTTAAAAGCCTCTGCATTCTACCTGGAAGTGGCCACAGGAGACTTCACTGACATTGACCAAAAGCCACACCTAATTTAAAATTAAAAAAAATTTTTTTTTAGCTTATTTTTGAGAGTCAGAGAGAGACAGCGCAAGAAAGGGAGGGTCAGAGAGAGAGGGAGATACAGAATCCAAAGACAGGCTCCGGGCTCTGAGCTAGCTGTCAGCACAGAACCCAACACAGGGCTCGAACCCATGAACTGTGAGATCATGACCTGAGCCGAAGTTGAATGCTTAACTGACTGAGCCACCCAGGTGCCCCACCACACCTAATTTTAAATGGGATGGGGAAGGGTAAAGTTACCATGTATCCACCAGGATAAAAGCTTAACAAAAAGCCAGAAAGCACGACATATGGGGACTGGTAGATGGTAAATTGCCTTGTCGTTCTTCAACTACTCACCCCACCTGGACTCTGTGAGCAGAGGGCACTTTTCTGCACCAGTGGCTTTGGACTTGGCCATGTAGCTTACTCTGGGGAATGAAATGTGGCAGAAAGGACAGTATTCCAGTTCTAAGCAGAGACTTGAAGAGTCTGTGCCAACTATCTTGCACTGTGATCATCTACCATGAGAAGAAGATCATCTACCATGTATACCATGGTATACAGTAGATACCACTGTATCTATTAAAGAGAACAATTTAAATGATAAATCCAGGTAGCCACTGCTCCTTCCATGTGGGCTCTGGAATGAGAGCTACTTGGAATTGTCTTGAACCCATGCCCAACCAATCCACACACAGACCCTTGAGTGAGAGTGAGAGGTGGATGTTTGCAGTACAGTATTGAGATTCAGGAGTTCTTTGTTAAACAGCATTGTTCTAACAAAAAGACAACTAATACAATGGCAGCACCAGGATTTCAGCATGGCTAGCCAGTAGAGACAATGGTTTGCAAGAAAGCCTATGAAATAGGATCTTTCTAGTGGGTATTCTAAGAAATATACAGTAAAATGAGATGACATTTAATTATTTGTATACTATCTAAATAGATAGGCATAGGGGTGTCTAGGTGGCTCAGTCAGTTAAGCCTCCGACTCTGGTTTCAGCTCAGGTCATGATCTTAACAATTCGTGGGTTCGAGACCCACATTTGGCTCAAAACAGACAGTGTAAAACCTGCTTGGGATTCTCTCTCCCCCTCTCTCTGCCCCTCCCCTGATCACACACTAAATAAATAAACATTATAAAACACCTAAAAAATAAATAGATAGGCATAGATATATATCTAAAATATCTTATAGCTAGTAAATAATGTCTTATCTATTTTTTAACAAAAATTTTTAATGTTTATTTATTTTTGAGAGAGAGAGTGAGACAGAGTATGAGCAGGGGAGGGGCAGAGAGAGAGGGAGACACATAATACGAAGCAGGCTCCAGGCTCTGAGCTGTCAGACCAAGGTGAAGTCGGATGCTTAACCGACTGAGCAACCCAGGTGCCCCAATAATGTCTTATCTATTAAAGAGAACAATTAAAATGATAAATCCTAGTGTTGTTCAGGCACTGTAAGGTGATAAAATTAGAAATTCCTTTTTTTTTAAAGATTTTTTTCAAGTAATCTCTACAACCCAACGTGGGGCATGAATTTACCACCCCAAGATCAAGAGTTAAATGATCTTCTGACTGAGCCAGCCAGGCATCCCTAGAAAGTGCTTTTATCCTAACATTCCTATGCCTTAAGAAGTAATCCTACAGAAATAATTCAAAAGAATAAAATAATGGAGGCATAAAAATTTATTCAGGCATTATTTATCAGAGTCTAATATTAGAAACAGCATAACTATGCGGTGACAGAAAATTATTAAGCAAACTATAGCTGTATTAATATTATATTATACAATCATTAGAATAATAAATATGTAAACACTCTAGCAACATGGAAATATCTAACAGATGAGAAAAGGACATAAACTTATGTCTAGGCTGTGATTATATCTATAGAAATAGATATGTAATACGTGGAGATAATGACTACAGGGAATGTAGAGAAATTTAAACAGTTGTGTTGGCAGAGTGGGTAAAAGGGTGAATATTTTTCGTTTACGATCTACCACAAAAGCTTAGTTCTTTTGGCAATAAATGTAATCCTAAAAACAACAATGAAATCTCTCTTTTCAAGAATATACTGCTGGGTGTGTAAGAGAGAGTCAGTGATTTGGGTTAAAAGATAATTTTTTAAAGCCTGGGGAACAAAAAGCCTAGAAAGAAATTTCAACAAATGTTTGACATTGATTTTCTCTGGGTATTATGGGTAGTTTACTTTGTACATACTTGTTTTGTAATTTTCAACTGTTTGACAATGCATGTGTTAGGAACTTTGTGAACACATTCTTTAAAAGTTAAGCTGGCATATTTTCTCGCCTCACTACTGAGACCCCACCCTCCGTCTAGTTAATGCTGTCACTTCTTGAATGCAGCAAATGTCTCTCTGTAGATACAGTTTGTCTCCAAACTCAGTAGCCTGTAATTTGATTTGAGACAAAACTAAATATAGCCCCAACTTTGGTATGGAGGATGGAAATCTGACTCTCCTCGCCTTTTTTTGTTTGTTTTGTTTGCAGTAGGAAATTCTTTTCAGGACAGGTGGCCTGGAAGTCTTCTCTCTGGTCAAACTGGGCCTTAAAAGGTTTCCTGGAAACACTTGGAAGCTCTGACAGGTGTGGCCTGAGGTCCAAGCTGAGTGTTGGGGTGAGGAGATTCTAGGTCAGGGGCCTTTTAGATGGTTCCTCTCAACCCTCAGATGTCTGCTGTTATCCTGCCCTCCCAACCCGTATTCCGTGATGATAATTAGGGGAACTAATCCAAAATGGCTGGAGGACAGTCCTCCACACAGTCTCATCAATTCCTGGACACGCCAGGGCCCTTCATGAGTTAAATTCCTAGGATCAATGCATTGTAGAGAATCAGTTTGTTGTGGAGATATCTCTTTGGCCTTATTTCCAAAAATTCAGAGACTAAGTGTCTGGGGCCTCACCGTGGAGAAGACCTGCCTTAGCAGAGACTTTGAGCTTTTTTGGGTCTCAACTGTATCATTTGTGAAATAAGTATAACTACATCAACGTTGCTGCATAATTCTGCAAATTAAAATAAAGGTCATTGGTAATGCTAAGAATAACGGTGATTATGTCACTTAATAAAAAAGGTTTTATTTTAGAGCTACAAAGGAGCTTCGGGGCTGTAAGCCCTTTAATTATAGCATGTCTGACTTGTTTAAACCTCATTACACAAATAGTACAGAGTCTCAGGCAGTGCCATCAACGAAGGGCCCTTTTCCATGATCTTAGAACAGTTAAGGAGGAGAATCAAGGTCCCATCGGCTACCGTCTTGCAGCTTGTCTAGAGTTCTGGGAAGTTCAGGAACCCTCTGGCCCTTTGCAGCTGGTGGTAGAGCCCGGTCGCCTCTGTGCTTTGGAAACGGAAATCTGAAGAGGCAGAATATTATAAAATCCGGGGATGACTGCGATGGAGGCGGCGAATAAGGCTGCAAGGTTTCATTCGGATGCCTCCCTGACTGAGGAAGTCCCCGTCCAGAGACTGATGGTGAGACTGCCAGGTCGGATCTCTAGGAAAGTACCATCACGTCCTCCGGGCGTCCTGTGTGCGCACCTGCGTCCGGCCAGGACCGCGTGTCAGACCTTCCCAGTCTCCGACTCCGGCTTCCCCGTGGGTGCGGTGGTGCGCACGCACACTGGAGGACGTTTTCTCCGAATCCTCCAGAGGGTCGGTTGCGTGTTTTTGCAGCGCCGCTCGGGGGGACGGGGGAGGGACGGAGGGCGGGGTCCGGCGCCCTCGGAGTCCCCGGCCCCGCCGCCCCGTCGGCCGCAGCTGGGGGCGGGCAGGCGCGCCACCTGGGCCGGCCCCGCCCCCGCACGCCGGCGGCCCGGAGCCCCGCCCCGCCTCGCGGTTGACAGCTCAGCTGGTGCCGAGCCGCTCGTGCCAGCCAGTCGCGTCTCAGCCTGGGAGCGAGCGCGCGCCGCGCGGGGACCGCCGCCGCCGGCCCCAGCTCCGCGCGCGGCTCCGGGCGCCGCTGCGCTCCACGTCCCCGCTTCCTGCGGAGCACCGTCCCTCCCCTGTGCCCGACGCGCCGTTAGCGGAGGCGCGGCCGCGGCAAACCCGGTTGCCGAAGCAGCGGGGAGCGAGCAGCGCTCTCCCTTCGCCGACGCGGTAAGGGGGAGCCGCGGAGGGAAAAGCTGCTGCGCTTGGCACTGGAGATTCGGGGGCAAGGGTTCTCGCCACCCTAGGCTGCCTCCCCGCCCGGGTGAGGAGCGCCCTGAGAGGGAGGGAAGCGCCTGGAACATGGAGCAGACGTGGGCGAGGTAGGTGAGCTACTGCTTTCTCCCCGTATTCCGGATATGGTGCCCCCCACCCCCAACGCCCCGGGCGCCGTTAAGGAGAAGCCCCCTCCCCTAGGGGCCTCTGACATCTTCTCTTTTTTCTAAATGCCTCTCTAATTCCCACTTCTGGATCCTTCTGCACGTGTTCTGCCTCTGGCGTTTGCCTTGCTCAACGAATCTCCCCCTACCACCTAGTCTCGACAGGCATAGGACCCAGCGGGGTTCCCTGGAAGTTTTTGCAGAAATGGTTCTCTGTCTTCTTCCCTGTTCCGCCGAGGAGGATTCGCGTGATTTTTCAGGGTATCAAATCTCTTTGATTTCACATACCTTGAAAAAGATCAGATTCCTTCTCACCCTGCCACGTTTCCTTCTCAACCTCATCCTCCCCACTAGGGACACAAAGGCAAAGCTCTGGGTGAGCAGAGCCGGCAGTGTTCATCTCCAGAGTCTCTCCAGTTGGAGTGACTTTGGGAGAAGAAAGAAGAGACCAGGGTGCCCTTCATCTCCCAGGCTTTGCAGAGATCAGGGCGACAGCCTGTCTTTTAGGTCACATTGTGGAGGCGTCTAGTGCAATTGCGTTTTCTCCATCCCCCGGTCCTTCCCCTCAATGTACTTAAGGATAAAAGACAATGAGTTGATACCAAGACTTCATTTTTGTCTGTCAGTGAGAGGGTGGATGGGGATGCTGTATTCCAGAGGCATTTCCATAATAGCTACTTCTCCATCCCAGGATTTAGCTTTGGAGATTGGAACAAGGCCAAATTAGTGTTCTGACTCCTAAGAGAAAGCAGATGGAACAAACACGGAAGGTAAATTGAGGGCCTTAGAGGACTTGTGAAAAAGATCTGGGGGATGTCAGCTGATTGTTCAACAGTTCAACAGTATGAGTTCTAGAAAAATTGGAGCTTAGGGTGTGTCGGTGGATATACGCTGTCCAGATGTTCAGGTAGGGATTCCAGTTTTTGCTCTTTGCTGCCCTTAGGCTTCCCTACAGGACAGTGCTCTATGGTGGGCATCCCTAGATAAAAGGAGTGCAATCAGAAGATACAGGGAAACTAAAAACCATGCTTTGAGGGGTGACTGAAGGACCTGGGGCTCTTTCGTCCAGGGAGGTGAAGACGGGTCAGGGGAGGAGGTGGATATGGTAGCTTCCTTCAAATATTTGAAAAGCATTTGCTGGTAGTGGGGTTAGAGGGATTGGAATCCCTTAGGAGGACAGAACACGTTGTGAGGAGGCAAGTTGTGGCTTAGTGTAAGGGAAAAGCCTTCTAACAAGTGACCTACCTGGGTAATAGATAGATTCCTGACCCTGAAATTGTTCAAGCAAAGGCTCTCATTACCCTTGGCGGTAATGAGAGTGAGCACATCAGGGCTTCTTGCTCTCTATCAGTGTTGTTCACACTTTTAAAAATATGTATTTGGGGGTGCCTGGGTGGCTCAGTCGGTTGAGTGTCCAACTTCGGCTCAGGACATGATCTCGAGGTTCGTGAGTTCGAGCCCCACATCAGGCTCTGTGCTGACAGCTTCAGATTATGTGTCTCCCTCTCTCTCTGTTCCTCCCCTACTCATGCTCTGTCTCTCTCTCAAAAATAAATAAAGATTAAAAATTTTTTTTTCTGAACTTTATATTTAGATGTATATTTAGATTTCAGATACATTCAGAAATAATTTTTAAAAGCCATACATCATATGTTTATAGTTTGATTAATGTCACAAGCTAAGTATATCTGTGTTAACATAAACTCAGATCAAGAGAGAGGACATAGCCAGCCCCCATGAAGGCCTTGTGACCCAAGAATAACTTGTTACCTTAACTTTTAACACCATAGACCCATTTTGCCTGGCTTTGAACCTTGTGTCAGTGAAATTGTCCACTGTGGACTCTTTCATATCTAGCTGCTTTCATTCCATCTTATGTGTGTGGGCTTCCTCCACAGTGTTGTATGTAGTTGTGGTCCATTCATTCTTGCGTCTGTATAGGACTCTATGGTGTGTAAATAGAATTTATTTATCCATTCTCTTGTTAATGAGCATTTGGGCAATTTCTAGTTTGAGGCCATTATGAACAGGATCGCTATGACCATTCCTGGGTGTGCCTTTTGGTGAACGTATGTACATACTGCTGTTGGGTAAACACATGCAAGTAGAACTGCTGGGTAATAGGAACTGCATGTTCGGCTTTGGTAGACACTGCCACATAATTCTCAAGAGTGGTGATAAAGAGGTTATACAGTGGGTGAGGTGCAATGAAAAGGTGCTCACTGATCATCAGGGAAATGCAAATTAGAGTCACTGCGCCTTACCACCATATACATATTGGAATAGCTAAAACGAAAAAGGCAGAAAATACCAAATGTTGGCAAGGTGGAAGACTCAATATGTTTATGCTTTTTTTTTTTTTTTTTAACCCTCACTCACAATGAGAAATGTACTTACATTACAACCAGGTAGAATCCCAAACATACTGAAACAAGAGTTTCATGTAACGATACTTAATCTTACTCTGTGTTTTGTACTCTGGTCTTTTCTACCCTATTCCTCTTTTTTAAAAAAGAAAAAAGGCTGGTGTGACTCAATTTATTTCACCATCTAATGGGTCACAGATGGAAAAATCCTATAGTCATGTAACTGGTGTCTCAGATATTTCCTAACTAACAGCTAGGATCAGTTCATAAACATTTATTGAAAATGTGAGAGCCCAGGGGTGCCTGGGTGACCCAGTTGGTTAAGCATCCGACTCAGGTCAGGTCATGATCTCATGGTTCGTGAGTTCAAGCTCCATGTTGGGCTCTGGGCTGACAGCTCAGAGACTGGCACCTGCTTCAGATTCTGTGTCTCCTTCTGTCTCTATCTCTCGCTCTCTCTCTCTCTCAAAAATAAACGTTAAAAAAAAAACTTTTTTGAGAGAGACTGAGCATACAAGTGAGGGAAGAAGGGCAGAGAGAAGGGGAGACAGAGGATCCAAAGCAGGACTCGAACTCATGAACCATGAGAATCAAGATCTGAGCTGAAATCACTTAACCAACTGAGCCGCCCAGACGCCTGTCTATAATTCTAAAGAGGCTAAGGCAGACATATATGCATGAGAGCGCGGTAGAGAAGCACAATTTGGGAAATTGGAAGAATAAAAATTAACTATAGAGCAACCATTGCATTTATCAACTTGTGTCTAACCCTTTGGCAGATTTTATTTCACCTAATCCTCACAACCTTATGAGGTATAAGGGAAATGTTGTTATTCATTTTTAAGGCAAGGAAAATTGAACTTTAGAGAAATTAAATAACATTCCCTGGGAACACACACAGCTATGAAAGAGATACAGCCCAGAGTGGAGTTTTGCTGGTCCTTCGGTGTCTGAGTCTGTTCTGGAACTGGCTACATATCCTGACTACTCTTAAGCTTATAAGTAAATTTGTGATTCTTTTGTTTGTTTGTTTGTTTTGAGAGAAAGAGAGTGAGAACACGGAGGAGGGGCAGAGGGAGAGGGAGAGATTGAGAATCCCAAGGAGGAGGGGCAGAGGGAGAGGGAGAGATTGAGAATCCCAAGCAGGCTCTGCACTGTCATTGTAGAGCTAGGTGCAGGCTCGAACTCATGAACCATGAGATCATGACCAAAGACAAAGTTGGACACAACCGACTGAGCCACCCAGGCGTCACCCCCCCCCCCACACACCCCCGATTCTATTTCCAAGTTCATTCTTGGCAACTCTGGAGAGCTTCCTCTCTGAGAAATTCTTCACATGAGACTCCAGACTCTTCATCTTGTGCCATCTGTCCACGAAAGACAGGGTGCTGAGTATCTGAGTTCTCAAAGTCAAATAACCCCTGCTATCAGCTATACATCATCTGCCCTGTGAGAGGTCAATAGCAGTGCTTTTTTACCCAGGGATGTTGCCTCACTGTGGCCAGACTCGGTGGTTAAATCATTTGGGGGAGAACGTGGTTTGTTCTGGAATAGCAGATTTCCTGTGACTACATCGGCCTTACAAAAAGCTGGTTGGTCACTGAACAAGCCATTATCCACAAATAAGGTAAGAGTTATCCAAGGAATATGTTCTCAGAGATGAAGAGGCACCTGATGATGAGGGTAATTTCACTCAGCTTCTAGGTCCAGTATCCATCAGGCAGACATTTTCTTTCTTTCTTTTTTTTTTTATTAAAATGTTTTATTTATTTCTAGGAGAGAGAGAGAGAGAGAGACAGCATGAGCAGGGGAGGGTCAGAGAGAGAGGGAGTCACAGACTCTGAAACAGGCTCCAGGCTCTGAGCTGGCAGTCAGCACAGAGCCCGACGCGGGGCTTGAACCCACGAACCCCGAGATCATGACTTAAGCAAAAGTCGGACGCTTAACCGACTAAGCCACCCACGTGGCCCCAGGCAGACATTTTCTATAGCTCTGCATTTTTAGCATCTGCTTATGTGGACTCACTAAAGAGGAGGGCATAGTTCAGATTCCTTCGCTGTGTTACTAGTTTCTTTTTCCTGCTGAAACAAATTACCATGAATTTGGTGGCTTCACAACACAAATGGGTTTTCTTGCAGTTCTGGAAGTCAGAAGGCTGGAGACTGGCCTTCTAGACGAAAGTGACAGTGTCCGCAGGGGTATGTTCCTCCTGGAAGCTCTAGAGAAGAATCTGGTCCTTGCCTTTTGCAGCTTTAGGGCTGCCTACATTCCTTGCCTCATGGCCCCTTTCCAGCTGTGGTAACACTCCAGTCTCTGCTCCCTTAACTCCTCTCCTAATTCTTATTCTCCCATTAGCTCTTACATGGACCCTTGGGATTACTTGGGGCCCAACCGGGTAATCTGGGATAATCCCCCTATCTCAAAATCCCTTTTGCCGTGTAAGGTGGCATCTTCGCAGGCCCTGGAGATTAGGAATGAGGACTTCTTCCCAGGGCTGTTATCCAGCCGACCACGCTAACAAATGCTGGACAAGTCCTCATGGATTCTCTTCCCCTTTTGGGTGGAAATGTTCTCGTTTCTAGCAGATGGGAAAGCTGAGTAAAAGTCAGGCAAATCATGTGTGAACCTTATTCAACTTCCCTAAACAAATAATAACTCAAGAAAAAGTGAACCTGACCGATTTAAAGGCTACTTATAAGACTGAAGGTTAGGAAAGGAAAGGAATTTAATAGTCTGTTTTGTTTTGTTTTATGTAACTATAATTTAATTTAATAAAATGCAAGCATTGATTGTATTTGCCTGCTGCGGCTATGGAAATTTAGAGAAGGAAAGTAACATCCAAGAAAAATAGTGGTTCCGTCTCAAAATTCAAAAAATTTGATTTTGTTTCTTCTCCCTCACATAAAGTACGGCCTTCAAGTAAGACAAGAAGCCCATTTACCATGGTTATATTGCACTTAAATGATCCCCATTGATAGCTTATTTGCATTTATTCTGCTCTGTATTAACTCTTAGCTTAACTTAACTCTACATTAACTCCTTCATAACTGTGGAGGAAGCAGGGACATTTATTTCTCTTTGACTTCATGGTGAGTTGGCAGAGAGTACTATTTACTAATGCAGTTACAACCAGAGATGGCATTTCGCTCCATTTTATAGATGTGGCTGCTGAGGCCAGAGAGGTTAATTTAGCATTGGAGCATGAAGATCTGGTTGATTCCAGTACCTTTCCTTATTGTGGGACTGCTCTGCATGTAGCACTTTTTATTAGGAAAATACTCCTTTTCGTAATCCTGTTACTTTGGTCTTTGAATCTTTGGTCTGTGGTCTTTGAATTTCTCTTTTAACATTTAGCACCTCTAGCAATTAATTTTCTGCATTTAGGGAAGGAAAACCTCTGCCTTTGAAACTCTGATCTACAGGCCAATACTTGGATTTTGGCTTGTGGGATTTATCTCAACCTGTGCTTTCACCCTCACTTGCTCATATACTGGACATACCTGCCCTGTGTGTCTTTTAGCTCAGAGCTAAGGGTGCATTTCAAACACCAGAAGACTGGGAAAGGTTGGTAAGGTTAAACTAGGTGACCCTCATCATAGTGCTCTTGCCATTCTAGATGGCTGAGGGATCATTTATAGAGAGCTGTGTGGAGCGTCCATTCATTCAGTGGCTGCCCTGGGACACTACTCCTAGTGAAATTGACCCTATTTTATAAATAAAATTCCAAACTGGGCTCAGAACATTCCTCAAGTTGTCTCTGGCAAAAATTCAAATAGCACTTAAAGTTAGAAAGAAAGTCCAGAATAAAAGAGATGTCGTAATGACCCAAGGTGACTCTATCTGGTTGTATTTTAAAACATTCAAGGGGTGCCTGGTGGTGCCATCGGTTAAGCATCCGACTTCGGCTCAGGTCATGATGTCAGCTCTGTGCTGACAGCTCAGAGGCTGGAGCCTGCTTTGAATTCTGTGTCTCTCTCTCTCCCTGCCCCTCACCCCACCCCCGTCAAAAATAAATCAAACATTAAAAAATTAAAAAAAAACCATTCTAATACATGGAAGACTTATTTTTCCTTAGTCTCAGAACATCTTCTAAGTTCTGCGGTCAGCAAGACAAGCATGATCTGAAGTTTTCCTCATGGCTGAAGCACTTCATTATTCATAGACTAGTTATAATAATAATAACTATTAAGTTGTATTTTCATAGCACTTTAATAGTTTCTAATACTAATTAGTAATAGTTTCTAATACTAATCCTAATAATTTCTAATACCATTTTCCCTTAATGTGCCTCATTATCTCCAGTTCTTTTCTGCTTGTTCCACCCTCCAGAAACTTCTTTCCCCCTTGGCTTCTCTCCAATGCCAACTAGGGACAGTAGCAACTGGTACCTTTTCATCATGGCCAAGGAGGAAGGGGTATAAAGGAGCAATAACTGTTGACATACAGAAAGCGTTGACCGACATGGGGCGCCTGGGCGGCTCAGTTAGTTAAACATCTGACTTCGGCTCAGGTCATGATCTCATGGGTTCAAGCCCCATGTTTGGCTCTGTGTTGACAGCAGGGAGCCTGGGGCCTACTTCAGATTCTGTCTCCCTCTCTCTCTGCCCCTCCCCCACTCATGCTCTGTCTCCCTCTCTCACTCAAAAATGAATAAACGTTAAAAAAAAAAAGTTTAAAAAAGAAAACATTGATGGACAAAAAAAATTGAATAATTCCTAGCATTTCACACAAGTGTAGGAATATATTTATTTATTTTCCATGTCATAATGTATACTATTGTTATTCATGATGTAGAATAGCATGTCATGTGGAAATAGAATATTTCACACAATCGTTCCCCTTTACAGATGTTTTTAGGTTTCTAGTTTTTAACTATTATAAATAATAGGTGATAAACATATAGGTACATAAAGCATCTTCTTCTATAAGATTATATTTGAATGATAGATGTTCAGAAGTAGGATAACTAGGGGCTCTTGGGTGGCTCAGTCAGGTAAGCATCCAGCTCTTGACTTTGGCTCAGGTCATGATCTCACGGTTTATGAGTTTGAGCCCCACATCAGGCTACACACTGTCAGAATCACACAGCTTGAGATTCTCTCTTTCCCTCTCTCTGCCTCTCTATCTCTTTCAAAATTAATAAATATACTTCATAAAAAGAAGTAGGATAACTATAGCACACATTTCTACTTGTTGAATATACATTGCAAATTGCTTAGCATTCAGACTCCTATAACTCACAGGAATATAGGGGATATTTTATTCAGTTTAACCATCATTTTCAAGACTTGAGTCCTTACATTGCAGAAAGGGAAATGGAGGCACACTGACATAAAGTGATGTATCCTAGATGAATCAGTAGCAACATTCCCAGCTTCTCCTCCTCTTTAGGGTAAAATGCTTCACTCTTTTTTTAAAAATTTTGTAACATTTATTCATTTTTGAAAGAGAGAGAGTGCGAGTGGGGGAGGAGCAGAGAGAGAGGAAGACACAGAATCCAAAGCAGGCTCCAGGCTCTGAGGTGTCAGCACAGAGCCCAACGCAGGGCTCGAACCCACGAGTGGTGAGACCATGACCTGGGCTGAAGTCAGACGGTTAGCTGACTGAGCCTGCCAGGCACTCCATAAAATGCTTCACTCTTGCTGTTAATCTGTTACTATCCTGAAGTGTTTCCTAAAATAGTTCTAAGCACTAAATTTTAATATAAGAAAGTAAAAGCAGAAATAAATTACATCAAAATTATGCATATGTATTAGATTTCTATTGCAAGGAGAGGAAAAAAGAAAATGGATGCTGTGTCTGGTAATGGGATTACAGACAACATCCTTAACGTGCTGCTTTAAAATGAAGTCAGTATATGTTTTTACAGAAGAAGAAATGGACATTTATGCCTGTCAAGTGACAGCATATAAAGTTTGCAGCTGAATGGGTTTGACAAAGCTTCTTCTGTGTGTTACTCCAGGTTATTGCCAGACAACCTAAGGCACTGGCCATTGAGTGTCATTTTACTCTTCCTGAGCTAAGATTATCACGTGGGCCTTAATACTCCTGCTGTTCCACGCATACCTAGCCTTGCCTTTGCTAGGATAACTTTATTTACCCTTCAAAGATTAGTTTCAGCATTACCTCCTTTTGGAATTATTTTTGGAACCTAGTTCTGGGTGTTTCCTGTAGCCAGAGTGCGCTCTGTCTCCTCTGTCATAGCTTGAAACTAGTTAGTTGGTTGACGCAGTATTTTCCATTCTCTCAGCTCATTGGAAGAAAGGACTTCTGTTTTTTGTCTCTAAATCTTCAGCATCTAACATTGTTTCTAGCACTTAGAAAATCCTCAACTTAGAACCTTTTAGAGAACATTCCCCCACGAGGCTGATACGAACATGTATCTGATAGGTGTCTCCTTATGGAATGGATACCGCTGGTTATCAAAGCTTGATGCCACTATACATTCAAATTGCATTTATTTGTTGTTTAAGTTATATGCATCGAATTCCTGTTATGATCTAGACTTAGTCAATGCTAGCTATGTGCCAGTGAATGTTATAAAAATCCTGCTTGTCAGTGGATGCCATTTTAGAGGAGTCAGTAGGCATGAGTGTATATATAGCATCAGCAGAGCCTTCGTAGCTCATGTGCACTACAAATTCTCCACCCTTAGGATCCTCAACTTGGAGTTTATATTCCTTGACCACAAAGTCAACTTCCCCATCTCTTCATTCTTTCTGAATATTCAGTTTCCCTTATCACTTATTCCAGTTCTTCTGTATTTTACCTAAATATTTCCATCTCTTTGTCCATCTCCCTACTGAGCCTGGGACTCCGCTATTTCAATCCTTCTCAGCTCTGCTTCAGAATCTCTCACTGCCTCAACAATCCCCAAGACAATTTTATTATCCTCTAGGAGTTTATAATCTTTAAATTTTTTAAATGTCTTTATTTTGAGAGACAGAGACAGAGAGTGAGCAGGGGTGGGGCAGAGAGAGAGGGAGACAGAATCTGAAGCAGCTCCAGACTCTGAACTGTCAGCACAGAACCTGATGTGGGGCTCGAACCACAGACTGTGAGATAATGACCTGAGCTGAAGTTGGACACTTAACCGACTGAGCCACCCAGGTGCCCCTAGGATTCTATATTCTTTGGTTTATATTTTTAAAATTTGTTTTCCTTCGTGGAAGTGAAATTGGCATACAATATCCTATTAGTTTCAGGTGTACATCGTAGTGATTCCATATTTTTATACATTATGCGAAATGCTCCCACAGTAAGTCTAGTTACCATCTGTTACCACAAAGAAGTTTTACTGTATTACTGACTCTTATTTCTTGTGCTGTGCATTACATCCCCATAACTTATTTTATTTTATAACTGGAATTTTGTACTGCTTAATCCTCTTCATCTATTTCACCCACACCTTCAACCCTTCTCCACCTCTGGTAACCAGTAGTTTATTTTCTGTATATATGAGTCTGTTCCTGTTTTATTTTATGTGCTTATTTTGGTTTTGTTTGTTTGTTTTGGATTTCACATCGAAGTGAAATCATGTATTTATCTCTCTGTTTGACTTATTTCCCTTGGCATAATACCCTCTAGGCCCACCCATGTTGTCATGAATGGCAAGATTTCATTCTTCTTTATAGCTGGGTGATATCCATTGTGTATGAGTGTATGTATACATATACATTCATTTTTATTCATTCATCTATTGATGGACACTTAATTTGCTTCCATATCTTGGCTATTGTAAATAATGCAGCAGTGAACATAGAAGTGCATGTATCTCTTTGAATTGGTGTTCTGATTATCTTCGGATAACTTCTCAGAAGTGGAATTGCAGGATCATATAGTAGCTCTATTTTTTTTTTTAATTTTTATTTATTTCTAGGAGAGAGAGAGAGACAGTGTGAGCAGGGGAGGGTCAGAGAGAGAGGGAGATACAGACTCCGAAATAGGCTCCAGTCTCTGAGCTGGCAGTCAGCACAGAGCCCGATGCGGGGCTCGAACCCACAAACCGCGGGATCATGACCTAAGCGAAAGTCGGATGCTTAACCGACTAAGCCACCCAGGTGGCCCTAGTAGCTCTATTTTTAATTTTGTAAGGAACCTCCATACTCTCTTCCATATTGGCTGCACCCAATTTATATTCCTACCAATGGTACACGAGGGTTCCCTTTATAAGCTTTTTTTAGTGCATTATAGGACCATACTGAAAAAGAAGACTCTAGATTCATTCTTTTTATTTCAGGCAGATCTGTAATGTTAAGAAATTCCCCCCCTCCTCCTCTTATCTGCCTCCTCCGCTCTCCTCCCCTGACTCTTCCCCTAAAAATGCATTCCTCAAAACTCCTCACTTCAATAACATAAATAACATCAAGGTACAAACTTGCACATGCAGTGTCATTTTTATTTTCTAGAATTCACACAGGCATACGAACTGAAGAACAACTGAAAGTAAATACATTAAAACTCTTTGTCATTGTCGCCTTCAGGTGGTAGCATCTTTTATGCTTTTTTGTATACATTTTTCTCCTTTCTAAAGTTTTCTAGAAGGAGCATGTAATTCTTTTTAAATCATTAAAAATGACATATGAAGAGAGGAAACGGTAAAAGATTATGTGAGTAAAAAGGGAGGTAGAAACAGGACACGCGTGGTCTTGATGCTTGGTCCAGGGCTCTGAGACCACGTGTGCCCTCCGCCTTGGCGTGCCACTGTGCCTTGTGAGCAGCAGATGTTCATGAAACCAGGGACAGCGGCATGCATCCGTTGCCAGGACGGAAAATAAAATGCAAGAGTGAAGTTTTAAAAGTGGGTGGAGAGACCATATACCATCCCTGGGTGACGCAACTGAATCCAAAGCAGATAAGTTTTCCATCTCTTTTGCAAGAGTGACGTCAGTGTCTTAGCTGATTCAGGGCATGGGGAAGAGGACTTATTAGATACTTGGATGTCTGATAACCTCAGGGGGTGAAGTGAGAAAAATAAATACTTGACTTTCCTTTACCTTTTTACAGTATTAAGTGGTTTGTGCCTCTGGACCATGAAGGAGAGCAGCAAGAAAAATAACGTCCATTCCTTTTGGGCCTTAGTCCAAGAGCAAAAATAGGTCACAAAACTTGGATCGGTTGGTGCAGGTGCCCCAGGATGCTTGTGACTCCCTGTAGCTATTGAGGACTGATTAGCACTTCAGAAAACTGTCTCCCAGAGTTCCGTGTGGCCGTGGTCACTCTCTGTGAATAGACTGTGTTGAGTGAAGGGTGTAATTGCAGCCTGTACCGGAGAAAAGCGAATGCTGTTCTATCAGTGCCAAGTCAGCCCACACTTAGTGTGCAGAGGGGGGCTCACACGTGATGCTCTCTCCATTCTGAGGGGGCTTTGCCGACGAAGCGTCCTAGCTCGAGAAGGTTATAATCATAGGTCTCGAGATGAGAAAAAAACTCTAATCTCTTCGTATTTGTGCTCTGCATCTGTGACTTCTACCATATTTGCATTCGAATATGTTTATGCAGTTCTAGCACTGAATTGGGGGGCGGTATTTGGCAACATTTGGAACACAGAAGATACACCCCATGTCTCTCTTGGCAGGAGAACAAAAAATCTGAGAAGTCTCAGAGCTGGTTCACTAGTGGCCTTTCCTGTTTTGACTGTGTCTGTCCATTACCCCTTCTGCCTTTCAGTTTATTTCCTTAGTCCAATATGGACAGTGTTAAGTGTTAGCACAGAAGAGGTTCAGGAAAGGTGGGAACACTGAGAAGAGTTTTGGGTAGAGATAGGGAAGTATATAATGATGCATGACTCACTTTCCAGGATAGGACCTATCTAAGAAGTCATACTTGCCACTTCCCCTTTAGGATTTTAATTCCTTTGTCACATGTCATCTGTTACACCATATTGAAATACTCGAGTGTGAGCTGTGTCCAGTGGGGATGAGTTGGCCTCTCAAAGCACAAATCTGTGTCTGGATTTGACCCTAAATCCAGTCTTCACACAGCATCGCTGTCCACCCTCAGATTCTCTGACTCACTACAGTCAAGGCAGGTGAGGACGAAGCCCCAGGTACAAGAGTAGGTAGAAGTAAGACATATGGGAAAGAGTCAAGTTTGGAGTCAGGTGCCATTTTCTTTTTCTTTTTTTTTTTTCTTTTTTAATGCTTTATGTATTTATTTTGAGAGAGAGAAAGAGAAGAGAGAGAGAGTGGGGAAGGGGCAGAGAGAGAGAGAGAAGGAGACAGAGAGAATCCCAAGCAGGCTTTGTGCTCTATCAGCACAGAACCCCACACGGGGCTTAATCTCACAAACCATGAGATCATGACCTGAGCCGATATCAAGAGTCGGACACTTAACCAACTGAGCCACCCAGGAGCCCCAGGTGCCGTTTTCTTTCTTTTTTAGTTTTTTTTGGTTTATTTATTTTTGAGAGAGAGAGAGAGAGCATGAGCAGGAAAAGGTCAGAGAGAGAGGGAGACACAGAATCTGAAACAGGCTCCAGGCTCTGAGCTAGCTGTCAGCACAGAGCCCGACCCGGGGCTCAAACTCACAAACCATGAGATCACAGCCTGAGCCGAAGTCAGATGCTCAACTGCCCAAGCCACCCAGGCACCCCCCCGGCCCCCGCCAGGTGCCACTTTCAAGTTCAGGCTTGACACCAACTAGCTGTGTAATCTTGGACAAATCATGTCATCCTTTTAGGCCTCTTGTTTCCTCATTTGTGAAATAGGGAACAGTACCTACCTGACAGGATTTTGTGAGGACTGAATGATATGATGCCTGGAAAGCAGTAGACACTCGATGAATTGTGGTAACAGCATTGGTGGTGGGTGGTGGGGGTTGTCCACAATAACGATGGTCATTTAATGCAAGATTCGTGCTGAGGAAAATTCAGCTGGAAGAAAACATGTTGGACCATGAAGTGAGGCTCAAGCAGTCCAGAGACAGTCACCTGTAGATGTCTTTGTTCCCAGATTGGCAGTACTTGTGAAACCCTACCATTTATAAAGCCCTCAGAGCCAGAGATCCAAACATTAAAGAAAGTAGGCCACAGTTCTTCTTCTCCATCCAACCCTTTTGTATTGGCAAGGTTTGAATGTGGATACAAATTAAAAATATAAAAACTTGATCTCTGAACATCGGAAAGATTTCTTTCATTTGAACCAGAATTTAGTAATTCATGTCAAATGAGCTTGAAGAATGTAGGAACTAGGGGTGCCTGGGTGGCTCAGTCGGTTAAGCCTCCGACTTCGGCTCAGGTCATGATCTCGCGGTTCGTTGGCTCAAGCCCCACATCGGGCTCTGTGCTGACAGCTGGGAGCCTGGAGCTGTTTCAGATTCGGTGTCTCCCTCTCCCTCTGCCCCTCCCTGGCTTACGCTTGGTCTCTCTCTCAAAAATAAATAAACAGTTATGGGGCGCCTGGGTGGCTTAGTCGGTTGAGCGTCCGACTTTCGCTTAGGTCATGATCTCGCGGTTCGTGAGTTCGAGCCCCGCGTCGGGCTCTGTGCTGACTGCCAGCTCAGAGCCTGGAGCCTATTTCAGAGTCTGTCACTCCCTCTCTCTCTGACCCTCCCCTGCTCGCGCTGTCTCTCTCTCTCCTTGAAATAAAAATAAAAAAATAAAAATAAATAAATAAACAGTTAAAAAATTTTTTTAAAAAATATAGGAACTAGAATAGAATGTGTGTTTAGTTCAGTGTCTAATGCTGAGGAGGACCCCAATTAACAGCAAACTTCAGTAATCTTCCTGTCTTACCACATACTTCCCACTGTTTGAGAAGATCAGATTGAACCTAACCTCCTACATAGTTTCTCTTTTATTGAGGGCATAAAGCAGAGGAGCAATGTATATTAAATTAAAATAGTATTCTCTTTTTTAAAAAATTAAGAATTGACCTTTTAGTATAAGGTTGTGAGAAAGGAAGATATTCACTTGTATTTTTCACCATCCTAAACCTCTAGCCTTAGGTCTTGTGCAGATTCTCTTCTAGCCCTTATTTATAGTAAGCATCTCAGTACTGACCCTTTCTTGTTTAACATTTTGTTTATTTATTTGTTTACTTATTAATTTTTTTTAACATTTATTTATTTTTGAGAGACAGAGAAACAAAGCATGAATGGGGGAAGGGCAGAGAGTGAGAGAGACACAGAATATGAGCAGGTTCCAGGCCCTGAGCTGTCAGCACAGAGCCCAGTGTGGGGCTTGAACTCATGAACTGCAAGATCATGACCTGAGCTGAAGTCAGACCTGAGCTTAACCGACTGAGCTACCCAGATGCCCCTTTTTTAAAATTTTTTTTTAAGTTTTATTTATTTATTTTGAGAGAGACAGCATGAGTTGGGGAGTGGGAGAGAGAATCCCAAGCAGGCTCCATGCTGTCAGCACAGAGCCTGATGCAGGGCTTGAACTCACAAACCAATGAGATTATGGTCTGAGCCAAAACCAGGAGTCAGACGCTTAACCGACTGAGCCACCCAGGCGCCCCATCTCGTTTAACATTTTAAATCGTCCTTACGGATGCTGAGTCGTTAGATGAAGGTAGTATGTTTGAGGAGGAAAGTGTAAACACAGCCCTGGCTTCCTCCCACGACTTCCCTTAATACTGCTTCTTACCTGAGGGTTGGAGCCTGAGGAGGAAGTTTGAGGACAGGGAAAGGTAGAAGTATTGGAAGGAGTCCTGGGGGCAGCTTGTGCTTATTCAGGAGGGAACAAAATGAAAACCCCAAATAACACCCTTCATTCTCCTGTTTTGGGGTCTTGGTCATGTTTCCTTGCATATGTGTACCCATCCTTCGAGGCTGGATTCAGTGTTCTCTGTTTTCTGCAGATTTCCTCCTACCAGGACAAAATTCATTGCTCTCTCATTTATGTTCTTCAATATCTGCTTTAAAGCTCATTATTCTTGTGATTATCTCACTGAATCCTATCTGCCTTCCCCAGTTGACTCTGAGTACTTTGATGACAGGGTATATTTCTTTTTCACCTTTTTATTTCCAGGGCTGGCCCTATAATCCTCTTCTCTATAAATGTTTATGAGATGGAATGAAAAACCCTAAAAACAGCCATCAAGGCCCAGGTTTTCGCTCAAAGTACTGTTATAGCAGATTGTTTTCCCCCTTCTGAATTTTTGTTTATCATGAAAAACACACTGTATATAAAGAAGTCTGAAAGATAGAAAATGCCTCTGAGAGATTGCCTTTGTGTGTAAGGTTAGAGACCTTAAGCAAGAGTGGTGGTGAGTAATGAAGGATGGGCCCCAGACCGTGTGGTAGAGTGATTGCCCTGGGTGGGGAGGACCTAAAAATGCCTGCTTCTTTGGGAGTTTGGACACTCCTACGGGAAGAAATACCTGAAGGTTAGACATTTTACTAGGTGAGACAAAGGAGAAGATAATGGGGACTGGACAGACATCAGCTCCTTAGAAGTAGTTTCAGGGGTGACTTTGGTCCTGGGATACCACTGTCTCATACTGTCAAAGACGTGTTGCACATCCTACTTTGTAATGGTAAAGGCCTATGGTCGCCATCTTGCCATTGCGCGTGAATGATATGGTCCGTCACCAAGATCCATTGCTCTTCTGGGGCCACAAATTAAAATACGAGGCAATAACCCCAAATGTGCAGCTTGCAAAGGAAGGCCAATGGCTGCTCTACAGAAAATGTCTCTCTGCAGCTTCCATCGGAGTGTTACCCCTGGGTAAGGAAGAAGGACCCACGTTTCTACCCCTCCCCTCATTGTTAGGAGACGATAGAAAATGGACCAGCTGCTTACGTTTGGAAAGGAGCTATGTAGTGTGGCCATTTTCAAGCAAAGCAAAATTGAGTGCTGGGATAATCCTGACATAATTGAAACTACTATATTTAGGAAATTACTGGAAAAAAATAATCAGAGCACAGTTTGATAGCAGCAGAGTATCAGAGTGTCGCAGATGGCTTTGAGAGAATCAATTACTTTCTGATTATTCTCAACCTGACCACCCTGGAAAACTAGGAAAAGCTAGTAATATGGGATATTGAATGTTGATGTGTTGTTCGAGTCCAATATCTTCTTAGCTGCCTCAAATCAAGAAAGCATGGGCAATACACCAGGCAGAAATTAAGTAGGCTAACAGCTTGTGGGTGGGGTGTGCTTGGAAAATGCTTGGGTCTTCAAATTAAACAAGAGAGTGACTTGGCAAAATTAATAATTGTAACGTTAGTGGAATTGGTGTCAGTATTGACAGATCGATGATGTAGAGGGAGAGAAAGGATAGGGCTCCAAGGAGGGAAAGGATGGTTCATTTATACAGGAAAAGCACGATTTAAGGTAAAGGCATCTTGGGAGAAAGATTATATATGTACATCTCTGCTGGAGGGCTGTGTGTGCTCTGATGAACCATATGCTAACTGAGCACAAGTCATCCATGGACCGATGGTAAAAAATAAACCTACAAACACTTCAGTTTGAGAAACTGGGACAAGGATATACAAGTTTTTTCCAGACTTGGGTAATATGGAATAATTTGCCGACATATATGACTGCTTTGCCAAGTAGTGTGCATATGTCATCCAGCTTGGAGTCTGCCTCTAGCATACCTCAATTCTCTTTGCACTTTGGTTTATCTGATGTTGTCACAAATTGCAATCCCCTAGACCTAACCCCCTGTGTTTCTTCACTATGAGCCCCTTCCCTTGGGGAGCATCAAATTCCTTCCCAACCTTTTGGAGCAGATGATGAGCCCCACTCTTGGGCAATAAGAGAGGGAACTTGAGCTGTTAATAGAGTTAAAGTGATTTTTAAAAATCTCCTGAGACTGTAAGTATGCCCATTAACTCAGTGCCAATCCAAAGTGACCTCTCTGCCCTTCCGCTTAGTGATCCTTAGTGGGCAGGCAGCTAGCTCAGAGTGGGTGCAGGTGGGGCTGGAGAAGGTGGAGTCTCTCATGGGGCCTATATGCCTTGCCTTGTCGTAACCTGTTCCTGATCTATAGCGTGGAATCTTCAGAGCAAAGAGGATTAAATGAGATCATGTCCAGAAATTTCCCCAGATCCTTGGAGAGATATTAAAATGGACTTTATGGTTAAGCATCTGTTAGAACAGAATTGCATAATTACTGCAAGGGACCTTAAAAAAATCCATGTACTTCCTTTACAAATATTTGAGGAAACCAAAGTCCAAGAGGTAAAAGTGATTTATAAGCCAGTGTTAGTGGTTCATCATCCTAGATTAATGAATTGCATGCTGAAGCAACTAGGTTACCCAGGACAGTCTCTTTTTAATTTTATTCGAGTATGGTTGACACACAATGTTACATTAGTTTCAGGTGTACAACATAGTGATTCAGCAAGTTTATACATTATGCTGTGTTCACCGCAAGTGTAGCAACTGTACCATATGTTGCTATGTAATATCATTGACTATCTTTCCTATACTGTACCTTTTATCCCCCATCACTTATTCATTCCTTAACTAGAAGCCTGCTTTCACCCATTTTGCCCCCTCCCCTTGGGCAACCATCAGTTTTTTTCTCTGTATTTATAGGTCTGATTCTGCTTTTTTGCTTGTTTTTTCATTTGTGTGGTTTTTTTTTTAGACTCCTCGTATGAGTGAAATCATACGGTGTTTGTCTTTCCCACTTATTTCACTTAGTATAGTACCTTCTAGCTCCATCCATGTTGTCTCATCCAAGGCAAGATCTCATCCTTATTATGGTCATGTAGTATTCTGTGGTGTATATATACACCACATATGCCTTATCCATTCTCAAGACTGTGTGTTAAAGCAGAAATGAAATTCTGTCTGCATTTGATCTGTACCAGGGTAACAGCCTCAGAGACCTACACAGAAGCCAGGCGGATATAAAAAATGAGTGTGAGAGCTGGGACTACAGATAGAGAGACAGGGATTGTGACAGACTGGAGAACATGTTCTGTTGAAAGGCGGTAGGTTGTCCCCTGTGTGGGAAGGTGGGCCCAGTGTTGCTAGACCCATTCATTTCCTTCCTTTCTTTTTTTTTTTTTTAACGTTTGTTTATTTTTGAGTGAGAGTCCAACTGGGGGAGGGGTAGAGAGAGAGGGAGACACAGAATCTGAAGCAGGCTCCAGGCTCTGAGCTGTCAGCACAGACCCCAACGTGGGGCTCCAACCCATAAATTGCAAGATTGTGACCTGAGGCGAAGTCAGACGCTGAACTGACTGAGCCACCCAGGTGCCCCTGGACCCATTCATTTTCTTTCTTTCTTTTTTAATGTTTTATTTATTTCTGAGAGAAAGAGAGGATGAGCAGGGGAGGGTCAAAGAGAGAGGGAGACACAGAGTCTGAAACAGGCTCCAGGCTCTGAGCTGGCAGTCAGCACAGAGCCTGATGTGGGGCTCGAACCCACGAACTGTGAGATCATGACCTGAGCCGAAGTCAGACGCTTAACTGACTAAGCCACCCAGGTGCCCCCCATTCATTTTCTAAGAGAAGTTGGGAGTGGGTCAGCCTTGTGCTAACCAAATAAAACATACTGGCTGGGTTGAATTTGGCCTGAGGAATGGCCATGTCCCTGATGGTACAAGCACGGTTACCTTCCTAAGTCTGTAGACTGAACGTAAAAGGAATCCCTCCAGTGTGTGAATAGCAGCAGCTAAGTGTGAGAGTAAGTTTCTCAAATTTTTCAAGACCGTGTTCTGGCTGATGGCTTCAGTATCCTTCCCCTACTTTATCACAACAGAGGGGAATTTGTAAGTAGTACGTCATCTCTTTAATTGCTCGCTCCAAAGGAAAGTTTTTAATGAGGAGAGAAGGGAAAGAGGCAGGCGACCCGGAAGAACCACAAGCTGCTGATCTGCTTTGGAATAATGAAGAAACCGCCAGGTGGTGTGTGCAGTCCGGCGTGCCTCGTCTGGTGCTCTGATGTCCATCTGGAACTTAGCAAAGTGAAGATTCATGCCAACATCCAGCCTTGAGGCAGAGAAGGAAGAAGAACGATTGCTAAACAAATGCCAGTCTCTCTTCTGCCTTCCCGAGAAGCCCTTCTCATCTCCGTCTACACAGTTCTTTTGGGAACAACTTACTGGGTGCCCCCAAGGGTTTAAGGCATCTCCCTGTGGAATTATTGAAATCGTCTTTCTGTTCTGCCTTCGCCACCCGGGCCGTTGTCAGAACAGTAGCCAGCCATTTTAAAACAGTCACCGCTCCGTTCAGCCCTCTTTCTGACTCACAGGATTCCAGCGGCCAAATGCTGCAGTACAGCCTGAAAGGCTTTTACAGCCTGCCCCCTGCACAGCCTTCCCATTACTTCCTTGACCTTCCCTCCTCCTATTTCCTCACCATGTACTCATTCCGCCCAGCCACACTGGCCTCCTTTCCGCTCCCAAAGACGCCCGCATGCTCCCTCCTGTGAACCTTCGTGTTTGATGTTCTCTGCTAAGAGGACTCTTTCCCCAAATACCCTATTTTTTGCTTCTCAGAGAAACGTTGTTTACTAAAAAGTGCAACCCTTCCAGAACTCCCTATCCCCATCCCCTACTTCAGTTTTAAAAAATATTTTTTAATGTTTTATTTATTTCTGTGTGTGTGTGTGTGTGTGAGAGAGAGAGAGAGAGAGAGAGAGAGAGGCAGCGTGAGCAGGGGAGGGTCAGAGAGAGAGGGAGACACAGAGTATGAAGCAGGCTCCAGGCTCTGAGCTGTCAGCACAGAGCCCGACACGGGGTTCAAACCCATGAACCGTGAGACATGACCTGAACTGAAGTCAGACGCTTAGCCAACTGAGCCACCCAGGCGCCCCTTCAATTTTCTATAGTACTTGTCCCCAATTGCTCTATACAGTTTACTTATTTCCTCTTACTTATTATAAGTTCCAAGAGTGCAGGCATTTTTGTCTGTTTTGTTCACTGCTACATTCGTGCTGCTAAAAAGTGCCTAAAAGAATAGTAAGTGCCTGACCAGTATTTGTTTTATACGTTCAACAAATTTTTTGAACAAAACTCAATTTTTGAAAAAAAACTGTTCTGTTTTTAAAAAAATATTTGCTGAACCAATATACCTCTTGCTACTGAACTGTGATTTTAACATTATCAGTAACAGATTCATATACCATTGTGCATGTGCAAGTGGGGGGAGGGGAAGAGAGAGAGGGAGAATGCCAAGCAGGCTCCACACTGTCCGTGCAGAGCCTCATGTGGGGCTCGATCTGTGAGCCAAAATCAGGAGTCAGACACTTAACCGACTGAGCCACCCGAGCGCCTCCCATTAGTAGACTTTTATCTGTTTTCCAGGTTTTCTGAGTCAATTCTACTTCCTAAACCTAACCTGGGTATTTTGTTGTTGTTGTTGTTTGTTTTTGTTTTGTTGTTGTTGTTGTTGTTTGCTTATCTCCATCTCCACTGTCTTTTCTCTTAGTTAAAACCTTCACAACTTCTTGCTTTTCCCATCCACTTTTATTCCCTCCACACAGTCTCACTCGGCAGCCAGAATGATCTATTTAAAATCAAAATCTGGTCACGAACCGTTCATTCCCTCATTTGAAACCCTTTAGTGGCTCCTCACTGCCCTTCACACAAAACCCTGTATCCTAACCCTGTCCCACAAGGTCCTGCATCATCCGGTGGCAACACTGGTTTTCTCTGTTCTTCGACAGGTTAACTTCTTCCCCGACTCCAGGTCTTTGCTGTTCCCTCGTAATGAACTGTGTGCTCAATGGCTATCTTTACGTGTTCTTACTGAGCCTAGGAACCCTTCCTCTGGGGTTTGGCTTTGTATCTCCAACACTTAAGACTGTCCTTAATCCATGGTAGGAGCTTAATAAATACTTGAGGAGAAATAAATGGAAATGGAATGTACATGTCTTGCCACCTCAGGGATTGGGGAACCTGGGTGGGGGGTACCTCATTAATTAACAATATGTTTCTCTCCACAGAGATTACTTTGCAGATGATGAAGGGGAGATGCTGTCCAGAACAAGCCATGTGGCAGGTAAGGAGGCTGTGGCTCTTACCTCGATAAATTCTTGGTTTCCTGCTGATCATAATTCCCTTAAATTACAGACCCTTAAATTCATCATGGCAGGGGCACCTGGGTGGCTCAGTCAGTTAATATCTGAATCTTGACCTTGGCTCAGGTCACGGTCTCACGTTTGTGAGTTCGAGCCCTGTGTCAGGCTCGAATAAATAAAATAAATTCATTATAGCAATATTCTGAGACTTCTCGTGAATTTCCAGATTTGCACATACCACTGTAGCATGTAATTCCCCACCATCCCAGCACAGCAAATCATAATTGAAATTATGATTCTGTAATTGCAAGGTTAAAGTCACTTGTGAAATGATTAAAAAAGATTCTGCCACTAACATGAAATCTTGACTCATATACCATTAAAATGGGTATAATAATAGTGTCAACCTCATAAGTGAGATTAAATGGGAAAAACTCTTATCGTAGATTTATTGAGAAATAAGCACCCAGTAAATGCTGTTATGATTAATGTATTCATAATAACATCATTACTGAACTAACACGAGCCAGGGATTTACCTGAATTATGAAACCAAAATGAAGATAGTTCTCTCTGGGGGAGCGTTTTTCACAAGAACCTTGAATCACTTAAGGGTTCTGCTGACTTTGCTAAGTGATTTGCCTTTTTCATTGCAGCCTTGAAGCAGATGGCTCGCATGCACAGCATGGAAAAAGTTTTTAATTTGAATGTGTTAAGGATTTCAGAGTCAACTTTCAATTAGCATTTGTAATTGTGTATGTTAAATCTCCAGATTCCGAGGGTCTACTATACTCACTTTGAACATCAAGATCTCCCATTTTGCAGGAAAAATTCAAAGGACTAGGGCAAAAATGGAAGGGTAGAGAGGATGCCTCCTACAGGTTGGCTACTTTCATTTATTATTTCTTTTCATTCATGGAAGAGTGCTGCGAGGTTAAATATTATCATCCCCTCTCGTACAGTGGCAATGAAGTTGAGCAAAATTAGGAGATTTGCCTAAATTCCCACAATTGGCAAGTGGTGAGAATTCATATTCAAGCTCCAAAAGCTCTTTCCTTCCATCACATCCCACTAATCTAACTGTAATGTATTGTTTTGTTTCATCAAATTTTCTTCCATTCAATTGCCTATTTAATTTCACGTGGGAGAACTAATTCTTTCCAATTTCTCTTAAGTAAAGCATTTATTTGCGTTTACTTAGAAATATCAGAATGTCAACAAAACAGGTGCCACCTTAATGTTACTATAATTATTATTAATTTGCAATCACAGAATGTTATGTAATTAACAGAACAACAATTATGTTGTACAAGCTGAATCAAAGACAACTGAATATGGAAACAAAATACCACATCTTTCTATAACTAATTTGTGCTGTGTGCCAATAAAACCTGCTTTAAATTTCTGTTCCATTTTAAAACCCAGTACTCTACTAGGCAAGATTACTGGCTATTGAAAATACCAGTAAGGCTAGGGCTACCTACGGGCACCTGGCTGACTCCTACTCTTGATCTTGGGGCTGTGAGTTTGAGCCCCTTGTTGGGTGTAAAGATTACTTTAAAAAAAAATCAGGACAGGGGCGCCTGGGAGGCTAGTTGGTTAAGCATCCGTCTTCGGCTCAGGTCATGATCTCACAGTTCGTGGGTTAGAGCCCTGCATCAGGCTCTGTGCTGACAGCTAGCTCAGAGCCTGGAGCCTGTTTCGGATTCTGTGTCTCCCTCTCTCTCTGACCCTCCCCTGCTTGCGCTATCTGTCTGTCTCTCTCTCTCTCTCTCTCAGAAATAAATAAAACATTAAAAAAATTTTTTTTTAAAATCAGAACACCTGGGTGGTTCAATCAGTTAAGCATCTAACTGTTGATCTCAGCTCAGGTCGTGATCTTGTGGTTCATGGAATCAAGCCCCCCATCAACTCTGCAATGAAGGCTCCGAGATTCTCTCTCTCCCTCTCCCCTGCTCCATTGCATTCACAATGCTCGCTTTCTCCTTAAATATATAAACATTAAAAATAATAAAATAAATTTTAAGTGGAAAAAAAAACAACAGTGATCTGAAGACACATCTGATAC
The DNA here is from genome assembly GCF_003009895.1 of Hyaena hyaena. NCBI lineage: Eukaryota > Metazoa > Chordata > Mammalia > Carnivora > Hyaenidae > Hyaena > Hyaena hyaena. The sequence goes on from NW_024081169.1 coordinate 1,214,338, forward strand.
TATGTTAACTTTACAAAAATGAAGACACTGTACAGTGTCCATTTTTTAAAAAACTTAATGTTTTTATTTCTGAGAGAGAGAGAGACAGCGTGAGCAGGGAAGGGTCAGAGAGAGAGGGAGACACAGAATCTGAAACAGGCTCCAGGCTCTGAGCTGGCTGTCAGCACAGAGCCCAACATGGGGCTCGAACCCACGAACCATGAGATCATGACCTGAGCCCAAGTAGAACGCTCAACTGACTGAGCCACCCAGGCGCCCCTGTACAATGTCCATTTTAAAGACAAATCATATGGCCCTACCTTTCAACCATTTTTTTCTTTAAAATCAGTGGTGTAAAGGGGAGTTAAATACTTTAGACAAGAAAAAAGACTTGACCCTATTTCTCATCATTATTTTCTTCATCTTTTATCGTCTTGATTTTTCTTCTCGCCATCATCTTCCTGATCCTTTTTGTCTGCCTACTCTTTTTCTTTCTTAGCAGAGAAAAAAATTCTGAGTTGATTGAAGTATCTGGAGGCTTTTTCTTGTGCTTTCTGGCAAGTTTGCAGAAAGAAAAAGAAAGAGAAAGGGAGGCATATTTTCTCCCATCCCATGGTTGCCTTGTCATTCTTAATGGTTTCCTTTGTGAGCAGAAGCTTTTTAGTTTGATGTTGCCCCACTTGTTTATTTTTGCTTTTGTTGCCTTTGATTTTGGTGCCCGTGCATATATGGTCAATTAATTTTGGACAAAGGAGATAAGAATGTACAAGGAAGGAAGGAAAGGGAAAAGATGAAAAGGGAAAGGACAGAAAAAGCATATGATGACATTTTGCCTCCTGGCTCCTTTGACCATATGTGTGTGTGTCTAGTTAAGTCTTCTTCCTCAGAGCCTATTTTGCTCTTACTTGTGCTGACGCTCTCCATGGAGCTCAGTGGATTGCAATGGCTGTCATTCTTTCTGACTTAAAAAAATGTTCATAATAAAGGATCATTGTTTCCTTCTGCCAACCAAGAGAAGGTGTATTTTTCTATGTCTTCTTCCTGAGTCTACAATCCTGAGCCCACCTCAGTCTGATGCCTTCTGTGTACTCTGCTCCGAGGAAGCCCTGATTTCTTACTTATGCAATGGTATTTCACAAAAGCAGACATGGGCTTAGCAGCAGCTTTTCCTTGGGAGATTCTTCCTTTAATTAATGGAATCATTGCATCTTGACCCCCTTCCCTGTTTTTCCTTAACTCTTAGACCTGTGATGATTCCCTTTGCTGCTAAAGTAACATAGTATTATCCGACCACCAGGAAGGTTAAGTGGAGAGAACATAGGGTTGGTTCTGCTACTTTTTAGTATTGTGATCTTGGTCAAGCAAACTTTCTGAACCTTTATTTACTCAGTAGGAATGGATTTAATAATCGCATCAGCCTATTTTACTTGGGGTAGTAACTCTAATAATGAAATGATTTGTGTGAAACTATTTTGTAACCTGTAATGCCTGTGAAAGATGTTGGTGGTAATAATTGTTACTGCTCTTTTTGTTAAACTTTCTTTTTATTATTTTTTAAATGTTTTTTATTTATTTTTGAGAGTCAGAAAGAGGCAGCACGAGCAGGGGAGGGTCAGAGAGATAGGGAGAATCAGACAGAGAGGGAGACAGAGAATCTGAAGCAGGCTCCAGGCTCTGAGCTGTCAACACAGAGCCCAATGCAGGGCTCGAACCCATGAATCGTGAGATCATGACCTGAGCCAAAGTCAGACACTTAACTGACTAAGCCCCCGTTACTACTCTCAAATGATGACCTGAAATATTTTTGTAGAAACACCTCTTATCTAGTAGCTTGATTTTTTTTTTAAAGAGGAGCTATTTCAGTCTTCTTTTGACATGTGCCAGACTACTCACTGTAAAACTTAGTGGCCTAAAACAGGTGTCAGCAAACTAATTGCCAGTCTTTATAAATAAAGTTTTATAGCAACACAGTCACGCACGTTCAGTTACATATTATCTGTGCCTATTTTGAGCTGCAAGAGCAGAGGTGAATAGCTCTGACAGACGTAGTATGATCCATGACCCTAAAATATTTACTCTATCTGGCCCTTTAAAAAAAAAAGTTGCCCACCTGGGGCTTAAAACAACAATGATTTATTATTTCTCACAGCCTTGTGTGTTGACAAACTGGCCATTTCCTCTGCTGGTCTCACTTGGGACTGCTCAAATAGCTGCAATCTTTTGAGAGCCTGGCTGAGGCTGAGACTCCAAAGACAGCTTTACTCTGGCAGTTGGCGATGGGCTGGTCGGCTGGGACAACTCTATTTCCTCTGCACTTGGCCTTTCCTCCTCCGGGAGGGTAAACTGGGCTGCTTCACAGGAAGGTGGTCATGGGGTTCTAAGAAGGCAAGAACAGAAATGCATGGCCTCTTAAGACTTAGTCTCTAGAATTCATACAGTGGCATATTCACCAGATTTTCTCGGTCAGAGCAAGTCACTGAGCCAATCCAGATCCAAGGGCTGGAGAAATAGACTTCACCTGTCCACAGAGTAGCAGACACATCACGTTACAAAGGGGCACAAACATAAACTCGTGTGTTTCAGCAGGGACCATTATTAACATGATCAACCACAGGCTACTTTATGCGAACTGTTTCCATGTGGCCCAGAATTGGTTTGTACTTTGCGGAAACCAAATTCTGTGGGGTTGTGCTGGTTAGAGTGGTCATGATAATAATAATGCCACCATTACATAAAAATATTTTTGTTTCTCTGTTTTACTGGCAGCTTTTCTTAGTGACACTAAAGATCGAGGCCCTCCAGGGCAGTCACAGAGTTGGAGAAGTGGTGAGAAGATCCCCTTTGGACAGATGCCGTCCTTGAGAGCATTTGAAAAACCCCCTCAGGTGCAGACCCAGGCTCTTCGAGACTTCGAGAAGGTAAGTCACATTGGTGGATGATTGTTATCCCAATGAGAAGGAGCCCGAAGGAATAGTGATATGACCCACAAAAATATGACCCTTGGCTTGGTGTGGATTGTGGCCATTCTTATACCAACCAGTATGATGTCTCTTTGAAGAGCATATGTCCCAAGGGCACCTGGGTGGCGATGTCGGTTAAGCATCTAACTTTGGTTCAGGTCATGATCTCACAGTTCGTGAGTACATTGGCCTCTGTGCTGTCAGCTCAGAGCCCACTTTGGATCTTCTGTCTATCTCTCTTTCTGCCCCTCCCCCACTCATGCCCTTTCTCTCTCTCTCTCTCTCTCAAAAATAAACAAACATTAAAAAACTCTTTAAAAATACAAGAGCATATATCCCAATAAGCAAATGCGCTGTTAGCTGTGCCCTGAGCACTCTGGTTCATGGACAATCGCCTGTTCCAATGACTCTGTCTTACCATTTTTACCCCTAGTTTACTTCGCAAGTAAAGTCAGAACGTTTCAGTGGCACCCTGAGGATCTATAGTTGGACCATAGTGTGCTTAGGAGACCTATTCTGATTGGCTGGCATTATATTCTCAGTGGCTGGCTTGAACTACTCTGGATATCTGGATACTGTCTGTAGTGTAGGGTGGCCTCCACAACAACCATTTGCTTCTCAGAAAGAACCTGGCATTGTTGCTTCAAACTTCTGATTCAACTGTTGAAAGCTCTACGTCTTGATAGGTTTATCCTTAGATTTGGAAAAGAGCCAAATTACTGATAATGTAATACAAGTCCCCACTGCCCTGTGCCCTGGATTGATCCCGGGAAGTCTGTACAATAGAACCTGTCTTCTGGGATTTATATGGCCTGGAAAGAGCTCCTAGGATTTCTTACACCCATGTGCTAAAAAAAGAAATAGCTCTTTGGTGCCCCCTGGGGGTTGCCCATGGATCAGGCCACACATGAGCACTGTATAAATATGCCCTTAGATTTGTGGGTGGGTTTCTTTCATTTCTTGGATTGATAACTTCTGACATAAAGTAATAAACTTCTATTTTCAAAAAAGGGTGAACAAAAGGGTTGACATGGGTTTACCCTGTCTTACCTCAATTTGTGAACAGAAATGTTTCGCGAGGATCTAATGTACATCATACCAGATGTTCCTATGGACAAAGAATATGCTTAATATAAAACATGCCTGAGAATGAAACAGCCTACTGTTAGTGTTGAGGTTGTTTTTGTTTGTTTTGTTTTGATTTGGTTTTGTTTTTTTTCTCAGAGTTGACATGGATACTGTTGTGGGTTTCTTTGTGGGGTTTTGTGTGTGTGTGTGTGTGTTTTGTTTTTTAAAGATACAGAGAGATTGCAGGAATATTAAGTAGTTCTGAAGACTAAATCTCTGAACAGCTGTGTGGTGCTGGTGTGGGAGAGGAGGTGCTAACAACCCCTCCTCTTTTTTCACCTTTTGCATCTGCTGCAACGCAGAACGGGTGAGCAGAGCATTAGTGCTCCCCAAAGCTGTGTGGGATGCTCTCTGAAAGAATATGTGGGCCTGTCCCTTTTGGTTGAGAGGTGATTTGGAATACAGAAGTAAGGGAGTCACCGCTGACGGAATGGGCGGCCATCTGCAGTGGGCACAGGGAAACGAACAGGCTGAGCTGGGCACCGAGCTGAGGTCGGCCGACTCCTCAGCTGTGGCCTCCCAAGTCCCACCTCTGCCCAGCCTGGTCTAAGATGGCAGATCAGTCCTTACTTCTCAGTGCCGGGAACCACTCACAGAAACCAAGAGGATGCACAGAAAAGGCCAATAAGGGTTATTTCAAATCTGACCTGCTGTGTGTCAAGGAATAAATAAATGATGAGGCTACAACACACTTTTTTTGTCAGAAAGGTCGTTGCCCAGGCTCATAGGAATTTTGACATTTTTTGTGCCATAGAGTGTATGTGCCATGGTCATAAATCCTGACAGAGAATGGGGTCAGCGTGATTTTTACATACAGACTCCTTCCTGTGTGCTTTCTCACGGGTGACCACCCCTGTCCCACCCCCAGCATGTCTGGGAGGAGCGAGACCAGAGCAACGCGGGGATAGTCCTAGCTAGCATATGTCAGTCCCTCTCCATGTGTCAGGGGCTGTTCTAAGTGTGTGCAGTATTATCTCATTTCATGCTCACCACAACCCTGTCAAGAGGCAGAATTACTACCCCAATTTCCAAGAGAGAAATAAAGGCATAAAGAGTAACAAAGCAACTTACCCAGTGTTTCCTAATGTGGGTCTAAAAAACTCATCATTTTTGTGACCTAAAATAGTGAGTACTTTCTAGGTTGGGAGCTCACCTGGTTAAAGTATGGTGGACTGAACTGTTAGCTCCTCCAACTTAGATGAGCAGAGTGTGGTTTGGTCTTCTCTAAGGAAAGTGTAAATCTCCTTTATTTCCCAATATTCCCCATCAACATGCTTTTTGTTCCATTAATTCTGAACTATTTGCAATTCAAAGCCATTTCACACTTTTTTTTAATGTTTGTTTTTAATTGAGAGAGATACAGAGTGAGAACACGAGTATACACAAGCAGGGGAAGGGCAGAGAGAGAGGAGATAAAGAATCTGAAGCAGGCTCTGAGCCATCAACATGGAGCCCGATGCAGGCTTGAACTCATGAACCAAGAGACCTGAGCCAAAGTTGGACACTCAACAGACTGAGCCACCCAGATGCCCCTATGCTGTTTTATTATGAGTTTTTGTTCAGGTGATTTCCTCTGCCTAGAATACCCATTCTCTCCTATTCTTTACCTAGTTCAAGCCTACTCACCTTCACGTTTTAGCTCAAGTACCATTTTCTCTTGTTTTCAGATGCCTTCCCTGATTCTCCAGGCTCAAAACATTACCCAGACTCTAAGCTCCTCAAGAAAACACCCCTTGTTTGTGCTTTTCTAGTTTTGAGAACATAGTGTAATGCCAATGTGTAGTAAGTGCTCATCAACTAAACTAATCTTCTTGGATTTGGATTTTCCTGCCCTGTTTTCCTCCAGCCAGTTCTGTTGAATTTGCATTTCCCCCAGCCTCCCCTCACTGGATGTACTCGTAGTAAGTTGAGTGGTTCTGAGGAGGGTATTGGTGTGTTAATTGATTGGTTAGGATAGAAAACTGAGAAGTCAAGAAAAGTACGTTTGTTTGTAATGATGAGTTTTAAAGGAGACAGTTTTTCACCTAAACTGGAGTGATAAAATTATAAATGTCAGAGACCTTATGCAATATTTGACAAGGCTTATTAAGATCGTAATAGTAGCTAATAATAATAAATAACATTTATTCAATGTTTATTATATACCAGGCACTTTTTTTAGATACTTAACATATTTTACTTCAGCCATTTTTCAGTTTATTTTCCTATTAGACCTGTGAGGAGACTAAGGCTTAAATAACTTGTATAAAACTGAACAGGTCTACAGTGGTGGAGCCAGAATAGCTCCAGGATTCTCGGGGTTTTTGGGAAATGAAAGGACCATTCAGGGAAGGAGAGGTTGCGTTGGTGGGTTGTGTACAGTTTGGTTTTATAGATAGACTCAAAATGGCAGATCCAACATGAAACCCAAGGAGGGGTGGGGGTCTGTGGCTGCGAGCTCTAGGGGGGGCCTCCACTCCCTTCCCCTGTTTACGCATTTTCTATGAATGTGGTGTTTAACACAAAAATACTGGCAAAACCCAGTGTTTGCCTAATCACAGTGTGAGGCCAGCCTTCTCTGGCACTCCCTAGGCAACCGCGGTGATTCAGCCTTTTGAGGTCCCACCCGTCCTGGCAAATTTTTCCACTTGGATCTTGATGTCTGTGGGGAGGGAAGAAAAGAAGAGCCCTAAATGGGGTTTTCTATCTTTATGGAGATGCGAGCTATCACAGTCTGGGTTTCCCGTTCTAGGTTAGGTGAATCTGGGACACCGGTGCCTTAGACTCAGCTGTTCCCAGCGCCTTCTCAGTGTTTCTCTGTCATCACAGCCTTGGAGAATGAATGTTACCGGTGAAGTGCATTCTCATTTAAACACATACCCCCCCCCCACACACACACACACGACATCTATGCTCCCCAAACCACAGTGCCCCAGGCATCCTGGTTTTGTTTTCACTGGCCTCTTGAGATCTTTAGAAAGCTATTAGCTGAGCAAGGAAAGACAGGGGGCAGTCCTAAACTTTGAGCAATCGTAAGCATAGAAGGTTTTCTTTTTCTTTTCTTTTTAAAAGATTTTACCTTTAAGTAATCTCTACACCCAATATGGGGCTCAAACTAGATCAAGATTCACACACTCCACTGACTGAGCCAGCCAGGTGCCCTGAATTTTTTTCTATTTAAACTTCACTTTTCAGAGGGAATCTGTAGTTGTTCTGCAGAACTTTAGAAATGTTTTCATTCCTAAGCAACATTGCCAAAGATTGTGTATCAGATCAGTCTTTTTTTTCCCTTCCCTTAAGAACTCTGAGTAAAAGAACTCTGAGTGCTGCTGAGAGTTATCATTCTCAGAGAGCTGTGCAATCTCATTAGGGGCATAAGGTATTTAAATGACGCAGGATTTAGTTGAAATAGCATCTAAAGCAGCAGTGGGAGAAATGCCACAAGATCAGAGGAATTGCCAAACCAAAGTATGTCTTTAAATGTTTGGACAAAACATTTTTAATGATTTGGATTCATATATGTGTGTGAACTTCACAAACTTATAAGTCTTACCTCACATGTGATGATATAATTAATAAAGTAACCTTAAAAAGAATGAAATTGGGGCTCCTGGGTGGCTCAGTCCAACTTCGTTAAGCATCCGACTTGGGCTCAGGTCATGATCTTGTAGTTCATGAGTTCGAGCCCCACTTCCGGCTCTGTGCTGACAGCTTGGAGCCTGGAGCTTGCTTTGGATTCTGTGTCTCCCTCTCTCTTCCCCTCCCTTGTTCATGCTCTGTCTCTATCTCTCTCTCAAAAATAAATGAACATTAAAAAATTTTAAAAATGAAATTACAAAAATTGGAAAACCCTGAAACTCTGACAGGTAAAATTACCAAGATGGAAAAGGACAATCATTTCCGTGGAGAAAGTGGCAATGAGAAACATTCTTTTTTTGATTATTATTATCTCCTTTCTGTTTCCTCATTAGAACTTCTTTTCTTCTCTTCACTGTATGAAGAAAAGCTCTGTATTTCTTCCTGTGGACCCCGAGGAATTTCCAGTCCAGTAATACATTTTTAAACAGTAATAAAAATCACGATACATGTAATATTTATTGAGTGCTTTATCCAGGGCTCTATGGATGCACTTACTTAACTTGCATTATCTTTCTCAGTTCTTATAACAGCCTTTTGAGGTTAGTACAACCGTTATGTTCATTTGTTCTGAGAGGGACGCTGAAGCTAAACAAGACTGGTGATTGCTGGGAAGCCCTAGAGCTGGGAGTTGAACACAAGTGTACCACTTTCAGAGCCCGAGCTCTTAGCCACAATTTTATTATGCCTCTCTGCAGACAGCTGACCTCCTTATTCATTTTGTTTACTTGTTCATTCATTCTTGCCCTCAGTATATGGGTGCAGTCAGTGTGCCGGGCCCGTTCTAGCTGTCAGATGCTCAGTGTTCAGATGTAAATGTGCGTGAAAGGATGACAGTTTACTTCATGACACATGGGCCAAGTACATAGCAGGGGTGCAAAAGTACAAAGCCCCCAGCGCAGCGACGATGATAAAACCCACGCCCCTGGTGAAATGACCCCCTGCCCCACCTGCCTACAGCCTGGGACTCTCTGTGATGTATATCACTATTTAATGCTGCTGCAGCAGGCACTGAAGCCATGGGCAGCCGCCCCACCCCCCACCAAGGACTTCTACATAGAAGGAAATAGAGATGCTTCCTGCATGAAAAGACATGTGTTTAAGTATGAATGTTTACTTCAGTTTTCTTTATATTAATAAAATATTAAAATAATCTGGGGCATCTGGGTGGCTCAGTCAGTTAAGTGCTGGATTCTTGATTTCGGCTCAGGTCATGATCTCATGGTGGTGAGATGGAGCCCTAGACGCCTCTATGCTGGGTGTGGAGGCTGCTTACGATTCTCTCTCTCCCTCCCTCTGCCTCACTCTTAAAAAAAAAGGGGGGGGGAAGGAAAGGAAGGAAGGAAAGAAGGAAGGAGAATGGATCTAATCCATTAAGGCGAGGGTTGATTATTTCAAATGCGGTATATGCACACAACAGAACCTCATAGAGCAGTGTATTGAATCAGAAGAGGGCCCATAGTAACAAATTTGGAATTAAACAACAAAACAACAGCAACAATTTGACTGAATATTACATAAAATAAAATCTCATTTTGAGGGAGGAGAAAAATAGAAATGTTTGGAAGGATATACACCAAAATATTGATAATGATTATGTCTGGATGATGGTTTAGCCATGAGTTTTGGCTTCTTTATAACTTTTTGTATTACCTGAATGTTTATTTTTGAGAGAAAGAGTGTGAGCTGGGGAGGAGCAGAGAAAGAGAGAGACACAGAATCCGAAGCAGGCTCCAGGCTCTGAGCTGTTGGCACAGAGCCTGACACGGGGCTCGAACTCATGGACTATGAGATCATGACCTGAGCTGAAGTCGGATGTTTAACCAATTGAGCCACCCAGGTGCCCCTATCTGAATTTTTAATCATGTTTTCATTCTCTCTAAGCATTCAACAAAAATTTCTAGAGTTCTTATTATGTGCAACACAATGTCATAACACTGCAGATACAATAACCAATAGGTATCTGTTGGTTATTGTAGATAACCTGGTAAGCCTGGTTCCTCCCTCATTGTCTTTCCAGATTAGCTAATTACAACTATATAGTCACTGTTACCCTAGAAGTAAAAGACACTCCACAATATGGCTGGGGATCCTAACTCACTTGGAATGAGTGGGAGGACTCAGAGCACGTTTCCTAAAGGAAACTGCATCTAACCAGGCAACTGAAGAGGAGGAATAAGAATTAGCCACCAATAGGGGCTGGGGATGGGAGAAAGAAAATGTTCTAGATTCAGCTGAGAAAGATGAAGTTAATATACCTTAGGGCATGGGTGCAAGGAATGTGGAGAAGTGTCAAAACTGGAGGGAGAGGGAGAGAGACAGAGAGACAGACAGAGAGAGAGAGAGAAACCAGCATGCAGGGCTTTGCAAAAGCATTCTGTAAAACCTTTTAAATGTTAACAGAGCTCAGTGGGGAACCGCCGCTAGTTTGCAAAGAAGCTGGTGACACGATCAGATTTTCCTTACAGGAAATTCCCTTTGGCTTCTGCATAGACTCTGGGCTGGAAGGATGAAGTCTAAGGCAGAGAGGGCAGTTAGGAGGCTGGTGCAGTATCCCAGGCAGCGGCTGGTGGTGCTGACAGTGTAGGAGTGGGAGAGAGATTTCAGAAGCAGAAATGACAGGGCTAAGCTGTTGATTGGACGCAGAGCCAGTGAGGGAGAAGCCTGAGGAGGAGCTCCCAGCAGCCCATCCCTCCATTCCCACCGTAGCTGGGTTGTCACCCTCATACGCTTCCAAGTACCTTATACTTTTCCCTTTAATAACGGGAGTTCTTTGTTCAAGCCAGGTCTGTCTTTTTTTTAGAACCTAAGCTCCATGATAGTAGGGACAGGGTTTGTCTCATTCAGTATTAGACGTGGTGATGAGTGTGGTACCTGGTTCAGAGCAGACATGCCTCTTTCTTGTTTTGCTGTGTTTTGGTTGAATGATCCCAGGCTTTTCTGCTTGGGCAACTTCTGAGTGATGCCATCCATGGGTACTACTCTTAGGATTATTAAAACAGCAGCAACAAAAACCGGTAACATGATTTTTATCTTTGGAAGAAAAATGAGATCTCTCCTGTTCTTGAAAAGATCTAACTCTAACTTGCAAGACAGGTAATTCCAAGAATAAGAGTATGTACCCAATATGTAGTGCAAGCAGTCAGGAGGGGCCCTCACCCGGGCCTTAGGGTCAGATAGGCTGCCTTTACTAGGTAGTATCTAAGTCAGGTCCTAAGGGAAGTTGGAGATAGTTAAGTCAGCAATGAGAGAAAGGTGAAGGGCAATGACATTCCAGGCTGCTGCTGGCACCCATGAGAAGTCCTGGAGGCAGCAGAGAGCCCAGTGGGTTCAGAAACAGGCGGCTCTTTGTCATGGCTGAAGCACTAGAGTGTTGATTGAGGTTCAAGTTGGCTGTGTCACTCCCCCACCCACTCTTACTCATGGTCAAAGCCTTATTGTTACAGCCACGATCATTCATGGTCTCACTATGGACTCCTAGCTCATATGCCTAGGAAAGTCTTTTTTTTTTTTTTTTTTTAATTATTGTCAAGTTGGTTTCCATATAACACCCAATGCTCATACCCACAAGTGCCCTCCTCCATGTCCATCACCCTAGGAAAGTCTTAATTGTGCCTTTGAAATCACCTTCTTTCCTGGAGGAGGATGGAGAAAAGATTATTGAACATCTAGAAAAATAATTGAGGCCATAAATTGATATGTTGAAGCCCTGAATACTAGAAGCTCAGCAGATAATCTGTTTGGGTTGAACCAGCTGTGAACAAAACCACCAAGTTCTCCTGGTGTTGGTCGAGCCAAATGGAATGGAGAAGCTAGTTTGGAGCATATTGGTCCTTGGGATCTCGGAGTATCAGTGCAGTTCGACTGTCCTTTCTGCCATGGAGCTCATTTAACTGTCTGACAGCACTATTTCTGGCTGGCCCGTTTATTTTTGGTATCCAGGGAAGTTGTTATTTGTTTTGTTTAGGTTTTATATAGTTCCCAGTGCTCTAATGTGATGATGACGATGACATCTTGTTATTCCAGGATCGGGGGCGGTGTGGGTGTGTATCTATGGTGGGGGAGGCAGCAGGAACATCGTCTGGATCCCTATCCTTTATCCACATATGATGCTGCCAGAGATAGGGTTTAGTCAACCTGATGGAGTAACTCTGTTGTTAGTTCCCTTGTCATCAAGCCAGTTATATCAAGAAAAGGCTGTGTGGAGAATGGGTGACCATATGCTTCTGAGTTTTAGGGGAGAAAATGGAATGATATTATTAATATTTTAGCATTTAAAAGACTCTCAAACTTCAGGAATTCTGTTGAAATTTTAGAAGCAGTTTCAGAAGAAAGATTCAGTTATTGTGGAACCCAAAAGGGAAAAAGAAGCCAGGTCTTTGCAGCATTTGCAGTCTCCTCTCAGGGGCAGGTATCAACTGTTAACTTCTGGAAGACTGGGCGGAATCCCAGTGTGGAAGTGAAAGTGAAAGCCCATGAGGGGTGGGGGGAAAGTTGATTGACTTTGATTGACATTTTCCTTGCTGAAATGTGTGTGAAAGTTATTCATGTACTTCAGGATAGCCTAATGAGTGTGTTTTTCCAGCGTCAAAATACAGAGTGGACTGTATGTTTCCTTTCTGTTTTATGTAAGGATTGTTAACAAAACTTTAACTTGATAAAGCATAGTAACTCATGAGTTTTTGATAGTGAGGGCCACTTAGAGGGTACTTCCTCCAGCCTTCATGTTAGGGCCCCGTAATTTAAGTAGGATTAACATACAGATCATTTAGAAATGATTAGGTTTTTTTAAATATTTCTTTTTTGCAAGAGACAGGGTACAAGTGGAGGAGGGGCAGAGAGAGGGAAATACAGAATATGAAGCAGGCTCCGGGCTACGAGCCATCAGCACAGAGCCTGATGCAGGGCTCAAACTCATGAACCACAAGATCACGATCTGAGCCAAAGTCGGGCGTTCAACGGACTGAGCCACCCAGGTGCCCCTAGAAATGATCAGTTGTAAACCATTTGCTTTTTACTGAATTGAATTGAATTGAATTGGACTTTAACTCTTTGTCATTGAAAATCCTTTGTAAAAGGCAAAGGACCAAGCAAGTTACCTCTCCCAGCTTGGATCTCTTTCTTCTTGTTGTTTAAGTAACAGCTTTATTGAAATTTAATTTGCACACGGTGAAATTCACCCTTTTAATGTGTACAATTCCATGGTTTCAGTATATTTGCTAAGTTGTACAACAATTACCATTACCTAGTTACGCCACATTTTCATCTCCCCCCCCAAAAAATCTCACACCTATTCCCAGTCACTCTCCATTCCCTCTCTCTGCAGCCCCTGGAAGCCATTCATCCACTTTCTCTCTCTCTTTGCCTTTCCGGAATATTTCATATAAAGAATCATACAATATGTGACTTTTTGTTCAGTGTCTTTCACATAAATACATTTCGAAAGTTCATCCATGTTGTACGAAGTATCAGTATTTCATTCCTTTTTATGACTGAAAAATATTCTGTTGTATGGATATACTACACTTAGTATCCTTTCATCAGTTGATGGAGATTTGAATGTTTCTATTTGTTAACTCTTATTTATTTATTTTATTTTTTTTTAATGTTTTATTTATTTCTAGGAGAGAGAGACAGCGTGAGCAGGGGAGGGTCAGAGAGAGAGGGAGTCACAGACTGAAACAGGCTCCAGGCTCCGAGCTGGCAGTCAGCACAGGGCCCGACGCGGGGCTCGAACCCACGAACCGCGAGATCATGACCTAAGCGAAAGTCGGACACTTAACCGACTAAGCCACCCAGGCGCCCCATTGTTAACTCTTATTTATGATGCTTCTATGAACGTTTGTATACAAGACTTTGTGTCCACACATTTTCTTGGGCATGTAACTAGGAGTGGAATTGCTGGGTCATATGGTAATGCTATGTTTAACCTCTTGAGTCCTGATGATTTGGTTTATTCCTCTTGAAAATGGGGAAAACTATGTTTTATGTAAGTTTAGGTGGTCAAATCCTCCTGGGTCACAAGGAAGATTATTTACAGTGAGGGGTAGTTTTTTCTTTCTTTTTTATTCTCAAGTTGGTTAACATAAAATGTAATCTTGGCTTCTGGAGTAGAACCCAGTGATTCATCATTTACATGTAACACCCAGTGCTCATCCCAACAAGTGCCCTCCTTAATGCCCATCACGCATGGAAATTCCCCCACCCCCATCAACTCTCAGTTTGTTCTCTGTATTTAAGAGTATCTTACGGTTTGCCTCCCTCTCTGTTTTTATCTTATTTTTCCTTCCCTTCCCCTATATTCATCTGTTAAGTTTCTTAAATTCCACAAATGATGGTATCATATCTGTCTTGCTCTGACTGACTTATTTCTCTTAGCATAATACCCTCTAGTTCTATCCACATTATTGGCAAATTGCATAATTTCATCCTTTTTCATCACTGAGTAGTATTTCATTGTGTGTGAGTGTGTGTGTGTGTATCAAATCTTCTTAATCCATTCATCAGTTGATGGACATTTGGATTCTTTCCATAACTTCGCCATTGTTGATATTACTGCTATAAACATTGGGGTGCATGTGCCCCTTCAAATCTGCATTTTTTTTATCCCTTGGCTAAATCCCTAGTAGTACAATTGCTGGGTTATAGGGTAGTTCTATTTTTAATTTTTTGAGGAATCTCCACACTGTTTTCCAGAGTGACTACACCAGTTTGCGTTCCCACCAGCAGTGCAGTAGGGTTCCTCTTTTTCCACATCCTCACTAACACCTGTTGTTTCCTAAGTTATTAATTTTAGCCACTCTGACTGGTGTACAGTGAGGGGTACCTTTTTAAGAGATGCAGGGACATGAGGTAGAATTGGAAGTACTTTATCAGACACAAGGGAATCCCAAGTTCACAGGAGTCATCTAGTGTCAGGATTAAGGCCCTGATGAGTATGAATGTGGGTCAGACCGTTGGAATCAGTAGTCTGTGCTTTTCCACCTTCTAGATGAGCAAGTCAGCTAACTTCTTGATGTCTCACTATCCTGGATAGTAAAGGAGATAATAGAGTCTAATCTGCTTACTTCACCAGACAAAATGAAATAATATACATGAAAGTCCTTTGTACATTGTCGTTGTGAAGACAGCATAATTGTATCCAGTTAATTTTGTAATACAAGCCCAGGGAGTTAAACTTTTGTATTTCTTCAGAAAGTTATAGCTTTCTCCCTAATGCTGCCTTTGGTCATATTGTTTCTATGAGAAAACATGCTTCGCACACAGATTCTCAGGATAGGTGAGGATTCTCTAGAGCTCACTAGAGCTGATGTGTGAAGACTTCACAAAATCCCCGACAAGTGGTCTTTTAGTTTCAGTCCAGTCCCTTTTGTGACAGAAAATATGCTGTCCTCATAATGTAAGTGCTCAGTAAATATTTGATGGACAAAGGTATGGATGGAGTATGGCAATAAGTTCATTACATCCAACTTTACCAGAGAATTTATCCTCCTAATTCATAGCACCTCCTTGTAATTCCTAGTTTCATTCCCTTTGAAATCGTTTTTAAAAATTATGACCTATTTTACACAAACAGGAACACACAAAGAATAAAATATTTGTCCATGTACCCAATATCTAAAATGTAACAAATATTATTTTGACTCTGTTTGCCTCAGATTAAAAAGAGAAAGTTAGGGGCGCCCAAGTGGCCCAGTTGGAAAAGCATCCAAATCTTGATTATGGATTGGATCATGATCTCATGGGTTCGCAAGTTCACGCCCCACATCGGACTCTGTGCTAATGGCACAGAGCCTGCTTGGGATCCTCTCTTTCTCTCTGTTTCTGCCCCCACCCCAACTCACGTGCGTGCGTGAACACTCTCTCAAAAAATAATAAGCTTAAAAACAAAAAAAGTCAGGGGCGCCTGGGTGGCTTAGTCGGTTGAGCGTCCAACTTTCGCTTAGGTCATGATCTCGCGGTTCGTGGGTTCGAGCCCCGCGTCGGGCTCTGTGCTGACTGCCAGCCCAGAGCCTGGAGCCTGTTTCAGTCTGTGACTCCCTCTCTCTCTGACCCTCCCCTGCTCACGCTGTCTTTCTCTCTCCTAGAAATAAATAAAAAACATTAAAAAAAAATTTATAAAAAAAAACAAAAAAAGTCAGTGGTAAAGATACAATTGCAACCCTCTTAGCAGCCTACCCAGGTCCCAGTCTCCTTTCCTACATTGCATTACTATCAAGTATCTTTCCCAAAATTACACAATTAGAAAATAGAGCTGGGATTTGAACCTAGTTTTCTTTGGTTACAAAGCTATTGCTGTTTCCTTAATGCCATGCTATCCCACCTGGATAAATATGCATAATAGTGATAATATTTGTTGCCTATTTATTAATGGATAAAATGTCAAGGATTACTTAACACACTACTCTTCTGCTCCTCTGTTTACCATATTAAGTTGCTTGAGAATAATTTTATTTTCATAAAATGTAGGTATGAATTGTCAAAGATATCAAATTAATAGAGTTTAAGTTGCAGAAGTTATATTTGAAAAGAATGTCAATTAAGATGATTAATCATTTTCAGTGGAGTGGAACTTTATTTTTAGAGGAGAGATTGGCGAGAGATTAATATGTTTTCAACCATTTCCATTAGGAGAGCAGTCTGGGGGGTCTGAAGATGATTAAGCATATGTGAAGCTGAGTTTTTTTCCAAGGCCGACTTGACAGTTGGTTATGTTAATGGGGCATGACACACAACAGCTGGGTTGTAATCCTCCTCCTATACTTGGCATTGATTGAATCCTTATTAAAGTCTTATTTTCAGTCTCAACTAATACATTAAGAAGCAGCGGGAAGAAGAAATTAAAGAAAGAAGAGGGGAGAGCCATTAATGTGTGGGAAAAAATATTTTGAGAGAATAGTGCAGATTTTCGATGTTCAATGTAAAAGAAGGAAGAACGCAGACAAGCTCTGCCCCTTGCTCAGGAATCCGCAGTGTTATTTCCCCAGCAATGCAGAGTTTATAGACACGTAGATATGAGACCTGCCCACAAAAGGCCTGATCTAGCAGGTTTAGTGTGCGGCCCAGGAATGTGCATTCTGTTGGTCTGTTAAAGCTACAGAACATGAACAAGTAAACAAAACACAAACAACAACAAAACAGTCTTGCTAGTACACACCTGCAGACCCTCTTCCCTTGCTCTTTTCTTCGCCCCTTGTGAAGATGGAAAGCCTGGATCTGACTGCCTGGAGGACCACACTCAGGCTCCCCACCCTCCCTTTTAGGATCTTCCCACAACGGCTCTGTGCTTCCCACCCTCTCCCTCCCATCATAGGACGGTATGCTCAGTCCATGAGGCCCTCAGCACTTGTGCTACCTTCTACCTGTCTGGCTTGGCTTATGTTCTCTCCCCCCCGCCCCAAGCCTCACCAAACCCGATTCACCTTTTCAGAGGAGCTGAAATGCCAGTTCTCTGTGGAACCTTCTCTGACAGCTGCTCTTTCCTATTTTCTACAGTTTTTACTATTTGTACAGTCCATGTTGTCCTTTGATAGTAATTTGTCATATATTATTCCCTGTTTGTTTAAAAAAATTTTTTTAATGTTTTTTTATTTTTGAGAGAGACAGACAGAGCATGAGCAGGGGAGGGACAGAGAGAGGGGGAGACACAATCCAAAGCAGGCTCCAGGCTCTGAGCTGTCAGCACACAGCCCGACGTGGGCCTCGAACTCATGCACTGTGAGATCATGACCTGAGCCACAGTCGAACGTTTAACCCAGGGGCACCTGGGTGGCTCAGTGGGTTAAGCTCAGCCACTGACCTTGGCTTAGGTCATGATCTCATGGTTCATGAGTTCGAGTCTCATATCGGGTGAACTTGAACCCCACATTGGGTAAGCCCCCATTCTCTCTCTCTTTCTCTCTCTGCCTCTCAATTAATTGTGCTCTCTGTCTAAAAAATTAAAAATAAATAAATAAATAAATAAATAGGGTGGTCACTTCCTTGAGGAAGTGCTATTTGATCAAAGACCTGAAGAAGGTGAGGAAGATAGTCAGCAGGTCTCTAGAGACAGAGAAAGAACACACCATATAGAAGGAGCAACAAGCCCCAAGGCCCTGAGGAGGGAAGGTGCTTGCTGTTTTTGAGAAACAGCAAAGAGAGTGTGGCTGGAGCAAAGCATGTATGGAGAGAGTAGTAGGATGAAATAGGACTGGGCAAGGAGCCAGGCTCTGGGTTCCGCAGTGCCTTGGGCCTCATGGCCTAACGAAGGCTAGCATTTCACTCTAAACTTGTTGGAAAACCAGTGGGGTTTCCAGCAGAGGAGCAATCTGATGTATTTTCAAGGGTCACTGTGGCTACTGTGTTAAGAATAGAATAGGAGAGCAAGGGTGGGGACAGAGAGACCAGTTCTGGGGGCTATTTAAATAATTTAGGGGAGAGATCAGTAACAGTATTTTGGGCCAGAGTGGTAGAGGTACCAGTGAAGCGGTACTTTATATACAGATACAAAGTAGAAATAATGAGATCTACAGACAGAAGAGATGAGAAAGAAGAGACAAGAATGATTCAAAAGATTTTGGCCCAAACAACTGCAGGTAGTGAGTTGTTACAAACTGAAATGGGGTCCACTGGAGAGGGAATGTGTGTGCTAGGAAAGATCAGGAGTTCAGGTTCAGATGCCACAAGTACGACAGATCTCTATTCGAGTGGACATTTCTACTAGGATGTTAGATGCAGATTGGAGTTCAGGAAAAAAGTCTGGGTGGGCATATAAGCTTTTTCTACAGTAACCATTCTAGTAAGTGTTTCTTTGGAGCTATTAAAACAAACCTTTCTATATTATTGGAAAATGGGGGAGAATAATATCAGCAGACTAGCACCTATCTAACAAATCATATCAGCAAAAAATAAAATACATATGGAATACTTATCTGTTCATCAATTCAACAAATATTTAGAGAGTGCTTCCTAAATACTAAGCAGTGACAGAGTAAATATGCCTTTTCAGCCCTGAAACACCCTCGTGTGGTCTGGGTGATTGTCAGTGGGCTGTGACTGCACAGTGGGCTGAGTGTTCCTGGGCAGCTCTTCTTGGCTGTCAGAGGAGCTGAAGGAATAAAGATGAGGGAATCGTTCACCCTTCCCTTGGGTGGCTCACAGACTAGGTGGAGAGACATAAACACACGAAAAGTTCAAGAGCCCTAAAAGGTGTCAATAACCCTTGAAGACCACAGATAAGCAATGTCATGAGGCACCATGTGAACACTTGCAAATGTTGATACATGCCTTAGGAGTTCAAAGAGGGAGACATCTTTCCAGGCGAAGGTAGCAGGGAAGGCTTTTGTTTGGGTAGGATCAGAATTAGGACCTGAAAAAAGAGTCAGGGTTTCTCGAGGAGGAGTGATGGCGTTTTCTTTTATTCTAAGAGTGATGAGATGCCTGTGAAGGGCTTCAAGTAAGGGAGATGTCAGGATTTGAGTTTTGAAAACATTACTTTGACTAAAATGTGGAGAACAGATGGCTATAGCGATGTCTGACCGACATGGCAGACTTTTGCAAAAGTCTATGCTGTGAGGTCTGCCGTGAGAATGGAGCATTCAGGCTGAGTCAAGAGCTGGATATGTAGGGGTAGGTGTTGGGGGAGAGGACTCAGGGAAGGTTTGGGGGTTGTTGGGGAAACCACAGCCATAACCCTAGAAGTGGATAATATCTCTGAGGGAGAACGTATGAAGAGAACACAATCAGAAGGCGGAAGAACTAACCATTGTTTAAGCACTTACTTTAAGGAGCTGAAAAAAAAAAAAAAAACAACCACAAAAAGGGCCAGAGAGATAGAAAAGCAAGATATCACTGGGCATAAGAGGAAACAGGCATTAATGTAGAGAAAGAAATAGCCAGGTTGAGTAAGAATACCCTGCATTCATATGGAAGTTTACTTTCCATAAAACCTTTTTTTTTTTTT